>NW_022900916.1:46759819-46783688 GCF_012274545.1 Fukomys damarensis | reverse complement strand
AATTTGATAATGTTTGGCTTACTATTTAAGGACCCAATGATAAAGAATACCTCAATAAAGTATAAAATCGTGGCTCTCATGTAGTAGAACAGACAAAAAAGCTATGGCAAAAATAAGTCTAGAAAGTTGGCAAATGTGAAGGAATGTTCTTTTGAAAAGAACAAATGTCTTTCAAGATAGGAACTCGATTCTTTTTGTTTGTTTGTTTTGATTTTTTGTTTGTTTTTCATTTTTGTTTTGTTACAGGAGATCAACCTCAGGACCTTGTGCTTGCAAGGCAGGTGCAGTGCCACTGAGCTAAATCCCCAGCCCAGGAACTCAAATCCATAAGGAAATATTGAGTCTCCCTATGTGCTTCCTCAAAGTGTAAACTTAAAATCATCCCTAACTGTAAAAGAAAATTTAAAATATGCCAACAACCTCCAATTACTACTTCTGCTTTTACTAAGAAGAATACAGAATAGTTTCAGTTCTTGTACAGAATAATTCTAAAGCTAAGATAAACACTAATAAACTTCCTGTTAAGTATTAATAGCTTCACAAAAACATAAATGGCAGTTATTTAATTTACTCTTTATTATAATCCTGAAATCACAAGTCTGTAAATACCAGCAAATAAACCAGAGTGTAAATTTTTCTAATGGCAATTTCAACGCTGAGCAACCTAGCACATGCCTCATAAATCATTTTTAAAGTCTACTACATACAGAAACACAGAACACAAAACAGGAAATCCTAAATTTAACTAAATATACTGTCAGTAACTCTTCCCCATTCTGCTTCTGTACACATGGATGTTGACTACATACCTTAGACATACAGTAAGAATAGTAAGTATTGAAATGAAAACAGTAAACTATATTTTCTTCTTAATCCTAGTTGAGCTTAAATTTTGAAAATATCAGTGATTTCATATGAGTTTGGAAAATCAATCAATACTGATTTTATCAACTGCCTCCAATGTTTGCAGTTATTGGATATCAAGAGAGGCAATTACAGATGAAAACCACTAGCATTATATTTAAAATGTTTAAGTGTCATATTAACCTTTTTTTTTTTTTTTTTTTTGGTTTTTTGAGACAGGGTCTCACTATGTAGTTGAGACTGACCTGGAACTTACTATGTAGCCCAGGCTAGTCTCGAACTCCTAACGATTGTGTCTTTTCTTTACACATTTTTCCTTCTATCACAAGCTAATGTTAAGTCACCAGTGAAATCCGCTATAAATAGCACAACTAATTGATATAGAAGGTACAGGAAAACTGTAATTAGAAATCTCACTCTAGTAAAAACCTTTTCAGTTTTTGCTCATTCACTTTGGGTAATCTCATGAGTACATATATCCAGAATATCAGTTTGACAGGTAGGATTTTCACATTTTCATTCATTTTTTATCTCATGTGAAATGTTGAAAGCCATTTATTTATTTACTTTTGGGGAGGTACTGGGGATTAAACTTGGATCCTTGTGCTTGCAAGGCAGGCAGCAGAACCACTGAGCTAAATCCCATGCTGGCCCTTCCTACCATCTTTCCATCCTTCCTTCCTTTTTTTTTCTTTCCTTTTTTTTTGGTACCAGGTATTGAACTCGAGACCTTGGGTTTGCAAGACAGGCAGCAGAACCCCTGAGCTAATTCCCTAGCCCAGAGAGTTATTTAGATAATCAGAAAATTTATTTTGCCAGACAAAAGAGCATGAGAAATGAATGTGCTCTTTTAAAGTTGGAATAATTTTCTTACTTTATAGAATACTTACAAATCTACTATACTTTATAAAGTGACACAAATATATTTTCTAAGAGAAATTTCTGATATATAATACTGTTTTATAATTTTATTACTACTAATGATAATAATACAAACTCTTCAGATGCAGTATTAAAGGATAGACTATTTAATGAAAGCAGAGACTCTTGTACTCTAATGTTTTATACAGAGACAAAAGCAAAGAAATAAATTAAGAAGCTCAATGTAAATAGATGAATAAACACATAACCTGTAAAAGAAAAAATGAAAGAAATATGATATGTGGTAGTGAGAGCTAGGGATATTTTCTACACACATGCAAATGTATGATAGTTTATATGGGGAAGATGATAGATGATCAGATGTTATATGATAGAATGCTGTACAGTATTTGAATAGCAGTGCTTGCTTTGAATACCAGGGTACTTTTAAATCAAGCAACCAATTAGGCATATTTAGAGAGTTGTGTTAACCAATTCATTTACAAATAATACCTTCCAAATACTACTCTGATCTTGTTTTTCTAATTTCATTGGTAAATTATGTCAGAATTAAGAGATTATCTACTTTGTAGTTAAAATAAACTATATACATATTTATATTTATATTTATATTTATATTTATATTTATATATGTGTGTGTGCGTGTGTCTGTGTGATTTTATTTGCCAGACTTCTAGGTAGTGACATATATATTTTTTTCCCTTGATTTAACCTAGGTAATGCATTAGTAAATTGACAGAGTTTGAATAAGTATCATATCTCTAGACAGGCTATACTTCTGAAAGCATAGGTCCACATAAATATCTGACAAAGAAATTGTTATTTTCCATATGGGACTCTACAATGTGTATATATTTTGTTTAAATTTTAAACCACATTTAAAATGATTTGTTTGATATTAAAAAGGCACACATATTTGATATATGTGAATTAAAGAGTTCGGAGACAAGTATATGCCATGAAACTATCACCACCATCAAGGCTATGAATTTAATTTAATTTCAGGAGACAATTATAGTTAAATGAAATTGTGGAAAGGTATAAATGGATAGGGAGCTTTCCATACAAAAAGTGTAAGTCATTAATTTGCAAAAATTACTGATATTTTCTACCTATTAATTGTAAGTGCTCAGAAGGAAAGCTTTCTTGAGCTTTTTTAATCAAGTGGTTGTAATGATTATTTTAATAGATTTCATGAATTTATATAATATAAAGTACATCATTTAAATATTTGAAAATGTATTACTCAGTGTTTTTAGCCATTTAAAATGCCTTTAAATGAACACTGTTAGCTATTTTTAGAAAATATCATTCACCCCAGAAAGAGCCTCATAGCCCTAGCTCATTTTTTTCCCTTCCTGAGCACTACCTATCTACTTTCCAGTCTTCATGGATTTGTATACCCTTGAAACAGATATAAATGTATTCACGTACTGTGTGGCTTTGTGTCTGGCACCTTTTATTGCACATAATGTTGAATATCCACATTGGAGCACGTACCAACTTTATTTCTTCTTCTAGATAACAATCAATTTTATTGATTTCCCACAGGTTATCTACCCATTCTTCAAAAAATAGATATTTGAGTTTTTTTCCTTATTTTAATTTTTATGAATGTGCTAACATAAATATATGTACGTATTTGTGTGAATATATGGATTCAATTATTTTATGTATAGAACCACAATAGGAATGTTCCTCTAAATGTAATCCTTAGAGAAAATGACAAACTGTTTTACAAAGAAATTTTCCCAATTACATTCCTACAAGGCTTGTATGAGGATATTAATTTCTTTAGGTCCTTACCAACATTATTTTACATTTTGGTTTTCATTATATTCTACCACCATGTTTACAAGGTTTGTGTTTGAATATTTCTAATGATTAATAACATTGATAATCTTTCATGTGCTTATTGGTTATTTGTTTTCTCTCTTTGGAGACATGTAGCAAAGGGTCTTGTGTATTTTTAAATTTAATGTTTTGTCTTTATTTTCTATGTTTAATTTTAATATAAAGTAGGAATAATTTATAGTTAATTTTATACTAGTTGATAAGTAAATATAACTAGATTTAAGGCTATAGGAATAAGCTTCAGAGGATGTATTTTTTATATTTTTCACATTCTTTACTTTTTTACCCATAATCTAGAATTAATCATAAATCCTTGTGTAAAAACAAGTTCCGCACAGTCTTTAATATTAATTAGGTTTTTCAACATCCTGTGTTTTCATGGCAGTTCTAGTCACTGCATAAAAAATAGCATGATAGAATTACTGCTGTTAGTTAAAAAAATCTCTTAATATAGTACATGTTTATCTCTCAAGTTGTGAGCCTTCTCTCTCTTATTCTTTCATGTACATACAACCATATTTTTCTTCCACTTCTAGTTCTATACCAAGGATAAGATATAAAATTCCTCAGCACAATGAACTATACATTTTAGTGTCATTAAAGATTCCTGTTTTGGGGCTGGGGATTTAGCTCAGTGGTTTTGGCATTTGCCTCAAAAACACAAGGACCCAAGTTCAAGTCCCAGTACCAAAAAAACAAAAAGTTTCCTGTTTTTCATCATTATTTGTACTATAAAATTTTAAGTAAAATTTTAAGGCTTTACAATACTATTTATGTGATTTTTCTCTACTAAATGTTCAGATAAAACTTGGATCTTCATCTTGATAGTGAAGACTCTGTACTCATTTCTCACATAATGCATTCAAAATTCCATTACTTTAACTTTTCTTCCTGATATATCACTTTTATTCAGGTCCCTCATTCAAAATTCAATAAGCATGGATATTGTGCATATAGGAAAATAATCCTCCAATCTCATATTCTTCTTCAACACTATATTATTTCTACTTCCCATCACCCAAAAATATGTACAAAGAGTTAGCTAGCTTCCTATCCTCTTTTATCCACTTTTATATGTTTGATTCCTATTATTCAAAAGGCAATGTCCAAAGCCATCAACAATTGAACTTGTTGAAATGCTATACTCATTTATTCAACTTTGTTCCTTATGGAAAATGTGACAGAATCATTTTACTTTTTTATCTGTGTCCATTGACCATTCTTTAAATAATTCCTGCTTATTACTTCCTCCACCTGATGTTTTCTTTCTCCATATAATTTATATTTATCTGATATCATGTATCAGTTTCAGTGTATTTCATCTCCATGTCACCATTTACTAGAGATCTAGGAGAACATATACAGATATATCAGAATAATTTGTTTACATATGTGGATTGAAGCATATGGAGGTCATCATTCAGGATTATTCTTATAATCATCCACAAGAACAGGAGGCCTGCATAAAATCTCAAAATAAGACTAAATCTAAATTTCTAAAACTAAACTCAGATACAGTGGAGCCACTGAATTTTCCTCACCTGAAAGCTAATGAGTTAGCTTGCATCTGTTTTATGTATGTCCCAATGGTGGATATCACACCCCTGGGACAAGACACAGGTCATTTAATTCTCACAGCCCAAACAGCAGATAGAACAAAGAACCTGAGCACTGTTTCTCACACCCTATTCCCCAGAGGGCTGCTTCAATAAGAGCACTACATTGCCTATGCATGCTCTTCTCAATTTTAGGAGTCTCTGAGCTTTCACAAGATGCTTACACATTGTCTTATCATCTTCACCACATAGGAGGAGAAATTAGTCACAGAGGCACTTTCCTCTAGGGGACAGGGTAATGAAAGCTCTTAGTTTAAACTCTTGAAATGAAAACACAAGTTTTTCATGGGACGGGTAGCCATGCCCTCCCCTGCCGGGCCACAGGCATCGCTCCAGCACCAGGAAGGTGCTGAACTTCTCCAACCTGCCAACCTCCTCCTCCACACTCTCAGGCCTCCTGATTGTGCCAATCTTTAGACCAACTATGCAGAGGCAGAGGTGGTCATAAAGGGTATTTTTTCTGAGCTCCCAACTTTGAACATCTTTAAAGAAAGGGTGGAGGAAACCTGTAGTAGAATTGAATGGAGTTCAACCCTTCAGGAGGTCAGGGAACTCAAACTGGGCCTTGCAGACCGAGGTCAATTTACATCATGGGGTTCTGCCAACAGCTAACTGAGATCAGGGGTCTTGGCTCTGCACATGGCTGAACATTTTGTATATTATGATAGCAGAGACATAGTCTGAAAGAGGCCCTTCAAATCCATTTTTTTCTTTCTTTTCCTCATTCCACTCTGCAAATTCTTTCTTCTTTTGGTCCTGTTTCTCCAACTCAGTCTCTTGCTCCACCATATTATCCCTCATCTCCCTTTCTGTTTCTGCTCCTGCCCTAACTCAGATTTCATCTTTTATTGTTTTTTTCTTTTCTTTATGTTCTTTTCTTCCCTCATTCTGCCTCACACAGGAATCGGTGGTTTCAAGTGAAAGTGAACCCCTATTACTGCTAAGGGGATATATTCTTGTCCTTATACTTCTACTCTGTCTATACCTTTTGAATTTAACAGTTTCCTGAAGATTGTGTGGTCATTCTACGTCCTCAGGCTTCACTTGAGACCTTCAATTTATTTACTTATCTACTCCTCTCTTCCTAGCTTTGTCTGAGCCCCCATTCTAAATGGTAAATATTCTAAGTTGAAAAGTTTGTTCAGTGCAGACAAGTTTTGGACTGCTTCTTGATTTTAATTTAATTCACATGGTTTAAGGGTAATAGACTAGTGACTACCATGTGTGGTTAATGTGCAAGTTGTGCTTGATCATATTTTGTTGCTGATTGTATCAGTTGGGATAAAGGATTGAGGTTGACTTGATGAGCTGTTTTCTCTGATGTTATGAAGATGAGAATGTCTCTGGGTCATTAGAAACCCAGAAGAGAGGGTGCAACTATATCACGAAAATTTGGGTGATAACCCAAAGATTAAACCAAGGACAGCCCAACAACAAAAATAAAAATGAGAAAACACTTAAGCAAGACACAAGACACAAAGACAGACTTCAAGTTCACCAATGGCAAACAGTAGGGCAAATGAGGATGAAAAGGCCGATAGTGAACCACCAGGACACCCTGAACTAAAAGCACAGCAATTAACAAAACAGACCAATCTGGCTCTAGAAAAATTCAAAACAGAAATAATTTCCCAGATAACCATAGAGATGGTGAGCAAAATGAAAGTCATGATTTGACACTAGAACAGAACTGACAAAAACATACACACACTCAAGACCATGATAGAAGCCATGAAGGCCCAGCATAACAAAGAAATGGAAAGAATAAATGCCCAGCATAGGAAAGAAATGGAATCATACAAAAGATTCAAGAAGATATCCAGGAGATTAAAAACTCCATTGAGAGTGTACACAACAGAATAAAAGAATATGAAGATAGAATCTCTGATATAGAAGATAGGGTTGCAGTCAGTGACCTTGAAAAGAGAGGTCTCTTTAAAACAGTAGGGGATCATGAGAAATTGATCCAGCAACTCCTAGATGATGTGAAGAAAAATAACATAAGACTGATAGGAAACAATGAAGTAGCATGAGAAAATACAAATGACTTAAAAAAGTTGTTCACAGAATTAATGACAGAAAACTTCCCAGAGGGGAAGAATTTGACATTCAGATAAGTGAGGCATATAGGACCCCAATTAGCCACAATCAAAAAAAATCTACACCTAGACATATAATAATAAGATCCCAGAAACCCAACAGAAGAACAAAATACTACAAGCAGTAATTGAAAAGAAACAAATCACATGCAAAGGAAAGCCTATAAGAATGACAGCAGACTTTTCAACACATATCCTTAGGTCAAGGAGAACCTGGAGTGAGGTATTTCAAGTCCTAAAAGAGAACAACCTCCAACCTAGACTGATGTATCCTGCAAAACTCTCTTTCAAAATGGATGGGGAAATAAGATACTTCCATGACAAAGAACACATGAGAAACTACATGAATACCAAACCAGCACTACAAGCGATTCTAAACAATATCCTAGAAAAAGACAATGAAGCTAACAACACCATGAGGCCCAACAGAGCAAATCAAATAGACAAGGCAAGAAACTAAAAGGAGAGGGGGGAAAAAGTAAAAAGAGTCCACAAAAGAACAAAAACATGACAATAATAAGTCAATACATATCTGTTATAACCATCAATGTCAATGGCCTCAATTCACCAATCAAGAGAAATAGACTGGCAGAATGGATTAAGCAGCAAAATCCAACAATATGTTGTATACAAGAAACACAACTGGTACAAAAAGAAGCCCATAGACTGAAAGTGAAAGGATGGAAAACAAGTTTCCATGCAACAGGAGCCCAGAAAAATGCAGAGGTAGCAATCTTATTTGCAGACAAAGTAAATTTCAAACCAAAACTGATTAAAAGAGACAAAGAAGGCCACTACATCCTTGTAAAGGGAACAATTCAAGAGGAAGAGATGATAATCATAAACATATATGCACCAAATATTAATGCCCCCAACTATATAAAAGAAATATTAAGAAACATGAAAAACCAAATAAGCACTAATACAATTGTAGTGGGGGATCTAATACCCCACTTTCACAAATAGATCATCTAGGCAAAAAATCAACAACAGAATACTAGAACTGAACCACACTTTTGAAAGCATGGACTTAATAGACATCTATAGAGTGTTCCACCCCACAAAATCAGAATATACATTCTTTTCAGCTGCAAATGGGTCATCCTCCAAGATAGATCACATACTAGCTAACAGAACAGGTTTGAACAGATGCAAAAGAATCAAAGTTATCCCCTGTATATTATCAGATCATAGTGCAATAAAGCTGGAGATCAATAGCACAAGAAACTGTAGGAACATCACAAACACATGGTAATTGAACAACGCTCTCCTGAACAATCACTGGATCAAAGAGCAAATTAAAGAAGAAATCAGACAGTTTTTACAAATAAATGAAAATGCCAATTCAACATACAGGAATCTATGGGACAAAATGACAGCAGTTCTACGTGGAAAATTCATAGCACTGAATGCCCACATTAGGAAAACAGCGAGCTCAAATAAACAACCTAACGATGCATCTTAGACTCCTAGAAAAACAAGAGCAAGAAAAACCCAAAGCACAAACAAGAGAGGAAATTACAAAGACAAGAGTAGAAATCAATGCAATGGAAACTAAGAAAATTATACAAATAATAACTTAATCAAAAAGTTGGTTTTTTGAAAGAATAAATAAAATTGATAAACCATTAGCTAACCTTATCAAAAAAGGAAAGAAAAGGATCAGATCCATGCAATTAGGCATGAAAAAGGTGAAATCACAACAGATCCAACAGAAATCCAGAGAATAGTCAATACCTATTTTGAGAACATGTACTCTAACAAAATGGAAAACACAGAAGAAATGGACAGATTTTTAGATGCTTATGAATTACCAAAGCTGAACAAAGAAGATAAAAACATTTTAAACACTCCAATAGCAATCAGTGAAATTGAAAATGTAATTAAAACTTACCAGCAAAGATAAGCCCAGGTCCTGATGGATTTACTGCTGAATTTTACAAGACATTTAGAGAAGAACTACTGCCATTTCTCTTCAAACTTTTCAATGAAATTACAAGGGAAGCAATACTTCCAAATTCATTCCTGCAAGCATTACTTTGATTCCTAAATCAGGGAAAGACACATAGAACTACAGGCCAATCTCCTTAATGAATATAGATGCAATAATCTTTAATAAGATACAAGCAAAGAGAATATAGAGGATCATCAAGAAGATCATACATCCTGACCAGGTTGGATTTATTCCAGAGATGCAAGGATGGTTCAACATAAGTCAATAAATGTAATACACTATATTAACAGAGTCAAGGACAAAAACCATATGATCCTCTCGATAGATGCAGAAAAAGCCATGACCATGCGAAATAGGAAGAAAAAGGATAAAGGTATGGGGAAAGTGGGAAGGGTAGGGGAAAGGTAATAAGGGAAAATAAAAAAAATGACAAAATTAAAAAATGGAAATAAAGTGTTTGTAAATGTGGAGGGGAGGTGGGGGTGAAGGGAGGGCATGAACAAGGGGAAAAAAATGAGAACCAAACCTGTCGTGTAAAGGTACAAGATCCCAATAATGAATGTAATTGTACTGTATACCCAGAATATACCAATAAACTCAATAAGATAACAACAATGACCAAAAAGAAAAAAAAAAAAGAAAGAAAGAAATCACAAGTTTCCAGTAAAAGGAGGAAAAAGTTTTTATGTGTGCAAATGTTGCAGAATTGTCTATCTTCAGGGAAACATTTTCTGAATCTAAGGTAGGCTTTGCCTTTCAAACATGCCTTTTATTTTAAAGATCACAATGATTCATAAAACAAGAATAGAATTATGTCACAGTGATATATGTGCAGCTATGTTTATAGTGGCACAGTTTGTAATAGCTAAAACTTGTAAACAGCCCATTTGCCCATCAGTTGGAGACTAGATAAAGAAGATGTGGGTTTTCTACAAAATGGGATACTCCTCAGCCATGAAGAATGAGAAATTAGTCATTCATAGGAAAATGGATGCATATCAAGGATATATTCTTAAGTGAAATAAATTGTCACACATGTGTAAATATCGAATAGTTTCTCTGGTATGAAAAAATGTATATAAGATCCTAATGATATAATTGACAATGTGAAATAGGAAGAAAAGGGCTAAAGGTGTGGGGAAGTGGGAAGGGTAGGGGAAAGAAAATAAGGGAAAAGAAAAAAAATAAGAAAATGAGAAAATGGGCATAAAGTATTTGTAAATAGTGAAGGGAGTAGGGGATGAATGGAGGGCAGGGGTAAGGGGAAAAAATGAGAACCAAGACCTGTCATGTTCAAGTACAAGATCCCAGTGATGAATATAACTGAATTGTATACCTAAAATGTACCAATAAACTCATGAGAAAAAAAAGAAAATGTTCAAGGTGAAATTTCTTCCCAATGACTCTTACCTTATTTTCATATAATTAAAGCCCTTGCTAAAATTTTCATGCGTATGTCATTCCATAAGCTTCTGGTTAATTGAACATTAACTAATACAAAATCCATATTAGTCGCTTTATATAGTATTTCATTAAGCTACTGTCAGTGGGACTCTGGGATCAAAATGAGGAAACCCTCAATCCAGACTTCCATCGTAGCCTCTAAGGAAATTTACCCAAAGAAATTTCACAATCATTAAAAAGTTAGGTGGCTTTTTCTTTAAGTTTCTATATTAACCATTCTACCCATTATTCCAGAAACAGAAGCATGTCTTAGCCCAGATTTCTGTCTTAGTCTCCAAGAAAAACAATCTAGGAAAATTTTTTCTCTCCATAGAAATGTTGCACAATGAGATAAAGCCAACCTGATTGCTTTTCACTGTTGAGAAATCATCATAATAATTTAAAATAAACATAGAAATACATTTTGTAGCAACTTTTCTGATTGAATAATAAGAATGATAAGTTGAACCATTCCTGCATGATAGTCAGGAATAAGCCAGCCTCTTATATATGGCCAACAAAGAATCACAAAGCATGTGCCTGGTTGAGAGTGGAAAGCAACTACATTTATGGAAGATCACACCAAATTGTGCTCAGGAGAAGTCTGTGCTGACAAAAGATAGGCACAAACAGAAAAATGGTACTGGAGTGACAGGACAGCAAAAGCACTGGCTAGAGGATGTATGTGTTACATCTTGGAAGAAAATTTGTCTATAGTTTGACCATGACCTGAGACTTTGGAGCAGACTAAGTTTAAGGGTGATGGACCAATTAATCTGGTGGAGGAAATTTTGCGACGGCACAATAGTCAGGATGTTGCATCAGTACTGCTGGCTTCTTTCACCCATAATTATAATGAGAATAAGAGGCAACAGGCAGACCCAAAAATTTTGAAAAATATAAATTTTGGTCCAAGAAGAGCCATGTGCAAAGTTGGGCATAAGAAGGTGTGTTGGGGCATGAGAGGACAGCCAGCCGAAGCACTTACCCCGAGTCCCAGAATGCTGGTTCTCATCTGGGCACAAGTGTCCCAAAGGTGACCTGCTGGAGCCACATCCCTTGGCCTACGAAAAACACCCTAATTCCTTCTTTGTTCTTGTTCCCAGTTTATACTCCCTTCTGGTCATAAACAGATGTTGTTTTATCTTGATTTTATGTTCTTAGCTTGAACAGTGTGTATCTGCTTGTCGCTTCTTGTGACTGCTGTTTATTGCACTCATGCTTCCTTGTGACTGAGGTTAATTATCACACCACTGTGATCATGCTTGTGTGTGGCCTTGAAACTACTGTATAAGACCCTGTGTCAGAATAAACCACTATTAGTCATCGGCTTTTGGTCATTCATTGTGTCCTCGGTCGTCTCCCCGAGTCCCCTCCTCTAGAAGGAGACCTCAACAGATGTGTGATTGCTAAAACGATTAGTACCATTAAAATGAAAGCAAGTACTTTGTGCCAGGACAGAATGAAAGATGACTTGAGGGCACTCAGAAATCAATTAATGTCCAATCATCACGAACAAAAGAGGCAAACATAAACTTTTCAACTGAAAACACTGGTGAGGAAGGGACTCCTAGGAATTTGGTTTCCTGGGATTCATGCCATTATGCTCAACTTTATAGGCACTCAGAAGCTGCTGTAAACATAGGGCAAGGAAGCCCAGCTACTGTTTAAGCTGGCAACTGTTACCATCTACATGGTGCTAGTTTTACTAGCATGCAGAATGAAAGAGTTTAGGAGTCAAGAATTTTTCCATGCAGATTTCAAATGAAGTCTGAGAAACCAAGTAAGCCCTAGAGAGGGCAGTAAAAGAAATTATAGGAAAGAAGCCACAGGTGCAGCGGAAACCCCAGAAAGTCAGAAGCCATGAACATGGAATATTTGCTGATGAAATCTGCAGCTTAAGAGTGGAGCCAGCTGAAGAGAAAGGCCAACTGGGCTGTAAGAAGCCACAGTATGGAATGGAGCTGTGAAGCTCTCTCAAATTCACATATAACCAAATACGCTCGCTCCCTAGATGCCAGATATGGATCTATAGGATTTAAATTAGCCAAAGTAGCTTCCTTTCATATTGCTTTAATGCGATTCTTTTGTATACACCCATCTCCATTTTTACTTGAATTTATACCATTGTACCTTGTAGTTTGTAACTTGTTTTTCATTTTTACAGAAGTTTACAGATATGGGTTTACCTTGACTCTAAGAGATTTGGAATTTTTAAAAAGATAGAATTATTTCCCATTTGGGGAAATAATTATTTGTGTTTCTGGTTGCATCCAGGACAGTTATATCATGTCAGGCATAATTGTTAATTTCCTATTGTATTTGGAGATTATGATTTATGGAGAGATGTGTCTAGTTGTAAAGATCACAGGATAGTGATCTTTATTCCTGCGTATCAACTTCACTGGATTAAAAATACCAAGGTTAGTCTACCAAGCTTCTGGGTGGGTCACAGGGGTGTGGACATGGATACTATTTAGGGTCCCTTGTGATTCCTCTCTAGCACTGTTCTGCACTGGTTCCCAGCCACTACCATGAACTAAGCACATTTGCTCCAACACATCATTCCTCTCCGATGTCCCTGACTTGCACTCAGCTGACTATGGACTTAATTCTCCAAAATTGTGAGCTAAATTAAACCCTTTCTCCTTTAAAGTGTTGGTGTTGAGTATTTCATTTCAGCAATGGAAAAGCTCATTAATATTATCCCTTTATCCTGTTTCCACACTATACACTTTAGCATATTCTGTCACTCCAGAGCAAAGGATTCCTTTCCACATCAGGACCTGCAAGAATTTAGGAGCTTACATTGAGTACAGAGATGTACAAATGTCAGACTCCATAGAAGCTGAGAGTATGATCCTTGTTATTACCAAATTCTGGGTAGAATGCAAAGAGACTGATGAGGAAAGCTTTATCACCAGGCACGAAGTTAAAATTAGATAGGGACAAGGAGTTCTGGGATGCTATTGTACAATAAGTTGACTATAAGGGGCAAGGTACTGTGTGTTTCAGAAAGCTGGATAAAAGTTTTGAACTTTTCCTCTTAAAGAAATGATAAAAGCTTGAAGAAACTGGAACTGTTTCATCTGATTTCAACATTACACAAACTACACATATATTGAAATATTGCTGATATGTACAATCTTTATGTCTTTATATCTCACTTGAACATAAGTTTAAAAATATAATGGTGAAAGGGAAAAAAGTAAGAATATCTCCTTTGTAAAGATCCATACCATATGGAGGTGGCTTGTGACCTTTAACATGGACAGATCTTGTTTCTACCCCTAACCTTAAAGAAGCAGGTATAAGAGTGACAGCAAGAGATCAGGAGACTGCTGAAAAAGTTTTTGTATGAGTAAACCAAACCCATTTACTGTTAGGTTTAATACTAGTGGATCTGTGGATGGCATAAATGTCAATATGTTGGCCTTCTCAGTGCTCTGTATTAGTTATAATAATTCCTGAATTTTTCTTCTTGTGAAGAAAGAGAAAAAGTGCCTCATTGATGTTGCTTGTGATAAAAGTAGTCCTAACATTTCCCTCACAGTGAAATTTGGACAGGTTTCCTACTGACATTATGGGTCTTAGCTCTTTTTACTTAAAGCATTTCTTTAGAAATCGTATGACTGCACATGTAGATTAATCCTTTCCTATCCTCTGAGAAGTTTTACAAACCAGGAATTTGTTTTCTCAGTAACTTAGGAACAATCATTCGGAATGCAGTCACCTGAAAGATAAGGTCCTTATTTGCTATTTGTCCCAATCTCTGTTGGAGATGAAGTAAGGTGGGAACCTCACTGTGATAAAGGCCAATGAGCAAACAGAGATGACCTGAGTATATTAAGTAAATAACCTCATAACAGCGTTATTTTTAAGAACTTATCATTTACAATAATTTCTACTTTTTGTTTTTGTGGAGTTGAGTTCACTTTCTCTCTTACATTTCAATACCTTTAAATAAAATGAGTCATGTTTACTCTGTCCAGTGCAATTTTTCCTGGACATTCATTTCAACCTCATCTTTGCTTTTCCCATTACTATGTATCTATGTGCATGGAATTTGTATATCCACTTCAATTTCTCATATTTCAATATTATTTCTTCACTATTCATTACCTGGTGTGCTTCTAAATAAGCTCAGTTCACTTTTTTCCTCAGAAATGGAGATTAGACACCTCTGTGACTTTTTGTATTGATTCTTTTGCAGAATTCTAGTGTTTAGATTTAAAACACCCCCTCAAAATCTCATGTGTTTGGAAGGTGATTGGTTTATGGTGGTTCTGTACTTATCAGAGGTTTCATCCATTGATGAATTCAGTAGTCTAATTTGCTGTTAGGAGGTGAGGCCTAGTTGATTTGGATCACTCTGGTTGTGATCTAGTAAAATGTATTCTTCTGCTTGGCTCTTCCCTTTTTTCTCTGCTTTCTGGATGCCATGTAATGAACAGATTTTACTGTTTTACTTTTTTACCATGCTATTTCTGCCTTGGAGCAATCCTCTGTAGACTTAAACTGTGAGTCTAAATTAACTTTTCCTCCTTTAAGGTGTGAGTGTTCCATATTTTGTACAGCAATAGAAAAGTCACTAAGATAGATAGTGGTACCAACTGAGGTTGTTGCTGTGAATCTATACAACCATGTGTTGAAGAAGACTTTGGATATAGTTTAGAGAGTACGGGAGGATTTGGAATCACTTGTTTGAGAAGTCCTAATATGCGGTCAGCTGAGCTTCATGGGCAATACTGGTCAGAGATTAGATGATCAGAATGCAAATATGAATGGATAGAATAAAAGACAGGCTCAGGAGATTTCAGATAAATACAAAGATTCCATTGCAGGTGGACCAGAGACTATATATGCTACAATATGGAGAAAAACTTTCAATTTTTAGACATGTTTTGAGACTGCTGGGGAAAGTGAGATTAAGAGCAGCAAATTAATTAATCTGATATAGAAAATTTGAAGGCAGGCTAATGTTCATTTAGGCCGTGGCATGGGTAAACTGGCTGTTTTTAACTGATTTGGAGTAAAAATTGGGAATAAATGGTGAAGCTCAATGAGTTTTAAAATTTCCAGTTTTTCAAGATAAAATGTGCCTACAAAATTTGGACAAAAGAGAGCACAGTCTCTTAAAAATTGATATTGAAATAAAGCCAAGTTCTTTGCATCAGAACATTCAGAAATATTGCTTGAAAGTATCTGTGAAACCAGCCAGAACCCATCTTCACATGTTTAAAGGTGAAAACTGTGAGACTTTTACCTGGAAAGAAAGCCCTGGGCACCCTGCTTGAGGACAGCCTATGATTGTTAAATTACTTCCCTGAGTGGTTTTTTTCAGAATTTTCAGTTCATGTAGGAATTTAGGGGCCTCTGCATCCATGAACCAAAGGGCCTGCTTACCATTAAAACTGGCAGCCGACCTTGGTATCTTCTTGGTGCTGGTTCCTCAAGCCTGAAAATGCCAGCCTTGTGAGGTTATGGAGGCTTCTACCCAAATTTTAGAGGAAGACCAGGCTTTATGCCTCAGAACAGGCAGTGTGTGAGGCTGTGAGAGTCAAGGCAGAAATGCAGGAGAGAGCCAAAGATGTTGGAGATGACAGGATTGTGGAACGTTTTTGAAGCAAATCCATAGGTAGTGAGCAAAAACCCTCTAAGGAAGAGGCCATAAGGGCTCAAACTGGCAGTGCCAGATGGGTGAGACTACCCAAGCCCATTCAATCTCAAATCTAACCCCAAATTTGCACCTTGGGTTGGACATGAACATATAGAATTTAATATTTGCCATGCTGGGTTTTGGTTTCACTCTGGTTTCATATTTTTTCTATTCCCCCTTCTCCCTTTTGGAATAGGAATATTTAATATGTCATTATGTATTGAACTTATTTAACTTATTTTTTTTCTTTTAATAGGGGCTCACAGCCAAGAGTTTTATTAGAAGCTGATCAGACCTTTAATCACCTGACCAAGTGTATGACCAAGATTTTTACTGATAAATGGAGAAATGAGTATGGTCAGGGGTCTTACCAGGCTAAGACGGTCTCCTGAAGCTTGCCACTATTTATGAAACACAGCCTCTTAATGTGGTAAAGGGTGGTGTAGTTCAGGGGACAGTGGAGTGGAAAGCCCTGATATGAGTAAGTCTTAGCAACAAGGGAATGAGACATTCTCTCAGGAGCATCTCACTCATTAATGGCAAATTTTTTTTCCTAAGATTAATTTTTGCTTCTGTAGATGTTCTGTGTACATGTCCTGCTGCCCTTAGTGTAGTACCATCTTGCCACCCAGGACTTCATAGCACCAAGGATCATTGAGACCTCTGCTGTAACCAGTGGTGTGGGGAGTTGTTCCTTTCCCATATACCAATGGCTGGATTTTCAGTCAAGCCATGATCGGCTAATAGGCAGACTCAGACTTTTACCATGAAAAGCCAATTTGTGAATTTGCAGCTCACTCAGGGTGTTCTCCATCAGAGTTTGTCTTCAGTCTTAGAGGAGTCTTGGAGCTTGGACTTTTCGGCAGTACTGGAACTATTAAAATGCAGGAAACTTTAGAGGTGAACTAAATGCATCTTGCATAATGATTTAAATATGAGTCTTTTGCAAGCCAGGGACAGAATGTTATGGTGTAGATATAAAATACACCCCAAAGCCTTATGTCTTTGGAAGGTGATTGGATTATGAGGTGCTATACTCATCAGTGGATTCATTCATTGAGAAGTTCAGTAGCTGAATTTATTATTTGGAAGTGGGGCCTATTTGGAGTTGGGTCACTGGAGACATGACTTGGAGAGGTGTATTCTGGTCCTCAGCTCTTCTTTTCTCTCTCTGCTTATTGGGTAAAATGGATTGAACAGATTTTCCTCTGTCATTCACTTCCACTGTGCTGTTTCTACCTTGGGGCCAGCTGACTATCAACTGAAACTATGAGGAAAAATAAACCTCTCTTCCTTTGAAATTGTGAATGTTAGGTAATTGCTCTGAGTAGCCAAGACCCAAAACACTTTTTTTTCCTTTTATTTCCATGATCTTTTTTTTTTTTAGTCAGTTAAAATAATTTGATAGAAACTATTTACTTTAAATCATATTTTGATATAATACCATTTACCAAGGCAGGGATGGCATGCTTTTCTCAGGCCTCACTGCTGTACTGAGAAAAACAGCTAATGACACAGGAGTAGTTAGGTTCATAGGATATGCGAATGTGACAAGGTGTGATATATTCACTGAGGTTGTGGCAGTGCTTGAGATTTTACTGGAGTAGTGAATATGAAGGGCAGGTCATAGATAATAGACTACTTGTAGGAATCCCTCTATTCACTGGGCTAGCGATAGTACCTGCACTTGATTATTAACTGGATATCTCACAACCATTGCAGCTGCCAATAGCTGGATTTTACATAGTACCAGAAGACCAGAGACATTATGTTGAATGAAATAGTGAAAGTCACCGGTGTCACATCACCCACAGAATTTGGCACAGGTTAGTAGCTTCTTTCTTCCTTGCTTTAACATCTTCGCACAGTAGCAGGGTTTCTACCTGCTTCCCTGGCCAGCTTGCCACATGTTGTATGAAGTATGCCTTTTAAAATGAACTCTTTTTCCCAGTTGAACTTGTTGAGTGTAAAATGCTCATCTTTATGAATTTTTCACCTCACTTTAATGATGTATACACTGAGAAAGTCCATATGCATATGCTGTTTCAATTTTAAATGAAATAGACATCATATATATTTATTAAGTAGTAAATATACAAACATACAGAATTTGAATAGTGATTGAGAAAATGAAAAAGTGTCCCAAAAGGAACTCCAGGACCCAGTTCTACATAATAAGCAAATAGCTAAAGACAAATAATCTTTGCCAAGAAAAATTTTTTAAAAATTTTGTAAGGTATGCTGTTTGGAATTAAGAGCAATAGCATAAACTATAAAATGTAGTCCATAAACAATTAAAATATGACCTGAAGACCTGAGCATCCTGTGCACACATGTAATCCAAGCATTCTGGAAGGCTAAGATAGAGGTTTGCAAATTTGGGCCAATTCTCTGCAATTTAACAAGATCCTGTCTCAAAACAAAAAGAGTAAAATAAAATAAATTTTAAAAGAATTACATTATGATTATTTCAATGGTTATCTTCAAAAGAAAATGATCATTCTCTTTTCCATGTAGAAAACCTGAATATATCAAAATGATTGAGTACAAATAAAATTTAAACATAATAAAGAGATATGATAAGTATGTGAAATACTTATTGACTACTTTTAATGTCCAGTATTTGAATGAATTTAACAAGAATTTTATCAGTCAGGATGAAGATATGTTTTAAGGATTCCATAGGTTTGCTCATATTGAAATTCTGGAAATGATATACCTCTTCGTTTGGTTAAGAGCCAGTGCTTTTGTGTGATATAACTTTACAAGAACTTGTGACAAACTACATCATTTGATATCTAGCTGAAACTGCTGTCATCGCAACAAATAATGAAACTTTTTTCTTGCTATGAGAGGCTTTTGTAGTTTAGAATAGGCATCAATATTTTTTTTCATTGCACTTTCCACCTATAGGTAACTTCATCAAACACAAATGAGACTGTTCTTTAAATTTCTGACCCTATAAAATGAAATCTTCAAAGCACTTGCTGAGTTTAGCAAAATGAACTAACCAATAACCCAGAGACTAGATATCCATTGTCATCTTCCTAAGATCATTTCTTCTGCTATTGACGGTTACAAAATCACATTTAACTCCAATACTCTCGCTGAAATTATTATTTGTGAACTGTAGGGAAGGCAAATAAAAGATGTGTGTCACATACAGCTAAGGAACAAGGAACAAGGACAAAGAAAGAATAAAGTGTCCAGAAATAAAGTTTAGAAAATAAACATATTTACCTAACAGTAAATGCCTATCATATAGATAGATAGATAGATAGATAGATAGATAGATAGATAGATAGATAGATATGAGATTATGCAACTGGATTATATTTCTGCAAATATAATTGTGTTCCCTTAATGACAAAGGTACATTTTAAGAAATTACTCATTAGTTGGTTCTGTCATTGTTCAAAAAAACACAGAGTGTACCTGTACAAGTCTAAATGAGGTGATCCTTTGCTGAACATGCCTTCTTGATATAATCAAGAGACATGGCAATCGTGAGATATGTGATGCTTCTCCTGGTAAAAGTACTGCACTCTAAAGCAGTGACAAAATGTATAGTGCAGTGAATAGATAGACTATAACTGACATATTTTATTATCAACTATTTTATCCTGCATACTGGTATGTATAGTGCACTTTTACACAGCTGGTACCCCATAGATTCATTTACACCAGCATCATCACAAACCTATGAATGATGCCCTTGATAAAATGTTGCAATAGCTGCAATGTCAATAGGTGAGGAAATTGTTCAGCTCTATTATAATTTTATGGAGCTACTGTCATATATGTGTTCTTTCACTGAACAAAACATCATTATGTGGTTATTATGTTCAGTAAAGAATTAGGAAAATTATTCTCTAAAACATGTTTAGTTTTCTCAGGCATAGACACTTTTGCCTTGAATATAATGGACAAGTAATACTTTTAATAAAGTGTATTGTGGTAGATATCAATTATACACACACACACACACACACACACACACAAGGATCCATAGAAAATAAGATTATATTAATATAAACATGCAATATTTTCTTCATTACAAAGTTTTCTAATTTTTTTCAAACAGTTAAAATTTAGAAAAATTATTTTTATTGTGCACTGAAAATCCAATTCCGAAAGCTAATGATTTGAGGCTTTGAATGGATTACTTTTCCTAGTACAAATATATATAACTAATATTTAACATGATCATCCTAAGAATTGCATTTATGTTCTATTTTCATATATTTACTCAATATTATCTTGAATTAAGATAAAATTATTATGGGTATATGTAATTTTATTCTACTTTTTAAATTATAATACATCAGAAAGCTTTTATTTTTAATTTATGAGGCACAACATTTCCACTACTATTATTACAATTTAGCATTAGTAAATAATCAAAATAATGTTATTCATACACAATAATAAAAAGACAAACATATTGTAACAGACAAATCATGTATTATAGATGATATGATTGTAAATTTTGGATGAAGAAGAACACCAAATTATAGAATCTTAACTTATGTGTTTCTCATCAGCACTAAGGTAAACATATTCATAGGTTTAAATAGCTTATAAGGTAGATATGCTAATTTATATTTGTGCATTCATATTATAGTAGAAACCCAGCTCACAGAAATTAATCACTCCATCTGACATTTCCTGCTTTTGAGGTGACAGGAGCAAGCTAAGGATAATTGCCAGGCCAACATAAAATCTCTCCTCCTCAAATACACACTAATCCAATAAATTTTTACTGACTCCAAGTAAACCATTAGGGTTTTCTACCTGATGTTGAGTAAGAGGATGCAAAAATAAACAGTGTTATGATGTTAACCTTGAACCGCCCATGTCCATGTGTCCCATTATTTGTAAAATGTACTGTGCAGTAGAAAAACCAATACAGAAAGGAAAGCAAAGGTGACTAGTGGAAAAAGAATATGAGTGAGAGGATTAAATATCTAGGAAACTATTTACTGGAATTTGAAATCCCAACTATAAACAACATGGATTTCGGATCTGCTCTGGTTCCCCAAAATTTTATTTTATCTTTTAATCTTAGTCCTATATTTCCCAGTAAGTTTTCCTGTTTGCTTACTAATTTACTTTTGACCAACAGCTAAATGTTTTCCTAATTATTGCTGTAGCATCCCAGAAAATTCTGCACACATTTATACTACTGAAGGTTACTGAGAAACAAGAGATTTAGACAGATCATGAACATAACTTCAATGATTATCTGTGCTTCATCACTTAAAATTAAAATTAAAATTGAAGTGTGAAACCCTGTAATCTTAGCACTCTTGGAGCCCAAGGTTCACAAGTTTAAGCCCAGCCTAAACTGGTGACTTAATAAGACATTGTCACAAAAAAGAAAGTACAGGAAAGGGATAGGGATATAGTTTAGTATGAAAATTCTGGGTTCATTCCTTAGAACAGCAAAAGAAAAAGTGAGTAGAAGAATAAAATTTGCACAGGCAGGACTCAAATTTGTGATCTTCCTGTGTCACCCTCCAAAACTGCTAATTCAGGCATGTACAATCAAGATGGCACATCCATTCTTAAATTTATGTCAGAATCTTGGAAGTTGAGGATAATCTCTGAACTTTATTGTAATAAGTATTTTAAATAAAAATACCAAATATTAAAACAAAAATTTTCAATATTAAGAATACATTAATTTAAAAACCATAAAAAGTAAAAGTCACCTTATGAAAAATTAGTGGATAGAAATGTTATTTAAATTATCTAGGTAGTGGCCCCAAACTTTTTGATATTTTGCAACAAAAATAGAAGTACAGAGTTTTTGTGTCTTTAGTAATGTATAGTCCAATGATGTGAGCTGTCTTTGATTCAAACCCAGCAGATACTAGAGAGAAAACAACAACAACAACAACAACAACAACAACAAAAACACCAAACATGGGGCAGGAATATTTGTAACGTGAAATCTGCTGTTTTATTTTCCAAATTTTGTGTTACTATTCACTATTCACACACCTTAGATCACTGCTCCATGTGTTTTGTCCATGAATTTCACTTGCTCTAATTGGAAGACAGAACTGCAATCCTGCTCCTTAAGTATATTTGCAGTTTAGGCCCAGCACAGTCATCATTCATTGCCTCCTTGCTGTGTAGTTTATGAAATATTTGGTTTTATTTTGAAAGTGCATATTAGTTACACAGAATAATGGGTTTTATTTTGTTATATTGCTTCATGCATATTATGCACTATATTTTCATTCCCTCACTTCCTTTTTCATCCCTATCCTCCCATCCTTGATCCCCTTCCTTATTTATAATAATTCTCCCTTTACTTTCATGTTTTCTTTCTTCACAACATTCCTTATAGAAGAGAAAACACAGTACTCGAGTTTCTGAATATGGGTGACTTCACTTAAAATTATGGTCTCCACTTCTATCCACAATTAAAGAAAATATTTGCTAGCTATTCTTTCAATGGAGGATTAATACATTGAATATACAGAGAACTCAAAAGACTTTAAAAAAATAACAAAATAAAATAAGCCCATCAATAAATAAAGAAATAAATTGAGGAGACATTTTTCAACAGAAGTACAAATGGCTAACAAATAACAACAACAAAAAAAACCAACATCTTTAGCCATTATAGAAATACATATCAAACCTATAATGATATTCCACAAATGCTGGTGAAGATTCAAGTGAAAAGGAACCCTTCTATGCTCTCAGTGGGGATGCTAACAAGGGCAGCTAATATCACTAGTATGCGCATTCCTCAATCATAGAGGTAATATTTAGTCCAGGTTCGCCACTCTTCAGGACAGTCCCCAAAGAATTAAAGACATCATACTACAGTGATCCCTCATACCCACATTTATTGTGATCACTTCACAATAGTGAATCTATTTATTCAAAATAGTGATAAAGAAAAAGTATATGGGCACAATATTTTAAACTATTATAAGCAGCATCCTTTTTAGGGATAGTGTCTAACTTTTTTTTTTTTATTGAGTTTATTGGTACATTTAGGGATACAGTACAGTTACATTCATTGATTTCTTTTCCCTTTGTTCTTCCCCTACGTATCACACCTTCCCTACACCTTTAGCTCCTTTCCTCCCATTTCTAAATGTCAGTAATCTTATTAGAATCTTATGCATTGTTGCAGAATAATCACACCAGGGAAACTATTTGGGGTTTTCACACGTGGGATTTATTTATTTCACTTAGGAGTATATCACATAGAGGGACATTTGGCAGGGCAAGCTAGGCAGGCTATGCCACTTCTGTTTATTCCACCCATTGAGCCAAGGCCATTCTTCTGTTAAGTGTGTCATGGTGTCTCAATGTCCATATGAGCTGGGTAGGACTGGAATTTTGAGCGAGGAAATAGATATTGAGGATATGTATTGGGAGGAGTAGGATCAGAGTCAGTGAGGCAAAGTTGGAAGGCCCAGATATCAATTCAGTGTCCACAGAGGCTGGCAGAGTGTCAGAGTGCACAGTG
>NW_022900916.1:46736531-46755118 GCF_012274545.1 Fukomys damarensis | reverse complement strand
AGGCCGGGAGCTCGCGCGCACCCCGCCGGGTGATCGCGGGCAGGCAGGCAGGCAGGCAGCTGGATAGTGTCTAACTTTTATAATGCAGATGTGTAAATTCTTCATTTTTGTGAAAGGATGAAAGGAAATACAAAACAGGATTTTGAGAGTCATTAACTAGAGTGTGCTCTTGATAAGCATGTATATATTAATGTTATTAATCATATGGGTTGATGGCAGTGGTTCATTCAATTTAACACAAAATATATAATCAATGCTAAATATGAGCAAAGAAAAACAAATAAAATATCCCATAATTCTTGCCTAAACTTTTTGGATTGTACAGTGGATGAGATCCAATCTTTATGAATATTAATGTTATAAGGGTATTATTATTCAAAATGATTTATGGCTAGACTTTTTGAAATAAGCTACTGCAAAGATACTACCACTTCTAGGATGTAGTTCTGTGTTTCATGCTGCAATAGGTACCCCGAGAGACAGCAAACTCAAAATAGATTTTGTATGCTTTCAATAGTTGAATTCAGTAAAATAATAGATTTTTTTTCTGATTTATAATGAGGAATGACATTTTAGCTAGACAGATTTGAAGTTTTCACCCAGCAGCTGTGAAAAATACAGATATGTGAAAAATCAACATCTCAAAGATTGTAATGGGATCAAAGCTAAATGTAACAGTATAATTTACATAATGAGGTATAAAGACAACATAATATTTCATCACTATTCATACATATGTCATTCCCTTTTCTTCATTGTCTGGAAAATTAATCAGGAAAATTTGCAAGCTTTTGGATATATGTGATTCATTAGAACTTTTACCTTTGCACTTGCGACTATGTTTTATTTTGTGCTCTTGTCATCAGTCATACTTTTCAAGTAGACTTGAGAGCTGTGACTTCTCCTGTGGCATGAAGCATTTATTTTCACTGATGATTTCATGCCAAGAATGGAAAGAAGCACAGTTACACAGTAAAAAAACATTAGTGCTTCCTCAGATACCACTTCCAGAGCCTAGTAACATGTCACGGTTCCCTTTCTGTCTCTTGGAAAGCACAGCATTTTTATTTTCAGCTCAGATGCTCATTTCTCAATTTCTACATTCCAACTCAGTCATCTGATTTGTGACCCTGTCTGTTGTTGACAGTTGGGTTACACTATTGAGAATTTATTTTAGTGATTTTGAAAGTTTCCTGTTGGAAGACTTGCTCATTACAGTTAAACATGCAAAATGTCTTTGGAAACCCCATTCCAAATGCACAGAAATTAGTGTTTAAGAATATACTTGTTACTCCATTATGACTGACATTATTTACCACTAGGGGTGTGTGTGTGTGTGTGTGTGTGTGTGTGTGTGTGTGTGTGGAGACTGCAATAAATACTGAAGGCATGTGTCATGGAACTTCCATTCTTTTGATTTAGCCATGGTAGAATGGTAAACTCAAGTGAAAAACAGACTAAAATTTAAAATGTTCACTTTCAAATCAAATGTTGTTTAATCTAATATATGTTACACAGAAATAATCAATAAGAATTTTAAAATATGTATATAAAATATTTTGAATAATATAAGAGAATTTAGTTTCTGTAACAGACCACTGTGATTTATTTTTTAGTTCATACATTTGTCAATTCCTACTGATCAGGAATGTCAACAATTCAATTTGGACAATATTTGCTTAATATTAAAAATAAACTATTGCAATCATTCCAGTATAAAAATTTCAGGTAAATTAATCAGGGACAGGAAAAAGTCACAGCCACAGTGATACTAAAATTTACCAAAAGATACCATTTTAGAAAACATGTGTTTTCTAAACATTTCTACTATGGCTTTTTACAATTTTTAGCATTAAAAATAAACTGAATAATCATACAGATTACATGGATAATGGTGTTTATTTTAGTTAGCTTTCTCATTTCTGGGACAAAATCCTCAAACCCTGCAACTTAGAGAAGTTTATTTTGGTTCAGTTTCACTGGCTTTTATACATAGTTGGCTGGCACCAAGGCAAAAAACACATGGTAGAAAGTTGTGGAAAACAGCTGTTCACATCATAACGAGTCAGAGGAGAGATGAAGGAGGAAAAAGCCAGTGACAAGAACATACTGTTCCAAGAATGCCTCCATCTTGGAATTGGTGCCCCTTTGCTTCAATTCAAAATTTAATTATAATGTGTGGGCAGGAAAGGACCACAGAAACTATAGATCGGATCCTTTCTTTCCATTTCATAGAGTGGAAACTGAGGCTCAGGAATCCAAGGGATTTATTCATAGGCAGAGGGGTAGAACTTATCCTTAATCTTCTGTCTGCCCCAGACCTGTGTACAGTGTACAATGGAGTGAACTTCTCCCACAAAATAGCTTTGTTCCCAACATCTTTTCTGAAGATTCCTTACCACCACCACCGCCTTTTACATACATGTGCACAAGTGATGACTCGGAGTTTTCAGTCAAGATCCAAAGGGAACAGGCCATACTACTTCTAGATTACCTGCTGTAACTGAAATGGAAGGCTCACGCTAGTTGCTATGAACATCTGTTTCGTCTTCTTTTTCAGGCACCCTGATAGAGGAACTTGTTCTTTTTTAATCTCGTCTAGACCCCGCCTTAACTCTTTTCACTCTACTGTTCTTGAAATAATGTATAACACAAACCTAAATTTGGTAATTCCTGGTTTAAAACTTCACTCTCGTTCCCCAGAGCAAAGAAGCCAAAGTTCCGTATCCTATGGGCATTAATGACTCCCCACAATTTGACTTGTTTGATCTTCCACTGAAGGGCATGGGAAAAGACAGGCAGCAAAATCTAGGTCCATATTTTATGAGTGTTGACCTTAGGCAATCCCTTCTGTCTATGAAACTCTACCATACCATACCAGTATTGGTCCACTCTAGACCTTTAGAGCTACTCTCTGCAGCTTCTGAACTACTACCAGCTTCAGTAACTTCTGAGAACTTATTAGAAATGCAAATTCTAAGAATGGACATCTGACCCACTCTGGGTGAAACCCAGAAATTTCTTTTGACAAGAGCACCAGGTAATTCTGATACATGCTACAATTTGACACAACCACAGTTCTAGATATTTTCAAACTTTTTTACTGAAAAAGCTCCTTTTTAAGAGAAAGACTACATGAAGGAAGAGAGGCTATTAGAGATGAGGAAAGGGATGAAGGGTAGGAAGAAAGGGAAGAGAATAGGTAGATAAGATCAAACTGTGCAATACCCTTCTTGTGGAGGTGCAGGCAATAACATTCATCTTTGTGCATTGATTATAAGTAACTAAAACATTTGGATCATTTTAAGGCTTCATAAAACACAGTTTACAGTACTCATAGTATACAATACTTATAGTTTACAATGCTTTTTTTGTTTTGTTTTATTTTGTTTTGTTTGAGTCAGGGTTTCACCATGTAGTTGAGACTGACTTGGAACTCACTATGTAGCCCAGCCCAGGCTGGTCTCAAACTCAGTGATTACAACAACTTATATTTTGGAAACAACTTATATTATCTCAAGGTGAAGAGTACATAGTGTCCCAAATGTTAAGTATAGTGTTGAAAAGTTTCTGCTTCCAATCTTGAGTTTTTAAAATAACATTTCCCCTTTAAATATATGCAGAGAAAGAAAAAGTAGAACACAAGTTCTTTTTTACATAAATGAGAGATAATACTCAAAAACGCTTTTTGTTGTTTAGTCTCAATAATTATATGGAAACAATAATTAAAATTGTATATATTTAAAAAGTTGAAAAGTTAAATAGTCAAGTGATATTTTATGGAGCAAGTATTGACAACAATGACACCACACATGTTAGCATAACTTTGTTATATACATATAGTATATATAAAAATAATACCAGCAATATATATTTAAAAATAACTCAATATTTGCTGTTGTGAGTTAGAATAAGTGAATATGATGAAATCATCAATGTACTGGATGAATAAGTATAATAATAAATGAAAAGTGCAAAGGCTGGAATGGAATAAGCAGAATCATCATGCATTTACTGACCACATGGTTATGACTTTATAATACCAAAATGATCCACAAAATGAACTATACTATTTTAATGTAAAAAGTTGACTCTATATGAGGAAGTGTAAAAGTGATTTACATTTCTTTATGTGTACAAAAAAGTTTTAGGATATGCATGCACATGTTTTGGACATGATGTGTTAGCAGAGTGTCTACATTTGCTAATGTTAAATGAGACAATAAATCATCTAAATAACTAATAAACCCTTGAAATTAGCTTTTTCTAAGGAAACATTTATTTTAATTGCTATTTACCTTGCTTGTTTCACTGTAATGGATTTTTTCAATTAGAATTTCCCATCGTGACCATATGTGACCAGTGTAATTAGCGTCCTAGAAAGAGAACAGGAAGGATTTCAGTTTATCACAAATTTTATCAGAGACACTAAAAAAATAAGAAATTTTCCTTATACTCCAAACTGTTTTTTTCAGCTTTAATTGAGTTTATTGGTACATTTTAGGGATACAGCACAGTTACATTCAGTGCTGGGATCTTGTACCTCTACATGACAGGTCTTGGTTCTCATTTTTTCCCCTTGTGTCTGCCCTCCCTTCAGCCACTCAGCACCTCCCCATCTACAAACACTTTATTTCCATCTTTTCATTATTTCACATTTTTTTCTCTTCTGTTATTACCCTTCCCCTACCCAGCCCTCCTTCCCTACACCTTTAGCCCCTTTCTTCCCATTTCACAATGTCAGTAATCTTATTAGGATCTTATGTACCATTACACAAAAGAGAAGCTATTCAGTATTTACACATGTGTGACTTATTTATTTCATTTAGGAATAAATCCTCAAAATGTATCCATTTTCCTATGAATGAATCTATTTTCTCATTCTTTATGACTGAGTAATATTCAATTTTATAGAAAAACCACATGTTCTTTATCCAGTTTTCAACTGATGGGCAAATGGGCTGTTTCCAAGTTTTAGCTATTACAAACTCTGCTGCTATATACATGGGTGCACATACATCACTGTGATATGATTCTTTTAATTCTTTTGGAAATATACCCAGCAGAGAGATGGCTGGGTCAAATGGAACCTTCAGTCCAAGCTCTTTGAGGTAGCTCCATATTGATTTACATAGTGGTTGTACCAGTCTGCACTCCCACCAACAATGGAGAAGGGTTCCTTAATTGACAGATTCAGTAGAGTAGCTGGATACAAGGTGAATACCCAAAAATCAATAGCCTTCTTGTATACAAATAACAGACACACAAAAAGAGAAATAAGGGAAAATATTCCTTTTACAATAGCATACAAAAAAATGAAGTATCTAGCAATCAATCTAACAAAAGAAACAAAAGACCTCTACACTGAAAACTATAGCACTCTGAGAAAAGAAACTGAAGAGGATATAAAAAAATGGAAAGACACCCCCTGCTCCTGGTAGGAAGAATCAACATAGTAAAAATAGCCATACTACCAAAAATGCTATACAGATTCTATGCAATGCCAATTGAATTCCCAACACTATATTTCACAGAACTAGAAAAAAGAATCCAAAAATTCATTTGGAACCAGAAGAGACCTAGAATAGCAAAAGCCATCCTAGGCAACAAACACATGGCAGTGGGTATAACAATTCCCAATTTGAAACTATACTACAAAGCCACTGTGACAAAAAACAGCATGGTACTGGCAAAGAAACAGATCTGAAGATCAGTGGAACAGATTGGGAGACACAAAAACAAATGCAGATGTACTCAGCTACCTCATCTTTGACAAAGGAGCTGACCACCCTCAGTGGAGGAACGATAGCCTCTTCAATAAATGGTGTTGGAAAAACTGGATTTCAACTGCCAAAGATTAAAACTGGATCCTTATCTTTCACCATGCAATAAATTAAATTCCAAGTGTATTAAAGATCTGAATACTAAAACAGAAACACTAAACTTGCTGAAAGATAGGTTAGGCAGAACTCTTGAAGACATTGACATAAGAAAAGACTTTAGGAACAAATCCTCAGAAGCACAGGAACTAGCAGAAAGAATCAACAACAGGGATCTCATCTTATTAAAAAGCTTCTGCACTGCAAAAGAAACCATCAGCAGAACTAAGAGACAACCTACAATGTGGGAAAAAAATTTTACCACCTGCTCCTCAGACAAAGGACTATTTTCTGTTTTTTTCTGTCCTTTACTTTAATACCTTGTGAGAAGAAGACATGAATAATTAATAGGAGGTCAATGAATAACACTCTGGCAGTTTCCTACAAAATAGTCAAAGTGAGGGACTTAGTTACGATATCCTCAGTACTTCTTGCTTCTGTTTTGGAATTCAGCTCCAATAATGTTTTCAATGTGAAGTGAAGAACAAAATGAAGCGTAAAAACTAAAAGCAATCTTAGATGGCAATGGTGTTTTCCGAACTTTAACTTTTGATTCTGCTGCCTTTGTATGATCTCCTGTATGTGCATTTTTCACACTCTTCTGTAACATGACTGGGGAATTAACCAGATCACAGGTAGCTGGCTGAATTTTTGTTGCCTATGCAAATTGTCTCATGTAGAAACTTTAGTAATGTCTTTAAAAGTACAGTCATTCCAATAATAGCAACAGAAGTGTTAGTCATCATTTTGAAAGCTTTTATTTTCTTTTGCTCCCACAGACACACAGAGAACAATATTTCATTAATCTGTTGGGCATTTTTTAATGAGTGTAATTTGACGCCTTATGATTAACATGATGCTTATGTGCCTGATTGAATTTCTTGAACTTATTTGCTCATAGAATCTGGTATCTGTAGTATTGTTTTCCTCATCAGATAGCTGAAAAAACTCACTATCAATAAAACAAAAAAAGCACTTTATGTCTTCGTGTTGAATGATATCCTTATGTTGCTTGACCAGAGACTATGAATTTAAACCTAACTGGTCACCTGGTAAATTAACATTTTGGTCACAAGTGGAATCATAGAAATAGTTCAGAATAGTTGTATTTTAAAAAATGTTAAGACTTTAGATGTATCTCAGAATCTATATCATAGAATGAATTTTGTGTAATATAATTTACTTCCTCTTTTCTCTTAGTTCCTACCATTTTCTAAACAATCAGCTTATTCTAAAACTTTAACTAATAATTATAATTTTAAAACCAAAATATCTTTACAAAACTTATTCAGTTGCAATGACTTTTAAAAACAATTTTATTTAATATCTTGTTTCCTCTCCAATGCTGTCTAATTATTTCTTTAATGGTATTAGGTTATTTTGCCTCAACAAGCTTGCTGAAATAAAATACTACACTTTTTATAAGCTAAGGATAAAAAAAAATCCTATTTCTATTTATCATCTGTTAGTCCCATTTTTACTTTCATTTTAATTTAACTTCTTGCCCTAGCACAAAATAGGTCAGATTTAAATAGAATATTTGTTGACAATAGCATGCCACTAATGATTTTTTATACCATTCTTTAATTAAATCTAATTTTATTCTATTCTTTAGGCAAGAAAACCATGCAGAGATTTTATCTTTCCTTTAAATTTATATCCTATAGCACAGACTTGGTTAATTTCATTCCCTTAAAAAATGGAGGAAATACTGCTCCTACTTGCAAATTTATGCAATTCATAGACTTATTTCATTCATGTTTTATATAGCATTTAAATTATGGCCACTTTCAAAGCCATAGATATATGCGGTGCATGTTTTGTGTTTCTTAAATGCAAATTTAAATAGTATGGTCTGTGAGAGTAATTAAAAAGCCAAAATATTTGAAACACTATTCTTTCAACTAACCCAAAATGTAAGTGCCACAAGATTTCATTTTTACTTCATAAAAAAAAATCGCTGTAACAGAAGTACAGCTATTTTTGTCTGTTGACTCTTCATTTCAAAGATTGTTCAAGGGAAGCAAAGTTTCCATTTGTCATTTAAAGCTCTTAATGTGTGTTTTCTTCCAGATATTCTGCTCCATCTAACACTTTGAATATCAAAGGATAAAGAAGAAGCAAGGGAATCAAATGAAATGTGAAAGTCTAATGTGACAAAGAAAACAGTATATAAACTAGTAACTCTCATGATGTGAATACCTATGAACTACCTTTCTTATTTTTAGGAACTTTTTTTCTGATTTCTTCCAGCAACAATGACCCCATCTTCGTCTGAAGTCCCCAACCAAATAGATGATCCTAGGTACTCTATTCCTTGTTACATACATCACATCCTTCAGCTGATCTTTTGCAACCATCTAATTCCTCTTGACCATTTGATCGTTCTATACTACCTTCCATATCTTTAAATGTTCAATAGAGAGGCAAGATACCAGTCTTCCAGCTCTCTATTAATAATTATCCTGAGCTATATGTAAATGGTATCTCAGAGTCAATACAACAATTTCTGAAGCTCAAACATTGACAGACAGATAATTTTCCCTTAAGAGATTACCACTCTCAAAGAGTTTTCTTAATGCCACCTCAATTGGCTAAGAAGAGGAAGTGAATGCAGGAGGGAGAAGTGAAAGAGGAATGTCTATTTTAATTTATTTGTGTAAATTAATATATAAGCCTTCTATTAGCTTTTCAATCCTTTTTTGTAGACTAGGCTTAGGTGATATAAATGGTATACTTTTATGTAAACCTTGCATTAATGAAAACGAAAATTATTGTTAGACAAATAAGTAAAATGCTTAGCTCACAATAAATCTTCAATATGTATGTAGCACCTGGAGATAAAATAATATATATTATTTTTTAAGTAGAATTTTAATTAAGGTGTGTACTGTCTAGTTCTGGATGTAACATTAGTTGAAATGACTCTAGTTAACTTCAATAAATGTCTCACTTTATATATCTAAATATATACATATACACTTATATATGTATAAACAATGTGTTAAATCATGAAGTCCTTTCAACTTATAATGACCTATAAGTCTACATTCTATACAACCAAATAAGTAGTGTTGAGTTTCGTAAATAATAATTATGTGCTTAAAATTTTAAACTTTATGTTGGGCTTCATCATTCCCAAGTTCAAAAAAATCAGGTTAAAATCTCATAAGATGGAAATTTTCAACATATTCATTCATCTTTTTCTTAATGTCCATTTAAGCACATATGAAAGAATGACTAAATGTGAATACATGTAAGGCTTGGCATCTTCTATTACAGACCTGTGTATTGGTATTTGAGATTTCACAATTATAGAGAAAAAGGGTCATTTTACCAGCAGGGAAACAAAATATTAATAATATTAATGTCAGTAACAGAAATAAGAAAAAAAACATTTGTACCAAGCATATACAAAAATAAGGTATATTTAACCATTTTGTCTGTTTTATAATAGATTTTTTTATATACTCACTTCAAATATTTCACAAACATTAATTTGGGAATAGAGTTGGGACTCTATATCCTTTAAAATTACACCTAAATCTAAAAGCAGAAATTCATGAATTTATACCTCTGACATATCTAAAAGGCAGCAAAATTAGTATTTACTTATGTTGATTGACTGAACTAAATCAATTGGGAACGAACTAAACACAATGACCTGAACTGCACCTGACTGCCTGTTTATTCTGTGAAAGATATTGTTGATGGATCTTGAGTTTTCACAACACCTAAAGCAAAAAGTCCACATCTTCTTCAAGAATCTCAGCAAGTCATACCTGAAGAAGTCATTATCTTCTATCTAGCAACATATATTTAGGACTTTAGCAAGCATAGTAAGATTTTCTTTAATGTAAAATGAAATACTTTCCAAAATAGGACAAGTAAGGTCTTAAGAAAGAATGGAACTATGTCTATTTTTTGACGAGATGTAATATTCCATATAAAATTTTAAAATAATCTTTTATCTTTGTAAATGATCTGTTCAAGGAAAAGTATATTCAACTAAACTCTATAAGAAAGTAATAAAAATCAGATTTCCTATAGTGTTAATATGATTTCTCTCAACATAAGTCAAAATATTATGAGACATGTTTCTTAATACTCAATATAAAATTCCAGGCATAGCATTCTTATTTTTTCTGTTTCATAATGTCAACATAAGAATTGAATGTGAGTCTTAGCCTGAACATTAAAAAAAAAAGTCTCAGATACTCAGCTTTCAAAAGTCCTAGCTGAAAGACAGGGCTTTGTGGGTGATCATATTATTCAGTTTTAAATTTAACAAAAGAAGAGCAGACAAGGCAAGAAAGACTATGTCACAGGTGGAAAGCATAGCCTTCTGGAAAGGACAGACTTTGTCACCACAGCAAAGGTCTTAAGTTGGAGGGTTATATATGAAGCTGAGAGAGTTCCATGGCTATTGTATATTCTGTCCCCAAATGACTGTGTCCACAATCTTTCTTCTGTTCTCTATAGAAAGTCTGGTTTTTAAAATTTATCCACCTTGGACTTGCTGGTACAATGATGAGAATAATTTGTTTAAAGAAATAAAAGTCACATTTTTTAAACATGCTAAATCCAATTGATTCCTTGCTAGACATTTTCTTGACAACTTGTATTAATTTTATCTTGTCAACTAGATGTTTTGAACATTACATGTCATTATTGAAATGTAGTATATTAATACATGATCTTGATCTTTTTATGAAAATTCAAATTAATATATGTTTATTTTCTCTAATGTTTATTTTGTCCCAAAATAATTCTTGGAAAGGCATAGTGCATGCCATATCTACCTTGTTATTGAAAAACCTAATAGTCAGAGAAGTTAAATGATTTTATTGAAATATTACTGGCCAAAAAAACCCACCAAATGTTGGTATACAGATTGTACCATATTTACTAGAGATCATTATCTTCTCATAGGAACTTGTTTAACATGGAATAAAGACAAAATAGTTATGATTAAAACAGATAAGATTCTTGCTCCACACTGAAATTCCATCTTTCAGAATTGTTTTAAATAGCCAATTATATGTATTTCACACAGCTAAATAATATAAATCATCTCTCTATGCTTAATGTAAACTTCTGCAGATTTCTGGGGATTAGGTCTTAGTGTGTCACATTTTGATTTTTATTATGTTCTCTTTTTAAAATATAGTCATATATGTAGGCACAGTGGCTGTTTCCAGTATATTCCTTATATACTATCACCTTACTGAATATATAGTAGATACTTAGTAACATTTGTGAATTTAAAATGTTTGCCAATAAACATGTATTCTATGATTTGATTTGTTCCTTCTCTATCCATGCTATTAAGAGAAATGAAGGGAGAAATGAATATAAATAAAAATATTATTTATACTTTCAGTTCCTCACATAAGAGAACTTATACAATATTTCAGCTTGTGTGCCTGAGTTATTCACTCAATAAAATAAAAAATGGTAGGAAACAGGGAGATAGATCTTTTGTACATACAAAGGGAATACATAGAAAGGAGGAGGCAGAAAGGGGAGGAGGGGGGAAATAAGAATTAAGATATGTAAAGTACATATCTTATATATCATACCCACTAAGATGAATGTAAATATTATCTATTGGAAACATATGCCAATAACAATTCTTTAAAAAGACTCTATTTAAATGAGTGGTGACCCACACCCAAGACCATGTTTACATGACGGTGGTTATGAATGGCTAAAAAAATTCTTAAGTGCAGTTGACAGTAGAAATGTTCCATAGTGTGGGTACGCAATGTAAGAAATGAATCTGGAATTCTGTTAAATAGTAAAGTACTTTTAGATCACAGATAACCTTAAAGGTGATTTTTTTCCTGATAATAAAATTATAAAACCTCCCACCACACGTCAGTGATACAATATTCTCTCTACACTTCAAATGGTAGTAGGATAACATTAGTTCTTTTTAAGTTTATACAGCTCCTGACATCTTGCAAACAAACTTTTATAAAATTAAGCATTTCTTAGATCTGTGAAAACTGGAATTGCAATATGTAGATCTAAAAAAACACTAAAATGATAGAACATTCTGTAGATTCAAAAACAGGATTCCCTAGAAATGAAGCTATTAACTCAGAAAACACAAGTTTCTCTCAACAACCTCAAAAAAAATTCAAAGAAAGGCAACGTTAATGCTTAAAACCCATTTGCTACAAATTAAAGAGGGATGAAAATTACAACCAGTGCCATGGCAAATACTGAGGCCACAGTAAAAAGGGTGCAATGACTTCCCAAGTGGATGAATGAGGAGCTTAGCAAGTCCTCTCCCAAAGGCAAAGAAACAAAAATGATAATAAAACTGTACAGAATTGTCCAAATTCTCATTTAATGACACCAGAATTCACAAATTTCCTGTGGCAAATACATACGAGAGCTTATTTAAGAAAATACACTGATCTGCAGAAAGAAAGACAGGGGTCCATAGTGTTTTTTTCTGTGACTACACTCATAATGTTTTAATCTGTTTTTCCTCTGATTATTAAGAGCAGAAGTTCTACCGGAATAGGGTAGGCAGGGAGGACTGGAAAAATGAGGCAATTATTTTATTGAAAACATAAAGAAAACAAAATCCATGTTCTGAGGTGTTAAAAACAGTAGTACTCCCCATGGCAAACAATTAGGAAAAACTTAATGTTATACTTAGCCTCATATTTCTATGCCAGTTGGAATAAACTATGAAATTACGGGCAGATGAAAGATTTAGTATATCATGAAAAAGAGACACTCAAAGGTTGTCTTGAGATTCTACTTATTCCTGACTGTGGAACACTGCTGCATAAACAAAGCTAACCACACACTCGGGTGAGATGGAAGAATTTGCATGCTGTGCATTCATGGATTAGCACACTGCCTTGTGAACAAAGAAATTAGAACCAGTGAAACACCTTTGAAATCTCTGTTTTAGTTTTTCTTCAACCTCTTTGTAGCTACACTCACCAACGGTAAAAGCCACTGTTTAAACTTCACAGACCTAACTACAATTTCTGAAAAATTTTTAGTGACTACTAAACTACACTGACCTTGGAGTAATTCTAAGATAGAATAAAAAATGGCTCTTAAAAAAGGAGAAGCAAACTGTGAAGGTAACACACTCCTCACAAATACCCAATGAAAATCACTGTTCAAACACACACACACACACACACACACACACACACACACACACACTCACCCTGCTACAATAATTACAATGGAATGGGAAATTAGATTCCAGAGTTGTTTTATAGACTGTTATCTAAAATATTGTGCTTTTTAACAACGGTAGCAAGAAATGTGATGTGTAAAATAATAAAGGGAAACCTTTGAAGAGGTAAAAGAAATCTCAGAAATTCTATATGTTTGACTTAGCTGACACCTAACATTACCAGAAACATATTCCCTGACAATATAACAAATGGTAAACTACAAAACAGGTTTCAATATATTTATTTTTTTCTTTTTATTGATTTTATTGGTAAAATCTAGGTACACAATACAGTTACATTCATTATTGGGATCCTGTACCTTTACACTACAGGTCTTGTTTCTCATTTTTTCCCCTTGTCCCTGAAAGTTTCAATATATTTAAATTCATTAAAGCCCTATTTTTCCCACAAAATAAGAGTTAAATTGGAAAACAAAAAGAGAAATCTACATATAAAGCTGGAAAATGACATTTTAAAATAACTTGGGTCAAAGAATAAGTTATAGAGAATAACAGATCAAAGTTTGACTGCAATATGGCTTAGTTACTTTCTTGTTGCTGAGACGTAATACCTTACACCCATAATTTAAAGGAAGGTTTATTTTGACTCTCACTTTGTAGAAGTTTCAGTCCTTAGTCTGCTGGCTCCAAGGAAGGACAGCATGGCAGAGGGGCGTTGTCGAGATTGCTTGCTCATAATATGGTAGCGGGAAGCCTAGAGAGATCAAGAGAGGAGCTAGGAAGAAGACAGAGGTCATACCCCCATCTTCAGATTAGACCTCACCTCCTAAGAGACCTCACCTCCTGTAAGCCTACAGAATCCAATAACCATCCGAAAGCTCCACCTATGAGTGCATGGCGTTTTAGATGTAAAGTACATCACACAACCTTGTGTCTGCCCTCTGTATCACCTCACATGGCAGAAGTCACAAACAAACTAAACAAACTTTTGGAAATTACTATTATAAACTCCATCTGTGAGAATCAACCCACACTCACCTACACGCCCCCAAAACACTACTGTATCTTCTAACTCTTCCATATAAGACATTTGGTTTTCATGTACACACTTTAAGAGGACACGAACATTCAAATCATAACATTAATAAACATAAAACCAGGGCCGGGGATTCAGATCAGCAGCTCGGTGGCCTGCCTTGCAAGCGCAAGGACCCAAATTCAATCCCTGGTACAAAAAAAATATATATATATATAGATAGATATATGTATGTATATCTATCTATATATAGATAGATAGATAGATATGTATATATGTAAAATTACGAATAAAACAGTTAATTCTTTGCAAAGATTGACAAAATTAAAAATATTTAGATATATTGATTCAGTAACTTCAAGATAAAAATACTAAAATATTAGATATTATAGTATTTTTTAAAAATACTAGAGACAGGAGATAAAATGAACCGTAAAAATTTACAAGCTTTATCACATTATTTAAGGTCAATTTTATGTCAAAAAATTAGAAAAGAAATGCAAGTCATATTCTGAAAAAAAGATATTACTAAAATAATTTTCAAAAAGTAAAGTTATTATATACCTTTAAAAGTGAGTTGAAGTAGTTACTTAAAATCCTCTGAAAAACTATTCTATTACAGGGGAGTTCACCATTGAAATATGCAAAGCATTTAAGAAGAAATTATACAATCCTTCAAAAATTGCAAAGAGAGCAGAGCATGAGAATTCCTAAGGTATTATATTAAATCAGTAATACTCTATTATCAATGCTGAAGACTTCACAAAAAATAAATCTATACAAAAATATCACTAAAAACTGGGAAAAATTCTATAAGATATTAATAATCTCAATACAGCAACAATACTGACTTCATACCCTAAGCAAGGAAGACTTGTTCCAGGAATGAAGGTTGGATACCTTACAAAGAAATTTCATGTTTACATGATGTTGCTGAAAGAATGTTGAACACCACACGGTCTGTTAAAAGTACAAAAGAATTGGACAAAAATCAACACCTATTCACGACAGTATTCCAGAAAACTAGAACTTTGTCTCTCACCTTGTACTAAAATCAATTCGAGATGGATCAGACCTATATATAAAAACAAAAACACTGAATACACTTGAAGATAAAATAGGTAAAACTCTTGAAGAATTAGCCATAGTATTTCTGAATAAGACACCAATTATAGAAGAAATAGTTTAAAATATCAGCAAAAGGGATTACATAGAATTAAAAAGTTTCTTCAGAGGAAAGATGGAAGGTGTGACTAGACAACCTACAGAAAGGGAAAAAATGTCAGTTACACCTCAAACAGAGAACTATTGTCTGTAATGTATAAAGAACTCAAAAACATTAGACCCTCCAAAAACAAAAGACCCAATCAAAAATGTACATATGAAATGAATAGACACTTCTTTAAAGGAAAATACAAATGGGAAATAAGTACATGAAAAGATATTCAGTATCTTTAGCTATTAGAGAAATGTATGTTAAAACAACACAGATTTCATTTTACTCCGGTGAAGAACGGCTATCATCAAAGATTCTAAAAACAACAAATTAGAGCAAAGATGTGGGGAAACGGAGTAGTTCTACATTTTTTGACTCATATTTGTTTATTTTTTTTCTCATTGAGTTTATTGGTATCTTTTCGGTATACAGTACAGTTACATTCATCATTGGGATCTTGTACCTTTACGTGACAGGTCTTGGTTCTCATCCCCCCCCCAACCCTCCCTTCACCCCCTCCTCCCTTCCCTATTTACAAATACTTTATTTCCATTTTTCTAATTTTCTCATTTTTTTTCTTTTCCCTATTTCCTTTCCCCTACCCTTACCACTTCCCCTACATCTTTAGCCCTTTTTTTCATGAGAATGTAAACTAATGTAATCACTGGGGAAATCAATTTGAAGATTCCTCAAAAAACTAGAAGTAGAAATTTCATTTGACCCAGCTATAGCTCTCCCTGATATTATCCCAAAAGATTAAAAGTCATCATATTGCAGTGATACCTGCATGTTCATATTATCGCAGCACACTTCATAACAGCTAACTTATGGAAGAGTCCTGCATGCTCATCAACAGATTCCTGGTTAAAGAAAAGGTGCTAGTGTACTACTCAGCCATAAAGGAGGATAAATTTGAGTAATTTGTGGGAAAATGTAGGGATCTTGAGTGGTTAAATATTGTATGATTTCTCATATGAGAAATGTGAAATATGAATAATTGAAACAGCAAATAAAGGAGAGATGATACAAAAGAAAGTCATTTTGAAGATGAGAAAGAGATGGAGCCAAGTGAGAGAGAGATGATCAGTGGGAAAGGAGAATGAAAATTTTCTCTCCGTCTGCCTATCTATCCAATCTCCATCTCTCCAGTTCAAAGTGTCAGCCTCTCAGTTTTGGAAAAATAAACCTGCCAGATTTGAATGGAATTGTTTTGTACCCTTAATGAAGGCACAGAAAATCGCCATTGTAATAATGGTTGAAATTTCAATTTCCTACAAATAAGCCATCTTTACCTTTACTTAGATCTTTAATTGTGGCCAGCACTGTATTGTAGTTTGAAATGTTCAATTATTTCACTTGTCATTTTAAATTTATTCTCAAATCTTAATATTTTGGTGTTATTGTGAATGGAATACTCTTTTCAATTGTTTTCAGAGGATTCCTTTATATTTACAAACAATTGACTTCTGTTTGTATTTTAATCTTCTAATACGCAAAGGTAATGAAGTAGTTTATTCTAGTGGAAGTATGTGTGTCTGCATTTGTTAAAATTTTCATATATAAAATCATGTCATCTATGAAGCAAGCCAGTTTTAGTTTCTCCTTTCCTATTTGAATGTTCTTTTTCTTTTTCTTCCTTTGAACTGGCTAGAACATTTAGTGCAACGTTAAAGTGAGATGTTGAAAAAGTTGATTTAGTCAAAAATATTTTCATTAGTATGATATTAGCTATATTTTTTTCTTCTATGGATGTCCATGGATTTCATCTAGATATTTTTCTTTTAAAGTGTTTTTATAGGTGTATATTTGCAATATATAATAATTACATTCATTTTGGGGAACTGATATATATATATAGTGATTTTATAGATAAAACACTAAAAATGTTATCCATTACAGAAAACGCTGATTAAATTCAATGAGAATCACACAGTTGATAAGGGTCATGTAATCTTGAGTATCTTAAAAAATGCTCTCAGGTGATTTAGTAACAATAATACAAATAGGACGTTAATGAATTACAAATTTTGTAAGTATTTCTTCAAATAATGCACCCAATGCATCTCTAGAAAACTACTGTTATGTTTCTGTAGAGTTAGGGCTGTCTGTACAATTCTACTGAAATGTGGGACCTCACATAATAGCAAAATTTGAGAGAGAATCTATGACCCCAAGGACTTGCCTCCAGTGGCAAGAATGTTTCAAGAGGGGAGGAAGCAAGTGATTTTAAGAACTTTCCTAGGTTGTAAAGATGAAGACAAGCAACAGATTTTCTTTTGGGGAGTTTTATTTGCATTCCAAAGGACTAGAGTGAGAATTCAAGATCCTTTCTTTCAAATTTCTAGGAAGGCTTTCCAGAGAGAAACAAAGTTCTACTTCCGCATGTCAGCACGAGGCTTAACTTTTATGTGGTTTCTTCTTCAAAGCACACCTACCTTCATGTGTAGGAAGAAACTTGGCTCTCACCATATCCCATAGGGATTTGGTACATGGCAAAACAGTGCAATTGTTTGCTGCATATAAATACTAAAAATGTGCGCTATTACAGAAATTTCACATTTTCAAAGTATAAAGTATTTTCAAAGTATAATGATAAATATATACGAGTAACAATATATTCATGCTCAGTAAGTGCATGAAAAATACATACCCTTAATGGTTAGAGAAATGCTATGAAAACCATACTAAGAGCAATTTTACATCAATTAGAATGACAGTATGCAAATCTAAGAATAAGATGTTAATGATGATAGAAAGAAACCAGAACCCTCCTAGTATTGGTCATACAAAATGTTGCAGCTACTAGAAAAAAAAAATTCAGTTTCTTAAGAATATGAATGCCAATATTAACATAAAATGTAGGAAATTTCACTCCTAGTAATCTAACTTTGTGAAATGCAAACATATTTCCCTACAAAAAGTATATGCCTCTAGAACCAGAATAAAAACAATTAAATTAAGCAGGAGACCTAGACCAGGCAATGTTGATGACCTATAATTAACAGGCTGGTTGGTAGTCTTGTCAGATTCATAAACCCTCTTCAAGTAAAGGCATAAGAGCTTAGAAGATTTTTCCAACAACCACACAAATTGAACATGAAGTATTTTAAAAATAAATTTTATCACTAAAATTCTAACTGCTAATTAATGGACTTTTCAGTGTAAACATCTACTTTAATAGTTTAAGAATCTGTCATTAGCCACTTCAGAAATTTGTATTAGCATGTTTCTAATGCTATTTTTACAAATTAATAGTAACAAATATATATATATATAGTA
>NW_022900916.1:46713211-46736430 GCF_012274545.1 Fukomys damarensis | reverse complement strand
ATATATATATATATATATACTGGTTTTGTGATACATTTCTTACTAAGCTATCATAGGAAAACATGTTAGAATAAGCACTGTGAAAGTATCCCATATTTATAAATAAATGCTTAATGTATTTAATTTGGTAACGCAGAGACTAAAACAAAACATCCCATCTATTTAGATTATTCCTTACAAGGAAAATCGTGTTAATGATCTTGTTCTTGACTTTGAGGAAAATTTGGCCTTGAACACTCTCCAGAATGAATTTATAGGATGCGTCAGAAATAAAAGACTAGTACAATTGTGTTTGGAACAGAAAAGGAAGCACTCCAAATTCAGTACCACAAATTCATGTTTCTCTCTCTCTCTTGCTTTCAAACACACATGCACACACATCTCACAGGTAGCATCTCATCATGTGGTCAATGGCTGAAATTATCTTTCTATTCAATCTCTTTTTTATATTCATTCATTTATTTATTGGTACTGGGGCTCAAACTCGGGTCCTTGCACTTGCAAGGCAGGCATCAGAACCACTGAGCTATATCCCCAGTCCTCTTTTTTACACTTAAACATTAGACTATAGCTTACAAATTCCATCATTTCCCAAAGACATGAGTAAATTTTCCTAAAACACCTTTTCTTTTATATGTCAAAGGAATTACTACCACATTGGATTGTAAACACAAGCTTAAAATGAGAAATTATTTAAAAGCCCATAACTGACATTAATACATACTCATTTTCATGACTACACATAGTGTTGCCAAGCAACAATTTAAAATACAAGCCTACCTTTGGTTAAAGTTAAAATATATATAGTCAGTCTAAAATCTAAAATTGCTTCCCTAGAATTTTCAGTACTTTGCGCATGCTATGTCTTAACAGGAAATTAGAAATTATGATGTTCAAATCCTAGATTATGGGAAATTTTCCTCTTGGTTCAAAAATAATTCCAATCATGAACATGTTTAAAATGAGCTCAGTTGTGTTTAATTATTAATTTTTCTTCTGAGTCAACATAAGTAATTTTCAGGAATTAATAGTGATTTGAACATTAGTTGTAGAAATATTTTAAGGTCAACTTTGTTTTTTGAAGATCGTATTTTTCTACACATCCTACTTCCTGAGAGAGAAAGTAATTTCAGCAGACCATCAAATGAAACAATATTGATATAACACAGCCAATAATGAGATTCTTTCAAGGGAACCTAAAAATGATGAGCTTAAATGAAAATCTACTCAGATAAATCTCTGAAGAAGGAAAAAGTAAAGTATTTGGTATAGATTTTCAAGTCATTGTGAAATTTCCAGCAGATTTTCAATTATAAAATATGTAAAGCTTTTCAACAATTTAAATTGAAAATATTTCTAACTGCAGATTTTAAAAACAAAATAAACATTACCATAAATCAAAATTGATAAATTAATCTAACAAATATCAGAGTTGTCAAAGACATCTGAAATGAAAGGATATTTGTATTTACCAATTGACTTTTCAAAGTAATTTTTATTATTTTTTGCAGCAGTGATGATTGAACCTAGAATCATTACACTGAGCTGTGTTCATCCTTTCTATCTGTTTTTCCTTGTGAGGTCCTGTCAATTCACTCAGGCTGGCTGGGCCTGGACTTGTGATGGTCCTGCTTCTGCTTCTCAGAGTGCTGGGATTTTAACTGTGTCACTGCATTCAACAGTTAAAAGTATTCTATTATACAGAAGAAGCATTGTGTTAAAAGTACTGGAATGTAATTTCTTTTTCTTTTTTTTTTTTTTTTTTTTTTTTTTTTTTTTTTTTTTTTTTTTGAGACAGGGTCTCACTATGTAGTTGGACTGACTTGGAACTCATTATGTAGTCCACCCAGGCTGGTCTCAACTCATAGCGAAACTCCTGACTCAGCCTCCCGAGTGCTGAGATTACAGGCGTGCACCTCCACGCCTGGCTGGAATGTAATTTCTATTCTTACAAATAGGGAAATTTATATTACATTTCTATGTAAGATGGAAGTATATTTGTGAAGCACTCAGGAAAACTAATACACATACAATCCATTTAAAACATAAATAATGGAAAAATGTTTAAAACACTGGGATTGCACAAGCAAACTCACTGAGAAAAAATCCACAGATAGAGAAGAGAATGACCTCAACATTCTCAATAGAATAAGAAATTACCTGATAATAAAATTGGACACTGAGATAATTTGCTCCCAATGTTTTCTTTTTTATCTTTATAATTTTATTAGTACGTATTTGCCGTACATATTGATCACATTCATCGTGGGGAATTTATACCTGTACATTATATGTCTTCCTTCTTTTTTCCTATGCCAACTCCCCTCTCTTCTACCCTCCTTCTCCTTCCCATTTACAAAAGCTTTGTTTCTTTTATTTTCTCCTATTTTCTCTCTTTTTAAAATTTTGTGTTTCAGGCAGTGACATTTGTCACCACACTGATCCCCAGGGTTGATTGGGCTGATCTGGCTGACCAGGCGGGAGTCCCCTTCCTCCCTCACCGCTCCACACGTCACTTTCCAAGGTGCATAAGGACCACCCCTGCAAAGAGGCCCATTTCCCGCTCATGGTAGAACTTCCAAACAAGCTCTCAATGTTTTCTCTTCTACAGCTATAACTTTTTGTGTAGATATCACTTAAATTACATTGTGAAATTTAATTTAATTATCTTAATTTTTTGATTATTATAATTACCATTAAAATTCTCAGTAAGCTTTAATCACAGAGGTGTTACTTTAGCAAACATTGTTTTTACGTTTTTAATATTAACATGGTTTTCCCATGTTTTGAAATTAAATTATTGCTTATCATCAGATGAATTAAGAATATGTCATTTTCATATATAATGGAGTACTACTCTGACATTAAGAAGGATACACTTAAAACATGTCTAGGTAAATGGATGCACCTTGAGACCATACTTCTAAGCGAAGTAAATCAGATGCATGGTTAAATATTGCATTGTTTCTCTTTGATGAGCGAACAAATGAGTGAATAATGATAATAATGGATGACAAATATTTGGAAGTAGGAAGAAAATGTTCATAGGAAGAGGGCAAGGGAGAGGAGAGGATCAAACAAAGACATAGAAAAAGGAAAAAAAACAGAATAGAAGGGAAAAATGGAAACAAAGTTTTTCTAAATAAGGACAGGAAGAAGGATTTAAGGGAAGTAAGTGGGAAAATAGAAGAATCAAGATTTATTATGTACAAATACAAATTCCCTATGATTAAAGCAAACATTATGTATATCAAAAGTGTACCAATAAAATTAATTTTCAAAAGATTCTAGTCAAACAATAAATATTTTATGTGTAGCTAAATTAAATCTAAAACACACTTTAACCCAAACTGTATAATGCACTTGACGTTTTGGGCAAATTTATATTTTTAATGTTCAAATCATCCACATACTGTTAATAGATGATTACAACATATTTAATGTAGAAACTAATTTGTCAATCTTATTCAAAATAGTAAATGCTGTTATGGAATAAGAGTTCATTAATACTGGATCATGATGCTTTAGTGCTAAAGCCTAAAGAGTATAAATTAACATTATTAAATCTGCCTTACTTTGACTTGGAAAAAGTAAACTTATCATGGTGAACCATTCTTGTATTCAAATAAAACAAACATTCATTAATCCCTAAATATTGTTTTACTTTGAAGATCACACTAAGGCTAATTAATTAGTAGAAAAAACATTAAGTTTATAAAGAGATATGACTAATAGTGACTTTTTAAGTCAATAATGGTTACTTCATTGGTAGAATGAACATTAGCTTTAGTGTAGTATGTTTTCTTAATTTAATAATATTAAACACATCACAATTTTGTGTTCTTGCCCCATGAGGTGATTATAGATAAAAGTACATTTCAAAAAGCTGGGGAAAATTATATTAAAAGACTGGAAGTTTTCACTGTAAAAAAATGAGACTTTTTGGAGATAAATTTAACCTGATTTAAATACTGTACAATGTATATGAATATTTAAATATTTTCTATATTAACTAAAAAGGGTGAAAAATATATATGAACAAAAAATATATTCCATGCTATATATTCCATCTATAATGATTATCTATATTTTTGGCAAGTGAAACTTATTTACATGTTCAGGCTAGTAAACATGGGGTTAATCTTGAGGTCCCTTTCCATTATGTATATGTATTTTTCAATTACAATAAAATTATTAAATGGTTTTAAATACTTCCACTAAACTATTCACATTCCAACCATATCTTCCCATTTTGCTGCTTTTCTCTGCTTCAAACATTTTTTACCTAGATTCCTGATATTTTCTATATTTGACCCTGTGCCAATACATATCAGTAAAGCATTACAATCGAGTATCAAATGTCCCATCCTCTGCCCTCTGTTTAAATCTTTTAGTGCTTCAATTTCTCAGTAAAAGTAAAGTCATTAAAATGATCTAAAATCACCTGTATTTTCTGTCTTCCCAAGGAGATTTTATACTTCTATGGCCCTTTTCCAACATGCCAGACAAGCGTCAGCCATGCTCTCATTACCCTCTCTGCCTGGAATGCTCTTCCCTGAAAGAAATGCTAAACCGTCTGTGTCAGTTAATCTTAACTGTCAATCTGACTACATTAACAGATAGGTGATCTGATGCGACAGCCTCATCAATGGCTGATGAGATCATAGTTGAATGGCCCATTATGCATAGGGCTTAGTTGGAGGTAATATTGGATGGGAGCAGGCCTTGGACACTGTCTGGGCTCTGGCTCACTCCAACATCTGAGCAGATTTCCTCCATCATTGCCCTTCCACTGTGAGGTCAGTACCTGTGTCAGGTGAGCATGGACTGAAACCTCTAAAGCCATCAGCCAAAATGAACACTTCTTCCTTCAAGTTGTATGAGTCAGCTGTTTTCCCAGCAACAAAATAGTTACTAATATACTGCCTATCCCAGACCAGAGTATTTAATCAGCTTTTTTTTTTTTTTTTTTTTTTGCTGTTCTCCAAGGAACCTTATACTATTATTATAATTTATAAACTATCCTACACATGTGGAATAGGCAGAGTTTGTCTCATAAAATATAAAGTAAAATGATGGTTACCAGAGGTTAGGGAGTGTAGTACAGAGGGAGTGGTGCACAGAAGTTGTGCAGTGGGTTATGTTTTAAAGTTAGGAGCAAGGAATACGGTAGGTTATTTTCTAATAGGATTATGATAGAGAACAACAATGTACTGCATATTTCAAAAATCTACAATAAAGGATTTTAATGTATTCTCTTTTAATAATTTCATGACAAATGTTTGAGATGTCTAACACAATTTAGAAAAGTATCACATCACACTGCAACCCAAATATCTACAGATTAAGTACAGAGATTGATATTTATATGTAACTTTTAAATATCATTTAAAATATTTCATTTAAATTAAAAGATGTGATAATATTGCCATCTTTTGAAAATTTTTCTTTATTTTACTCTTCTGTGTTCCTTTGACAGCTGTGAATGATTTGTATAATGATTTCCATTAGAATTTGTATAAGAATCTGTTAGAATTTTCCTATTGGATTATTTTATGGGATATTATTTGACAATATTAGCAGGACCATTATGTGAAGTCTCTTATTTAGTAATTCATTGAAGAGAAATGTTTATAGAAAGAGACATCATCAAAATCATCTTTCCATCTAAACACCATTGTCTTTTAATATTGGACAATAGACATGAAACAATTCACCCATTTCACTCTGTGTATGAGAAAAATGCAGAGGCAAACTGTCAGCTCTGTTTTGAAATGCTAAAATCTCTCTCTATATTATTCTTTATTTCCTGATTTTTCTTGTATATACATACCTTTACCAAATCCACTATGGTTTAATGTTTTTATCCCTTCCCTAATCTTTAGATAATTTTGTAAGTGACCTCTACTCTTTTGTGTAGTAAAGGAGTTTACACATAAAAGAAGACACTTAAAAATATGTTGAACACAAATGCAAAATAAACAGAGTTTTAGGACATTATTTAGAAACTATTCTTAGATCATTAAGACAGTTGATGGTGGCATGCAAACGATCTGCTTTCACTAAAACTGTATTCTTTTTGCTACAAGCATATCACAAAATTTATTATAGGTATATTAATTATGATTAGGATTATGTTGGCATACAAGTATCACACAGAGGGAGTAAATAAATACAGGATTTTAAAAATATACAATTATACTGAAATTGGTGAATGAAACACACATTTTTATGATATGTGAAAAATATAACACCTGAAGCACAGTGTAATGAGTACAACCAATTAGTGAAAACAGAAGAGGAGCACATCTTTTGGATAATGCCCTGGTAAGAGACTAGGGTAGGCACAGAATTATATTTTAGCTCAGTCATATACAGTAACCTGGTTTTAACTGAAAAGAGCTGTCTTTTGTCCACACCATTAGCTAGCAAAAAGGTAAAGGAGACACTGAGATAGCAACAAATCTGTGGGTCTTTCTTTAATGAAGCAGACTTCAGTCTGGTAACCAAAGCCTGAGCTGTGTGGCTTGAGGTGTGGCTCAGTGCAGGAGCACTTGTCTAACATGAAGTCCTGGGTTTGATCCGCAGCCCTCAAAAATATAAAAGTGAGGCATGTGAAGTTTGTCAAGATTTATCAATTTATAAAGGTTTTACACATAAAACATTGCTAATTTTAATATCTGAAACCTATCACTCAAAATTCTGAGTGTTTTGGTTATTTTGTGTTTTACTTGATGGCATCAATGGCATTTTATTATTATGCCTAAAAAGCCAAACAATTGGTCTGTTGTTACTAAGAATTAGCAATTAAGAAATATGTTTTAGAATACTGTGTTACTATCTATAATAAAAAATGTATGAGTAAGTGAAAGAATCTCTGAAACATTTCAAAAGTATGTAAAACATCTGAGATAGTAGAAACATATATTCATATATGTGTAGGTTATCAATAGTTTTATTTTGGTGTTAGTCTATTTTTTTCTGGTCTGGGTTTTTTGCAGATATACCATGGAGTAGTATGAAATAGCTTCTCCACAGTCAAATGCTTTTGTCTTCTGATGGGAGAAATAATATCAACCACTAACAATGATTTCAAAGGATAAAATAAAAATTACAAATGAAAATAAAATATGAATTTTTATTTAAAATTTATTTATTTAAAATGGTATCTAAATTATGAAGGGACAGCACTGTATACAATTTTATAGGTCAATTGCTTTTATTATTAAATCTAAATACATGGGAAGCTATGTAAGAAGGTAGAGGTAGTTAATAAGAAAAAGTTAATTTTGGCAGACTTTTCTAGATTATCTGACATATTGAATAATTTGGCCTTGTTTTAATTTTTAAATTATGTGTTCAATTAAAATATTTAGCCATGCTTATACCTGAAAGGTCTCAGGGTTTACTTTGTGATTACTTTTCTTATTTCCAGAAAACATAGCAAATTAGCTTTTTTTTTTTTTTGGTACCGGTGATCGAACTCAGGTCCTTGTGCTTGCAAGGCAGGCCACCGAACCAAGGAGCTAAATCCCCGGCCCTAGCTGGTATTTTTTTAATGTTCGTTTCAGTAAACTATGACTCTTTGAATGTTATTGGTCCAGAGCTCCTAGAGTTTACTTTTTATTATAAAAATTTGAAAGTTCATATTTTTTTCACAACAACTTACCTAAGAATCACAGTAGCCCTGCAAGGTTTTTTTTTCTTGCTCTTTCAGTTTTTTTTTTCTTTTTCTTATCGAGTTTATTAGTACATTTTTAGGTATACAGTACATTTACATTTATCATTTGATCTTGTACCTTTACGTGACATGTCTTGGTTCTCATTTTTCCCCTTACCTCTGCCCTCCCTTCACCCTCTCCTCCCTTCCCTACTTACAAAAACTTTATTTTCATTTTCTCATTTTTTTCTTTTCCCTTATTTCCTTTCCACTACACTTTCTACTTCTCCTACACCTTTAGCCCTTTTCTTTCTATTTCACGTTGTCAATTATACCATTCTCCACTATTGGTGGGTGTGCAGACTGGTGCAACCACTATGGAAATCAATATGGAGATACCTCAAAGAGCTAAAACTGGAGGTTCCATTTGACCCAGCCATCCCTCTGCTGGGTATCTTTCCAAAAGAATTAGAAGAATCTTTCAGTTTTACATATACTATTCTACATCCTTGTATATAGCATTCTCTGCCACCCCTCCATGATATGATAAGGAATTGTTAAAGTCATAAGGTAACTTTTAGTGTTTCTCTCACCACAGGAAACTTGATTGTCCATGTTTAAATACAGATAATCCTTTATAGACTTGAAGTCACATTTTGATCCAGTGATTAGGAGATTTGTTTTAGAAATATAGATAGAACTGAATAGAATACATCAGACTAAAACACCCAACATCTATTCAATTAGAAACTCTTGAAGCAAAGATACAGTTGTGCATGTTGAATACAAATTCTTTAGATTTAGAAAGATTAAGAAACCTCAAGAGTTGGTAATATACTCAAGATAAAAAAAGACCTAAAGTTTCAATAGTCACAGAATCTGGTTTATCTGATAAAATATACCACACATATAAAAAGGATATAAATTTTAAAAACCTTTTCATTTTATGAAAAAACAAAAGTTCATAACAAAATAAGAGAATGCATTGTGTATTGTTATCTTCAAAATAAAGTGCAAAACATAAGATGCTTACAAAAAAGAAAAAATACATACTAATGAAAATCTTTTCCATGAACTAATAATATAAACTACTAGTACAAATGAAACAAACTAGCATGAATATTAAAATATTTTTGAAAGGCAAAATGTGTAATTTGGGAAAGTATATGAACTTTTCCCTACTTACCTCACTTCTATTTTACTTGTGTATACTATTTTACTTGTGTATTACTATTTTACTTGTGTATACGTATATGTATATATACATACACACACACACATATATATATGCATCCATACACACACACACATATATGTGTATGTGTGTGTGGGTGTGTGTATTCATAGGAGAGAAATCACATCATAGTTGACCTTGTGAGTCTGATTTATTTCAATAAACATTATATTCTCAAGTTACACCAATTTACCTACTAATGCCTCCATTTGTCTATCCTTATGACAGCATAGAACTCCATGGTATATATTTCAAAAGGGATGGAGAAAATAAAAGACAAACATCACATGAAAATCAATATAATATGGCATAAAATAAACTCCATTATGAGATCAAAAGTAAACATGATGAGAAAAACATCAAAGAATTGCACAAAGCAATTTAAAAGACCAGAATTTACATATTTTCTTGGCTCTTTGTGTCCTTTGTGATAAAACAAACCACATACATTTAAAAATAAATAGTAGTAAATATATTCATATAATACATTGGAAAAGTTACCCATAATTTCATACCCATTTAGAATATTTTTCATTGTCTTTCACTCACTATTTATGGTCCACGTTGATGAATATTTTTACTTATGTAAAGTCTAATTTTATACTATTTTATTTAATATGACATAATTACCAATTTCTTATTTTCTATATATTGTCCACAAAATAATGTTAATGGAAAATAATAGTTTATAAAGAATAATGTGTTCAATCATTTTAACCATTTCTCTATTATTTAGCACATAGACAATTCTTCATTTTCACCTTAAAGTGAACTTTCTGAGAGCCAGAGCACTTGCAGAACACTTTGCCATGGTCTTTCACGTATTAGATGTTCAGTGCGTTTTTCCAGGTTTAACAAGTGTTCTCTCCGTAGTACGGCACAACTAATTTCTCATGGGATTGGAGAAAGCACTGGTTCCACTCGCTATGCGGGTAGCAGGTGTGCGGTGGAGCCCATCCGTCATGCCAAGTGTCCAATGGTTGATCCCACAACACTTGTGCTGCAGGCCAAAGGCATTGCTTCCAGAAAAAGAGGGCTCAAGCAACTGTGCTTGGTCTTTGTCTCCCTCCACCAACAGCCGCACAATCACATTAAGATTCTAATTTAACACGGAAACTTCTGTAAATGCAGGGAGAAATGATTGGAGCGTGGCTGACAGTTTTAAAGTACACAGCTCATAAATGTTTCGGTGAAAGGTAATTTGCATGATGCCCTTTGTGTAATTACTGAGTATTTCCTATGCCTTCCCGTGAGCACACTAACACATCAATAGTTTCTGGAAATACTTCAGTAAACATTATTGCTAAATTAACCCTTAATTTTCACGTAATTCATATTGATTATCTATATATTTTCCTGTTTAATTTATTTAGGTACAAACATAAGAACTTCACATTTGGAGAATAATAATCTAATGATTCTCCTATTTCCATACGCAACAGCTTCTAAATTATCCGTAGTAATAGCACATTGGAAAAAATGGAAATAGCTATTAAAATTAGGTTTATAATCATTTACTGAAAGCTTTGACTTATGAGAGTTCAAATTATAATTTTCTGACCTTACATTTATGTGAAAGCAATGTACAGTTGGTTGAAAGCATTCGTTGAATGTTTGTTTTTGTCCCAGGCTAGCTGATATGCCCTTTGAATCCCGCCCCCTCAGGGATGGGCAGCGGTAAGGAACCCTAGCTTCCAGTCAGCCACACACTCAAGAGGCAAAGCACCTGGTCTGTGTTGCCAAGATTTGATAGGTAAGGTGTATAGAATGAATTTTTGTTTTGTGATCCTCTCAACTGACCATGAATCTATGTGGAGGTTATCCCACGGTGAGTGGTTATCCCACGGTGAGCAGCTCTATATGTTTCATCTCTAATACTCTCTTTACCCTGCCCCTTCTCTCTTTTGTTGCTTCACTCCCCTATTTGTAGCTACCGCTCTCGCTGTACACTCATTCCTAGCTCTGACGCAATGTATGTGTACATACACATATACACACATGCACATACAAGCCTACACGGCGTGCTTCTCTAACTTACTAGTGCTTAAAGTCTGTAGGGTCAGTATAATTTTATTTTAGTAAAATGAACCAAATGAATCCTAAATGTAAACACACAATAGACAGCAGAGATCAAGAATAAGAGTGATGCAAAATACCTAGTATTTACCAGATACCACACGGTTCTTACTTCGGATGTTTTTGTTCAAAACATGGAAAACAACAAAAACTAAGTAAAGCTTCCCCTTGAGGTAAAATCATAGGGATATACCAACTACAGAATGAAACAGAAAACATAGAGCTGAGTAAATAAAGAAAAGAAGTAAAAATTGTTGAACCTGAGCTAGTAACAGAATATTTATAGCACTGGATCTAAGACAGCTATTGTAGCAGAGCTTGAATCTCAGTGCAATAAAAGAAGTCATGTAATATAATCAGAGACAGATGAATTCTTCTTTGCCTTATGACACTATTATTTAATTCACATTATGAACCAACAAATTTTGCAGCGATATTAACTTTTTAGGAGGATGTATGTCTTAGTTATTTTCTGGTCACTTGGCATCCATAATTTATAGGAGGAGAAATTTATTCCACCTATGATCAGTTGGTTCCAGGCTGATGCAGGATGGCAGAGGGGCGTGGTGGAGGAAAAATATGCTCAGCCCATGGCAGCCGAGAGCACAGAGAGAAGGGAGGAGCCACGCATAGGATCAGAGGCTTCCAGATCACACCTCCAGTACCCCACTTCCCACCTGGTCCCACGCCCTAACAGCACGTTCCACTATGGAACTCTTCAATGGCTGAATGTATCGTTAAGTACAGCATCCCCGCGTTCATTCACTTTCCAAACACATGAGACTTTAGAGGGAACCTTTAGATTTAATCCATAGCCATATAAAATAACAGTGTAAAATAATGTTAGTATGATATAGGAAATGATAGTAAGATTGAATCTTTATGTAAGCTAACACTTCAGGTTAAATAAAGACTGTCATTCATACAACTATGTATGAAGAACACATACTTTCTAAATACACTGTTATGCCGAAATTCAGAAAAGGTGAAGCATATGACTAGTCTTTATTTAAAATTAAGTTTATTGGTAATGACCAGTCTTTTCATTACTCATAGATATATACCCTGAAATTTTTCTGAAATACTTCAATTTCTCTTGTTAGAAAAAAGAATAAAAACTCATAAAATAATTTTACTTCGTGTACTCTGGTATATTTCCCAATACTTTTATGAGTACTAGCCCTCCTCTCCATATTGTTTATTTCCATTGCTTTTCTATTACAGTGTCTGTATTCAGTGGAGATGAAAATAGAATCATTATTTTGATTGACCTCACCTTATCCTTGGATTCCCTAAACACAGAATGTTTTGCATCTAGAAGTCTCAGTCAGACCTTATATTTTTAAGACCCAGCTAAAGCAAACATCATGCATTTGATATTGATATGTTCCTTTTTTTAATAGTGCCTTAGTATCATTTGGTAGGTTTCCAAGTCTTTGCGATTTTGTAAATCTCATTGATTTTATTTCTGTTTAAATTGTTTTTATTAACACCTTTTCAGTACATAAAGTTTACATTCACCTTTGTGAGTAGGTACATGCAGAGAAAACATCTTGATTCTTTTTAAGCCCTTTTTCTTTCCTCCCTAATGCCTTTCCACAATCTATAAATCCTCTTTTTCCATTTTCACTATTACTACTATTATCATTTTTAGTTCATGCTTATGGCATACTATTTACGTTCTACTTGGTATATGTACATGAAACATCTTGAATTATTTCTTCAGAATGTGAGCAGGTTTGAATGGGAAAAAAATCATGACATGTCGCCATAGATTCTGCAGATAGCTAAACTCTATCACTTTAGAACACAACTGACAGATGTGTGACCATATTGTGACCATATTTACTCCTTCAGTAACCCTTTAATTTTATGAATTTTGGTAAGTATATCTACACCACAGAATATTTAGTTAATCATTGAAAGTAAGAACTGTTACTGTAATGGGAGAAGTAACTCATTTGGTGATGTCATCCACACCAGATAAGTCTTGGCAGGTGGCTCTTTACAGAAACAAATGGCAAATTTTCACAATTGGAACCATTAGCAAATAAACATGAGAAAATGTCCAACATCACTGGTCATTCAAGAGATGCAGATGAAAACCACACTGAGTTCCACCTCATCTCAGGAAGAATGGCTGCTATGAAGAAATCAACCAATAACAAATGCTGGCAGGGTTGTGGGGAGAAAGGAACCCTTCTCCATTGTTGGTAGGAGTGAAGACTGGTGCATCCACTGTGGAAATCAATATGGAGATACCTCAAACAACTAGAATTAAAAGTCCCATTTGAGCCATGTATTCCACCGTTGGGTATTTCCCCAAAAGAATTAAAAGAATCATACCACAATAATGTATGTTCACACATGTTTATAGAGGCAGTTTGTATTAGCAAAAACTTGGAAACAACCCAATTGCCTATCAATTGTATAAAGAGACTGCAAAAGAAGATATGTTTTTTATATAAAATGGAGTGCTACTCAGCCATAGAGAATGAGAAACTAGAGATATTTATAGCTAAGTGGATGCACATTGAGGATACATATATGACGCATGTAAATACCAAATAGTTTCTCTAGTGTGAAAAACTAAAAGTGTAAATAAGGATCAAAATGTATAACTGATATTGTGTAATAGGAAGAAATGTTCTAAAAGAGTAGAGGAAGTGGGAGTGATAGTGTAAAGGTTAAAAAGGGAAAAATATGTGAAAAGGAAAAACATGGAAATGATATCTTCGTAAACAGGGAAGGGTGGAGAGGATGAAGGGAGAGTTGCGGAATGTGGAAAAATTAGAACTAAGATAAGTCATGTAAAGATGCAAGATCTCAATGATGAATGTAGCTGTACTGTATACCTAAATGTACCAATAAACTCAATGAAAACAAAGTTTAAAATGTTATAATCATAGGTATATTGTACTTAATGATGTGTCTCATATAAAATGGCCACATTTCTTACCAGAAAGCATGATAAGGAATTAGGGAAGTGCTATAGGGGTGGCATGGACTGAACATCAGCAAGATGGTGTTTGTGAGTAGTTTGTTGCTATGGAATATGGCAGACAGTTCCACGAACGTGGCATTGTGAGACTGATTAGTACATATATAAGAATTATTCTATATGGTTTATTAATGCACTTCCTCTCCTCATTAAAGTGTTTCTCCTGGAAACAATAATTCCACAGCATTTACTTACCATGTTTGGGTCAAGTAAGTTCCTATATCCCAAAGAAAATATAAAGCAGAAAAGATGTGAGTGGAGGAAAAACAAAGGCACAGACCATGGAGTTTGTCCACCAAACTGTTCTCAGTGATGGGCTGAGACAAGGGCCAAGAGCCACGCACCAAGGCTATCTAATTTAGCAATTAGTTCCTGTGAAAATTCATTAAATGTTATCTTTTCTGATTATAAAAAGTGTTCTGGGATTGAATATAACTTATTAATATGAAAAGAACAAAAATTTAAACAATAATTACTAAATATTAAATCTAAAAACTAAAATTTTGTTACACATGAATCTTTTAACTGAGGAACTGTAGTTTGTTTTTCAATAAGTTCATAAATAATACTTAAGAGTAATATTCTTGTAAGAGATGAAGTCAGTGTCATTTTCATTCTCACACCTATAAATGTAATCAATAAGCATATTATTAAACATTGAGAACTGTTTGGCAACATCATCCAATTAATTAAACTTCTGAGTTGCAGAATGAAACTCAAATGTTGACATCACCAAAGGTTTCTTCAATAAACTATCTGATAATTGTATTTTTATCTTTAAATTTTATTGACATCAAATTATTGCTACTCAACTTACAAAATATTCATTACATTATTCTTAGAATAAATCTCTATATTAATTTCTTAGATTTACACCAAAAATGTTATAGCAACGTTGGTCAATGGATTATTAATCCTTGTTATTTTCTATAGAGGTAATGGTTTATGTCAATACATCATTTAAAATTTAATGATTAATATTTCACAGGTGCTGATAAAGATAAATATTTTACCCATTGTTAATCTGCCATTAGAACTTTTATCTTCCTTTAAAAATCTTACTAGGGCCAGGGATTTAGCTCAATGGTTCTGCAGCCTGTCTTGCATGCACAAGGACCTGAGTTCTATCCCCAGTACAGAAAAAAAAAAATCTTACTACATGACCTGCTCATTTTTTGTGATTCTTTTTTCCTTAGTAATCAAAGCCCCCAAATAGGTGTAGGACTCAAATCTTGATCTCACAGAAGCTGGGAGCAGAACGCTGGTTGGCAGAGTCAGGAAAGCATTAGGGGAAAAGACTGGGAAAATTTGATTGATGGGCATTAAAGTTATAGTTAGGAATAAAAACTTCTATTGTGCTATTTCACAAGCTGTGATTATAGATAGCAATAACAGTACAATTTTTTTAAGTGGAAGAATTCTCATTGTTTTCATCATAAATAAATGATTAATATTTGAGAAAATATGTGTAATGTTTAAATATTACATCTTTTAAGTATGTTTTCAAACAACATATCATACATTATTAATGTCTTTTTATCTAAGTTAATGGTGCTTTTATGTTTATTTTTAATTTTGTTTGTTTCTATGTATAAATAAATGTGTTATGTATAATTTTGTTAATTTATGTTAGAACTATTTTTAAAAGATATTCCTTTTTTAATGTTCAATATATGTTTCATAATTGCTTAATGCATATATATTTCTCTAAAAATTTCCTAAATTTCTACTTAACAGACTAATTTTAATTTAAAAGGCGATGCAACAAAACAGCTGGTCTCAACCATGACACATCATCCTACAGCAAGCCATGCAGGCTTATGTTTACAGCATTATGATTAATAGTAGCTAATTCCTTAAAGCATCCTAGATGTCAATCAATAGACAAATGTTAAAGAAAATCTGGCACATACATAGCAGTGTATTATTACTCAATCATAAATAAGGATGAATTTAAGTTATTTGTAGGAAAATGGATGCATCTTGCTACAATAAGGTAGCAAATGTCGGACACATAAGGTTAAATATTGCATGGTTTTTCTTTTTTTCCTCATTGAGTTTATTGGTACATTCTAGGTATACAGTACAGTTACATTCATCGTTGGGCTCTTGTACCTTTACAAATCTTGGTTCTTATTTTTTCTCCTTATCCCTGTGCATGCTATTTCTTACATGACTGTCACACTCAACATTCTCATTGCTGAGGCAGAGACCGGACATCCACAAATGAAAAGAGCAGAATTTTACTTGAGCTCACTGTCATTAGAGGCTTCCTACTTCTCTGGCTCTAAGACAGAAGAAGTAGCCTGCTGCTAAGAAAAGCTTCTTGTGTGAGGGCAGTCAGGAAGCACACAGAGAACGGAGGAACCTGGGAGGGAGATACCGACTAGGTCCTGCCCCCAGTGATCCTGCTTCTCCAACCAGCCCCCACTTCCTAACAGCACACTCAACTAACACCCCATGGTTCAGTCACCCTAGACAAACCCCATCGATGAGCAAATGAGGCTCTCTTATTAGTACATGTTTGCAGTACGTGAGGGTTACATTCATCTTGGGGAGTTGGTGCATGCACATAATACAGCTTGTTTCTTTTTAAAGTCCCCTACCCATCCATCTTCCTCCATCTCTAAATCCCCATTCCCCATTTTCACTCTTACTGTCATTATTCTTAGCTCGTGATTCTGACATGTAATATTGACATTCATTGAGGTTATTAGGTTCCTGTACATGACATATCTCAATTCTGCTTACTTCACCTTCTCCTCCTGCTCTCCTCTTTGCCACAGTCTACTGGATTCCTTCTAATTTGCAAGAGATTTACCCTCTTGTTTCTCCTACCTATCCTTTATTAGGCTTATAGTTTGCCTTACTCAACTGAGACATACTATGTGATATTTAAGCTTATGTGTTTGACTTTGTTCAACGCTATATTTTCCAGGTGCATCCATTTTCCTACAAGTCTCAAATTTCTCCTTCTTTATAGCTGAGTAGTACTCTATATTGTATCAACACCACACTCTATGCATCTGTCTGTGGATGGACATTCGGGCTTTAGTGATTGTGGATTATGCTGCTATAAACATTTGTATTCATGTATCACTGCAGTATAATATCTTTAGTTCTTTGAGGAAGATACCTACAAGAAAAACCCAGTGACATGGAATTCCTAGTTTTCAGTCTCTATGAAACTTCTTACTGAATTCTATAATGTTGTACTAATATACATTTCCATCATCAATGTAAAAAGATTAGTTTTCTGCTGCAAACACACCAGCATTTGTTATTCTTTTTTGCATCCTGCTACATAGATGAAGTTGCTTATTAATTCTAAGAGATTTTTGGTGGATTTATTTTGGTCCTCTATGCACAACATCATGTCATCAAATAGTGATGATTTGATTTTTTTTCTATTCCTGTGTGTACCCCTTTTATTTCTTCTTCTTGTTCTGACTGATATTTTGTGTACTAGAAGTGATGATAGTGGAAATCTCTGTCTTGTTCCTGATTTTCAAGGGAATGCTTTCTGTTCTTCCCAGTTTATTGGCCTTAGCTTTAACAAATTGAGGTATGGTCCTTCTATATCTATTTTTTTTCAAGGTACTTATCACGAAGGTGTGTTGGATTTTGTCAAAACATGTTTTGTATTTGTTGATAAGATAATGTGTTTTTTGTCCTTGGTTCTATTTATGTGATGCATTACCTGTGTTGACTCACTTGTAAAAAATAGATATTTACACAGTCAGCATCGATGACATCATGACCGAATGTAAAATGTACTTGAAACTCAGGGATAAAACCAATTCGGTCATGATGTATGGTCTTTTTGATGATTTTCATTGTATCCTGCAATATCTTGAGAATTTTTGCATCTATGTTGATTAAAGTGATAAGCTAATAGGGTTTTTTGTTGTTTTTTTTTGGGGGGGGATCTTTGTCTGGCTTTTGGAAAAGAGTGAGGCTGACTTCCATAAAAGAGTTTGGAAGCATTCTATCTCTTTCAAATTCACTGAGGAATTTGGGTTATAGAGGTAACATGACATTCTTAATGTTTTTGTGGAATTGAGCATTGAATTCATCAGGTCCTGGGCTTTTTTTAGTTCCTAGGTTTTTAAATTATTATTAGCTAAATTTCATTGCCTATTATTGGATTGTTCAGAATGTTTGCATTTTCTTAGCTTAGCTTTGGTAATTTATGAGTCTGGGAATCTGTTTCTTCATGATTTTCCAATTTGTTGCAATATAATTTTTCATACAAGTTGCTTACAGTGTTCTGGATTTTGATGGTATCTATTGTGATTTCACTTTTTGAATTCATAATTGCATTGATGTGACTCTTTTATCTCTTTTTCTCTTTCTTTGACTAAGAGTTTACCTAATTTGTTTATTCTTTCAAGGAAGCAATCTTTGGTTCATTGATTCTTTGTTTTTTGTTGTTGTTGTTTTTAGTCTATGTTTTCCCTACTTAATTTTGGTTTGGGCCTGGATTGTTGTTGTCTCTCAAGTATCTTAAGGTTCTCCATTAGTTATTTATTTGAGCTCACTCTATTTTTCTAATTCAAACACTGATTGCATTCAACTTTCCTCTTAGGATTACTTTTATTGTATCTGTTGCAGGGGTTTTGGTGTACTGTATAGGCACTGTTATTAACTTCCAGAAAGTGTTTAATTTCTTCTTCAACATTTTCTCTGACTCATTGGGTATTTGCAAGTGTATTACTAAGTTTCCAGGTGCTTATAAATTTTTGTGCTTTCTTCTGTGGGTGATTTCTATTTTCAGTAAACATGGTGTGATTTCACTTCTTTTATATTTATTTAAGCAGATTTTGTGAACAAGTATGTGATCTATTTTGAAGAGAGTACCTTGTGCTTCAGAAAAGAATGTATTATCTGTTGTAGTGGGATGGAATACTCTGTAGATATCTATTGTCTGTATTTTGAAGGGTGTGGTTCAGCTGTAATATTTCTTGAATTTTTTGTTTAGCTGATCTCTTTGCAAAAGTGGGTTATTAAGATCCCTCAGTATTACTGTTCTAGTACTTTTTATCTTTTATGTCAGCAGTATATTTGAGTTCATGCTTCAGTATTAGATGCATAAATATTTGTAAACTGTTATCTATACTTGTCGGATAGCTCCCTTAACTAGTAAACACTGTCACTCTTTATCTTTTCTAATCAGTTGTAGTTAACTGACCTTAAAATTAAAATTGCTACACCTGCTTTTTTTTTTCAGCATCCTGTTGCATGAAATATTATTTTCCATCCTTTGATTTTTAGTCTATGAATATCATTTTGGACTAGATGAGTTTCTTCACTGCAGTGATTGTTGGATTCTGTTTTTTTATATAATCTGTCAATCTGTGACTTTTAAATGGATAGTTAAGGCTTTTAATAATGAGGTATACTACTGAGAGATGTTAATTACTATGATTGCTCCCTTTCTCAGCTGGTCAAACCTTTTTTTTATTTCCTGTCAATTTTTGGTTTTGCTTATCCACTTACCTTTCTGGGTGTTTTCATTCCTTCTGAGTTTTTCACTTACTTGTTTTGTCATTTGTATCTAGGATATTCTTGAGTATCCCAGCATACTAGTTTGGTATACTAGTTTAGTATTCATAAGTCTCTTGTATCATTCTTTTTCCATGAAATGTCCTTATTTCTCCATCTATTTTGAAGGAAAATTTCCCTGAGTATGTTAATTTAGGTTGGAAATTATTTTCTTTTAGGGCTTGAAATATTATACGTTCTTATAGCCTGTAAATTTCTGTTGATAAATCTGTCAATAATTCTAAGGAGTTTACCCTTATGGATGATTTGCTTGTTTGTTTTTCTCTGAAAGCTTTTAAAATTCCATTTGTTGTTATTGTTGTTGGACATCTGGTAATTTAATTGTACTATGTCTTTGTGAACTTCTTTTTTCATTATAGCTGTTTGTGTTCTGGAAGCCTCACTTATCTCTTGTACGTTCAGCTCTTTTCTCATATTTGAAAATTTTTTAATTTTGATTTTTGTAAACAAATTAACAATTCCATCCATAGCATCTTCTAGATTTTCTCTCTTTCAAATTATCTTTAGGATGTTGTTCTTAGTGTCATCTAGCAGCAGCTGGCTATTTTGTTTGTTTGTTTGGTTTTGTTGTGTGTAGTTTCTGAGTATTTCCTCATAATTTACCATTTTGCCCTCAATTTCAGGCACTCTGTCTTTACATTGGTCTTTACTTCAATTTATGAATTCTACTCTGTTTTGCTTTGTTTTGTTTTTGGTATTTCTGGCTGATGCCTTTCCATGGATTCTGTGTTTAGTGTGTATTTGTCATTCATGGCGTGAACCATTTTGGTCATATCTTTCAATTTTTTGATTTCCTCCATATCCACCTTGAGCATTTTCAGTGATAATTCCATAAAAATTTTAGTTTATGTCATCTTTGAACTCTCCAAATTTCTTCCTCTCTTGTTTAACACATTGCCAATGGCTTGAACAAACAAGACAGTCATGCATGCACCACTGTTAGTTCAAGTCAGTGAAAATGTGTTAAATATTGGGGAAAAGAAATAAGATAAAACTATTGTTATGGGGTGGTTTTTAATCTTTATTACATTTATTGGTGCATTTCAGGTATATGATACAGTTGCATTCATCATTGGGATCGTGTACCCTTACATGAGTTATCTTGGTTCTTACTTTTCCCCGTTCCCAGCCCTCTCCTCTACCCCTCCACCCTTCCCTGTTTACAAAGACATTGTTTCCGTGTTTTTCCTTTTCTCGTATTTTTTCTTTTCCCTTTTTAATTTTCCCCTACCCCTCCTACTTCCTCTACTCTTTTAGTCCTTTTCTTCCTATTACACAATATCACATACATTTTGATCCATTTACACTTTTAGTTTTTCACACCGGAGAAACTATTTGGTATTTACACATGTGACTTACTAATTTCACTTGAGTATGGCCTCAATATGCATCCATTTAGCTATAAATATCTCTAGTTTCTCATTCTTTATGGCTGAGTAATACTCCATTTTATTAAAAAAAATACATCTTCTTTATCAGTCTCCAGTTGATGGGCAATTGAGCTATTTCCAAATTTTAGCTATTGCAAACTGTTGCACTGTAAACCTGGGTGAGCATATATTGCTGTTGTATGATTCTTTTAATTCTTTTAAGAAGATACCCAGCAGAGGAATACCTGAGTCAAATGGGACCTCTAATCCTAGTTGTTTGAGGCGTCTCCATATTGATTTCCACAATGGTTACACCATTTTGCTCTCCCAGCAGCAAATGAGATGTTGGAATAAAGAAACTGGACAGGGTGCTGAGAAGTGGGAACTAACACAGACACCAACTAAATCAAAGCAAGTACACACACACACACACACACACACACACACACACAAACAAATAAATGAAAAAAAACCATATAGACCAAAGTAACCAGAAAAACAAAACACAATAAAAACAAAAACCCAGAAAATATCTGATGGTAACTCAGATTAAATATTCCAATAAGAAAATGTAGACATAATTCACACACAACTGTTTTACCAGAAAGCCTGGGTTTTCTCACCATTCCTTTCTTGCGTTGATTGCAGCATCATTATATTCAGCCACAGTAATACTACCTGTGATGCCTCCGCTGCAGTACTGAAGCCACCCATTCTAAGACTTCATTTTGCCAACTTGCAGACATGCAGACAGAGTCTTACTCTAACCTGTTTTGGGGTTAAGACCTTTTGCCATCCCAGTCTCCCCCAGGAATGATGCTGGAAGTGGCAGGCAGGCTCACTGGTTAGTGAGGGGCCTCGGAGACGTCAGGGTACACCGTACATGCTCTCTGACTGGCATCCTCAGGGGTTTGCAATTGCTTTCATGCACTGGCTGGAAATTCTGTAGTAGATGGCAGTGATTGGAATGGAACCAGTGTGGTCTTCAGTCTCAGAAGTCCGTGGATTCCTTGGGACGCACATGCATGATACAGTCCACAGTTACTTCCACTTACCCACTCTGCCCAGGGTGGGTGTGGGGTTCCCTAACTCTCAGTGAGAAATGGTGAGAATTCTGCAGGAAATTGTAGAGCCTGCAAATTCCATCTTAACTGCCCTGCCAAAGAGCCCATTTCCCTTCTTGTCTTAGTTGCAGTCTGCTTGCAGGTGACCACCCATGTTCTCAGCAGATTGGCGTACACTCTGGTGACTGGGGTGGTTCCCTGGCATTCAAAGTAGGAATGATGCCATGTGGACGATGGTCAGAGATGGATATGCAGGACTCGTGACAGGTAGTCTAAAACACTGCCTTCAACTGCACTGATCTACAGCCCCATAGTGCTGGTGCCAGCCGTCTGAGTGTGCTTGCTTGTGACTTCAAAAGCACTCTGCACATGTAGGCTACTTAGGCAAGTCCCAAGGGCTGTGTGCAAGCAAGACAGTGAATGGTTGGCAGTCTGGGAAGGCAGGCTTCTGGGCTGTGTCAACTCACCTAGTCTGTCCTTCACCTGTGTGTGCTTTCTCTGGCCTGAGTATGGTAAGAAGTGGAGACTTCCTGCCTGGAGTAAGAGCTAGGGTATTAACTGTAGGAATGCAGCTTTTCAAATGCTTGTGAAAGTGGTGAACACAAAATCTCTCCCAGTACTTGATTTGTCTCTCAGACTTTTTGCCTCAGTATCAAAATGGCTGCTCCTTGGAGGAGCAAGAAGTAGGGGCAGATGAACTCACCATGCCTGCGCCATTTCCCTTTTTCAGTTGTCCATTTGCTTGATTCGATTTACCTATATGTCTTTCTGATTAATTTTCTGTTTCAGGGTGAAATCCCTACAATCTTCATTGTGCTGTAGCTTCTTTCTCTGTGAATCCATTTTGAGCTTCTCCAATGCAACTACTCTCTAGTCAGCCATGCATCCAGGTATAATCCATATCAATGAGAAACCCATCAAATAAATCAATGAAAGAGTAGCAAAGAAGGAGAAACGGTAGGAAACAAGCAAGTAACTTCTTTGGAGAGAGGGAATGGAATCAAGGAAAAGGGAAGAGTAGATGATAAATGGGAAAATAGAGAATGCAATTAAGAAAATATGCACAAATATGCATATATATATACATTGTGTGTGTGTGTGTATATATATATATATATATATATAGAGAGAGAGAGAGAGAGAGAGAGAGAGAGAGAGAGAGAGCCAAAGCCAATATAAGTATTATGTATCACCATCCTATACCAACAAAAAAGCATATTTAAAACAAAAAATTATTTTCAGGAAAGAC
>NW_022900916.1:46710216-46713152 GCF_012274545.1 Fukomys damarensis | reverse complement strand
AACATTATTTAGGAAAGACCCAGAAGATATACATTTATTCACTTTTGCGAGAGCATAAATCATATGTGCCTGTATTATAACAAAATTGTCATTAAGAATTCTAAATTATATTCTGACTTAAAAGAGGTGGATGAAACAGAGTAGTGTTTAGGAGAATTGTTGAGGGATCAAATTACCTGAGTATTATTTTTCTTCCTTCAGCACCTAACTGTGTAGTCTTTGTGAAATTATCATTGGTGTTTCCATTTTTTCCTACAATTGGGGATACCGTGATAGTGATTCCATCTGTTTATGAAAATTAAATGAGATATAATGCATATTAAATCCTTAAAACAGAGCTTGACAAGGAACAAACAGAAAAGAATTGTTAGCTTTTTAAAAACTTTATGAGTGATTTAAAAGTGTTACCTTAACTAAACTTATGACTATTTGGGATTTCTACAACTCTAGGTTTAACAATTGTGACTGTATATTTCACAAAGAAGCATTGTATTTACAATTTCTCTCTAACTGATAAAGAATGCCATTGGTTTTTCAATTTTGTGTATGTCTATTATTATTTTATTTTATTCTTCCACCCCCCTTTTTTTTTGTACTGGCAATCAAACTTGGGACCTTGAGCTTGCAGGGCAGGCAATGGAACCACTGAGCTAAATCCCCAGCCCAATTACTGTGTATTTCCTCATTGTGAAAGCCTGTATCAGAGTAATTAGATGATGCTTTACCAGAATTCTTTTTTCTTTCACTGAGTATTCATTTTAATGTTAAAACATAACAACCTTACCAAATAGAGATCAGAAGCAAAAGGGAAAGAAAAATATGAATAGTTTATTATGCCTCACTGTGACCTGGAGACTCAATGGGAGAGAGAACTGTCCCCTGGATTGTCCCTTGGAAGATGGCTACAAACAGGACAAAGGGACAGGGACCTTCTGTGTGCTCAGCAGCTTGGTCATGAGGTAGATTTCAGAAGCTGCCTTCTGACATTTGCAGTGTACTTGTCAGTTGTGACTGCTGAGTAGGCTGACTCTGAAATTTACTTTAAACCCTTGAGGTTTACAGGACTGCCATTATTACATTAGTTTGAGCACAGAGAGGCTCAGTTTTGTTTTTCATTATTCATGAGATAAACCCCTTGAGCCTCAAGGCAGCAGTCTGGACCTTGGAAGTAACTATTTATAAGCAGTAGCACAAGAGTCCTTTGCAGAGATGTTGTACAGTGAGTGTAAAGGGGAGAAGAGACACTGCCTATTAAATATGAATTACCTCCTCTTTCTGTCCTGCCATAAATGTACTCTCTCCTTGTCTCATATATATATATATAACAGATTTTATTTTAAATTTTAGTTTGAAATACTTTTAGAATTATTGACTTGTTGAAATAGAACAAAAGTTCCACTTTATCCTTCCACTAGCTTTCTCTTACAGTTTCATCTTAAACAGCTATATTTCAGTTATCAGAACAAATAAATCAACATTGGAAACAAACAATGACCTTATACTTTATTTAAATTTGATGATGTTTCCACTGTCTTTACCCCTGCTATAGGATCCAGTGGTTAGGTTTGGAGGGGGGTGATTGTTTTTTATGCGTACAGAAGTACACACTGAAGAGATATACAAATGGCCAAAATTATATGAAAAACAATGGAAACATCTTTCATCAGGAAAATGCAAATCGAACTGCACTGAATTGCTACTTTTTTATACTAGTTTTCACTCTGCATCTGAAAAGCTTTACAGGCACTTTTATCACAATTTTAGTGCTAAAGACACTGAGCTTAAATGACTTCCTCATGCACTGGCAATAAAGTAATACCTGGTTCAGGAATTTTATTCATTCCATGATTCCGGGGCAGAAGGGACACGTTATTACCCCCTTGCAAGTTCCTGAACAGAAGCAAATTTTGCCAAACACTTCTGCTCACGAACCAAATCATGAACTGAATCGCTTTGAGTAGCAGTTTTTAAGTTGAATTGCCAAACTCAAGTGAATAATAGTCAATATCAGTGAATTATAATGGTAAAAATATATGAATTAACACTCATAACTGTCTATTCTCAAATGTTCGTTTATGAAATTTTACTCAAGAAGACTTGAATTATAAAATTATACTTAATATTAAAATATGAAGAGTATCACAGAGTACACTTTAACTTAATTTCTTGATATGTTAAATTAAATTGTTTAATGTATATAGATATTTTATTCTAAGATATATCACTCATAGAAAATTTTATGTAAGGATGAACTATTTCCTTTCTTTTCCTTATCCAAACTGAATCCAACTTTTAACAGTTTCTAATAAATAATCCTACAGTAGAAAATAAGGGGATATTTATACTTTTTTGCTACTCTATTGTTTATTCATGATATATTTTTAAGTTCAGTACATTAACCCTTTATCTCATAAATGCTGCATTTCAACTCTCTCCTCAAATTTGTTATTTCCATTTGACTTTACTCAGGATAATTTTGCTTTCATTTCTGGTTGTGTTATTATTTGAGACTGCTAAATTCTACATTATTTCCTTTCTAGTTTTTTAAATTTTATGTCATATTTAGCAAATGTTTATCCATTCCCTAAATTTAAAAAGTAATGCTCATGTAAGTGTATATATAATTGTGTTAAGTCTTTTAAGTGCACATTGTACCTGCATCCCTTGGACTTTTAAACAATATGACACTCTATTTGTGTTTATTGTTTAAGCCATGTTTACTTTAAAACATCCCTCTTATTTTCAAGCTATCCTTATTTTTCTTACAAAATATTTTTGATTTGCTTATTTTGGTATTTCCTACACCCAACACTAGCTATTTACCAAATTTTTCTCACTGCCTTCTCTCAGTTCTTCCTCTCTCTCTCTCTCTCTCTCCCTCCCTCATATATAAAAAAATATTTATATGTGTGTGTATATAACATATATATATATAT
>NW_022900916.1:46600424-46704071 GCF_012274545.1 Fukomys damarensis | reverse complement strand
TTGTTATTGGTTGATTTCTTGATAGCAGCCATTCTTTGTGGGGTGAGGTGGAATCTCCGTGTTGTTTTCATCTGCATCTCTCAAATGACCAATGATGTGGAACATTTTTTCATATATTTACTTGCTGCTTTTACTTCTTTATCAGAGAAATGTCTGTTCATTTCAGATGCCAATTTTTGAATTGGGTCTTTATATTTGGGGGGAGCTGAATGTTTTGAGTTCTTTATATATTCTAGATAATAGTCCTTTGTCTGAGGAGCAGCTGGTAAAATTTTTTCCCACAGTCTAGGTTGTCTCTTATTTCTGCTGATGGTTTCTTTTGCAGTGCAGAAGCTTTTTAATAAAATGAGATCCCAGTTATTGATTCTTCCTCTTAGTTCCCGTGCTACTGAGGATTTGTTCATAAAATCCTTTCCTATACCAATGTCTTCCAGAGATCTGCCTAACTTACCTTCCAGCAAGTTTAGTGTTTCTTGCTGATTCTGCTTATAAATTCATCACATTTGCCTCTGTCTCTGATCATGCTGTCTGGCATTTTCTGTACAACAGTCATGAAGGCTGCTGAGAAAGCAGCCTTTATGCTTCAGAATGCAGAGAAGTCCCACATGTAGAATCTATAAATCTGCAGGTGATGCATGCCTCTGCCCAGCCTTTTTGTCTATGTCGTGGTCTCTCACCATTTACTTTTCTCTTTTTTCCTCTTCCTGAGATTTTAACTGTTAGAATTTTAGCTTCATAGGAAAATTGATGAGTACTTTTTATCCACAATTACCGTAACATACACAGCAGTTTCATTGCCTTACAAACCCACTGAGCTCTACCTATTAATCCTTCCCTAACTCTCTTGGACCTAGTTTCTATCAACCAGTGAATTTTGATTGTCTCCCTAGCTTTGCTATTCCATGATTTGTTAAAATAAAGAAGTACAGAATAATTAAAATTATTCCATGAATATCATTTCCTATAAAACATATTTTCTTTTCATATGACTGAAACTATAAATTTTAAATTAAATAGTACAAATCTGTCCAAATTGTACGTGCATACACGAAGGAAGAAACTTAAAGTCAAATTTATTTCCTAGTCTCATTCTTTCCTCTAACATACATTCTTCTTTCTTCTTTACTATACTGTAAGAACTTGTTCTTCTCAGCTTTTGGGAAATACAATGCAAGTTTTTCTCAAGCACTTTTGGGAGCCTAATCCTCTTCATTTCTTCTATGTTTGGCCTCAAGGTATTAGTGTCAAGGCAAAGTCAGAAGGAACACAATTTATTTTTTCTCATCATGATATGTAAAATTTACTATTAGAGTTTCCTCTGTGCCAGAAGAGTTAAAAGGAGAAATTTCCAAATTCCCAATTAAGAACTGAAGGGCCGCTGAAGCTTAGTAAATGAAGTAGGATGGGCTTGAAATCCTTGTACTGCTGTAAAAGTTTTGTTTTGTATTGTGTACTTCAAATTTCTACTTTGGAGGGATCTGCAGGAGAACCAATTGCCTTAAATGTTAATATGGCTTTAGAAGGCACAAATGGAAACAAAATGTAATTTTGAAAGACCAATATTAGATTATTGTTTTTTGCACTGCAAAGTTAGCACTGCAATCCTGTACATTTTTTTTTCCATTAAGTTTATCGGTTCTTTTTAGGTATGCGGTATCCTTTTAAGTTGAAAACTAAAAAGAAAGTGTTCTGCATTCCAACTTTAGTGTATTTCTTCTATTTGAAAGTTTCAGACTTCAGTTATCAATTTTATAATTAATTTAAATACCCCAGTCCATCTTACTCATTAAAATGACAAAAGTACTCAAGACTTCATTCCTTTAAAAATATCTTAACTTGTTAGTGACTTTTTATTCATTATTAGCTCTATATCATCATTGTTAAGATGAGTCACAACTGAACCTGGTGACAAATGACTGTACTCTCAACATTATCAGAGGCTGAGGCAGGAGGATTAGTATCTAGAATGTATGCATCTTAACATATATACACACGATAGAACATTAAATTTATCTTTATGCTATAATGCTCTGGAAAAGATTATTTTAAAATTAAATATGCACTATAAAATCCAGCAATCTCACTTTTAGGTATTTAACCAAAAGAAACAAAACTTCTCTTCAAAAAAATCTCAATCCTAGCTTTATTCATTACTGCTAAAACCTGGAAAGATGCTTCCTGGGTGAATGAGTGAACAGTGATGAACAGTATTGTGTTCGTGTAATCAAATATTTAATAAGCAAAAAAAAGAACAAACTACTTACACATATAACAAGTTTCAAATATATTATACTTAATGAGAAATACAAAGGCTAAGTCTTTCATGATTCCAAATACATGACATTCTTGTGAAGAAAAAATGATAGTGATGGGAAAATAAAGCAGATTGGAGGCAAGAGTTTCTGATGGACATAGGGTTTGAAACTGAAAAAAGCACTTTACAATATTTTGGAGTAATGGAATGGTTATATGTCTTGATTGTGGGGGTAACGACAAAACAACACATTTTTTCAACTCAGTTAAATGTGTATTAATATATAAAAATCACATTTGAAACAAATGCTTTCCTCTAAAAATTATTCCATTTAATTTCAATAATCTTTTACAAAAGATACCTTTAAAATATTTACATGCAACTGGAGATTGGATAAAGAAAGTGTGTTTTTTTAATAAAATGGAGTACTACTCAGCCATAAAGAAAGAGAAACTAGAGATATTATAGCTAAGTGGATGAACATTGAGGCCATACTCAAGTGACATTAATAGATCACATGTGTAAATACCAAATAAATTCTCTGGTGCCAAAAACTAAAAGTGTAAATAAGGACCGACCAATTTGTATAATTTATATTGTATAATAGGAAAATATGGTCTAAAAAAGTACAGGAATTGGGGGGAATATGAGGAAAGTTAAAAAGGGAAAAGAAAAAAACACGTGAAAAGAAAAAACATAGAAACAGTGTCTTTGAAAACAGGGAAGGGTGGTAAAGGGAGGGATGGGAAATGGGGAAAAATAAGAACCAAAATAAGTTATATAAGGGCACAAGATCCCAATAATGAATGTAACTGTATTGTACACCTAAAATGTAAAAATGAATTTAATAAAGATAAAAAATAATAAAAAATTAAATATTTGCATGCATATCATAAGATATTTATTTAAATGCTTTGTCATTTAAACAAGCAATTTAGGTTGTGAGTTTGTATTTAAAATTTCTTCTGGTACATAACAACGTTATGTGATCATCATATTAAAAGCAGTTACTGTTGCTTGAAAGATTCTGGTGTAATACCACAGGATAAGCAGACAATTTACATGTACAATAATGAACACATGACCCAGTGCTGACAAATAGCTGCTGTATGACACTGAAAAAATTCAGTGTACCTTACTGAGATAAATTTTCCAAAAATAGAGGAGAAATAATATTTTAATTAGCTGTGCTTTTGCCCCCCTAGACTAAAACAATTTGTCGACTTTTAACTCCAAGTCAAAGGGTTAAATAAATTTAATTGAATGTAATCTCTATCTGCAATCAGAAGAAAATAGGATTTTTGAACTGAAGAATATATTTCTTTCTAAAACTATATTTTAGGTCTGTTATTTATTGAATCATTGAAAATGAAGAATATAGAGTCACATAAGGCCTATAAAAATGTGTCATAAAATATCCTAAACATGTACGTAGGTAAATTCTAAAAAGAAAGAAAAGAAAGACGAACAATACAAGGACAATTTTTACTCCTAATGAAAGTCAAAAAAAGGAAGAATGAATTTGAGAGCCACTACCACTTCGAGCAACCTGCCTGCAATAATTATAATTGTCAGACTTTCGTTCCCAGAAACATGGTTCCTGTGAGGTCCAGCTGTCAAAAAAGCACGACTTCTATTTTGTCAGATTCATGGGCCACGCAGGTGAACCTAAAACATTCTCAGAGATTGTTCTGCAAACACACTAAGTTACCCACCAGATCAGTAGCACAGAGTGTTTTTCCCTGAAGATGTCCTAAGTTTTCCAAACACTTCTGAATTTTGTGAAAATATACTAAATTTTGCTCTTTGTTTCTGAACACTAAGACTCGCTTGGAACCTGTAGGAACTGCTAACAAACACTTAGCTCTCTCCACTGCCCCATATCATTTTCAGAAAGATGAGTTTGTTACATCTCTGGACCATATAGCATACACAGATCTTTCTAATTTATGCTGTTTTTTCTAATTTATCTAGTATTGAAGTATTGAAGTTCCTTCGCTTCCATCAGGTTAAAAAAAAAAAAAGCCAGCCAAAAATGTTTGTCTGCTTCCAATGGAAACTGCATGGATTTTCTTTAAGCTTCAAGTTGTTTCATATTTTTTGTAAGCTTTCTAAGAAAATTAAAACCTCTTTTACAGCTATTAAACATTTTAGATGTTTGTGCTTAACAAAGATTGAGACAGTATACTATCTTATATTTGGAATGTATTATAATTAAGGTCCAACAATGTATTATTCTACAACTTTTCTTCCTTTTATTAAACTCTAGGCTTAAAGGTGAAATACAATCCAACATTAATTTCTTTTTCTAAAAATTAATTTTAAATGAAGAATTCTAAGTCAAGATATCTGGGATAGTTTTAAGGAAATGGCTAAAGGAACTTTAAAAAGCTAAGTCCTTTTATCAATGGGAATTAAATGAAAGTGCCAGGTCAAAAAGAAAAATAAAAACAAAAAGCAAAGGAAGGTAAAAGAACAGAAATAACAATGCTAGAGTCAAAACAGCAATTATAAAGAGATTAATAAATACCTTATATATAGCTACTGAATAAAAATGAGAGTTTTATTAGAAATTTACAAAAATAACAAAGATTAAATTAACCAGGGCCAGGGATTTAACTCAGTGGATCAGCCACCCGCCTCACAAGCACAAGGTTCTGAGTTTGATCCCTAGCACAAAAATAAATAAATAAATAAATAAAATCAGTAGGATTAAATTTATCATACCAGAAAAAAAAATGGTAAAAGATAATGAGAATTAAGCACTGAAATAGACTGCATTTTTTTAGAAAATGCTAGGATATTTCAGAAACATATTTGAAAGACGTAATGATAATTTTTAAAGAAAATATTATTTACTAAAATTCTTCCTACTACAAATTGAAAGCTGAAACAGGCTAGTTTCTATTAAACAAAATAGAAAAATTTATCAAGAGACCTACAATCACCAAGCCCAGATAGTTTCAGTTGATAATCTTATCAATATTTCTAAGGCTAGAGAGTTGCAATGCTTTTTAAAATTTTCTTGCTTTCAAATGGAACCTCTAGTCCCAGCTCTGCTGGGTATCTTTCCAAAAGAATCAAAAGAATCATGCCACCGTGATATATCCGCACCTATGTTTATAGCAGCACAGTTTGTAATAGCTAAAACTTGGAAACAGCCCTTTTGCCCATCAGTTGGAAACTGGATAAAGAAGATGTGGTTTTTCTATAAAATAGAATACTACTTAGCCACAAAGAATGAGAAATTAGAGCCAGTCATAGGAAAATGGATACATATTGAGGATATACTCCTAAGTGGAATAAGTCACACGTGTAAATACTGAAGTTTCTCTGGTGTGAAAAAGTATAATAGTACATAAGAGCCTAATGAGGTAATTGACCATGTGAAATAGGAACAAAAGGGCTAAAGGTGTAGGGAAAGTGGGAAGGGTAGGGGAAAGGGAATAAGGAAAAAGAAAAAAATATGAGAAAATGAAAAAATGGAAATAAAGTGTTTGTAAATGGGGAGGCGAGGAGGGGGTGAAGGGAGGGCAGGGACAAGGGGAAAAATGAGAACCAAGACCTGTCATGTAAAGGTACAAGATCCCAGTTATGAATGTAATTGTAGCGTATGCCTAAAATGTACCAATAAACTCAATTAAAAAACAAATTTAAAAAATGTCTAGCTTTCAAAGGAGAAAGTGAAGAACATAAGATAAAGCCTGATAGTTCTTGGAAATTCAGCGGTATGATATTTATAACTGAACCTGATAAATTGTAATTAAAATTACAGGAAATCATCTATTAATATGGTTTCAAAATTCTAAAATATCAGCAAAGAGAAACTTAAGAATCTTTGACTTGATGATCGAGTGTACTTTACTCTAGAAATCAATGTTGGCATATTAGGAAGTTTAAAAATATTTGCCATGGGCCAGGGATTTAGCTCAGCGGTTCGGTGGCCTGCCTTGCAAGCGCAAGGACCCAAGTTCAATCCCTGGTACCAAAAAAAAAAAAAAAAAAAAAAAATTTGCCTGAGCTCCCCAACTACAATTCCTAGCTAGATTTTTTGTTTCAAGAACTCATAACACTCCGGACATAACTAATCATGGCTGTTTTATCAACCTAAGAGGATTCAGAACAAAGGGAAAATCACATGGGACAAAGTGTTAGGGAAAGTAGGTGCACAATTCCCAAGAATCTTCTCCATGGGAGTTTCATAGGCTATATTAATTCTCTCAAGATAATCTTTTGAGAAGACATGTGAAAAATTATCTCCCAGGAAAGATCATTAGAGATTTGGTGCCAAGCTTTATATTAGCGGTTGGCCCTGCAGACACTCTCTGCCTGGCACCAATCAAAATTATACCTTGTAGGGTAGAAAGAAAGAAGGAAATGAGTAGGAGCCACATTGTTTTCACAAACAGTTTAGGATTAATGAGCCTCCTCTTAATCAAAATAATGATGATGATATTCATAAAAACTAAGTTTCCAGCATTGGAAAAAGCTCAAACTTATGAAAAGACAGGCATGTTGTGATTGATGTGATGAGTTATTTCACTCTGCACACCACATTAAGAGGGCTAGAGGAGAATAATCTATCAAAAAATTATAGAAGGACCTTCACAATATTTATAAATGATTGTTGGGGTGTGGAAAGACACTGAAGGGAATAATCATTGACATCTTGGTGTGATTCACAAAATTTAATATAATCAGCCTGAAGTCAATATTTTACTTAATGCAGGGACACTAGTAATATTTCCAATAAGATATCCCCCAAAAATAGTATTCTTCACTAAATGAATTAGACAAAATATATCATTAAAGACATAAGAATCAGAAAGCAAAGAAGAAAACTATTTTAAAATGATATAGTTTTATAACTAAAATAACTTAGAGATTCAATATTGAAATTAAATCACTATGAAAAATTATGTTAACATACTTGTGGAATTAAACAAATGAATACAGTACTAAAATCATGTGGGAAAATACACATATAAACATAACATATAATACCAGAAAGAAATCTGTGTAAAGGAAATACTAGTCTGACTGGATATTAAAATGTTATAATAAATTTTAAAGTGAACAATGGTGCATTATAAGAAACACGATGGTGAAAGAGAACAGAAATAATTAAGGGAATAGAATTATAAAATAAATTTTGATGTTTTGTATTAGAGGTAGAATCTCAAAACAAAAGGATAGAGATGGGCTTTTAAAAAAAACAGTGATGGGACGAGTTTCTACTTTCAAATACACAGATAAATTATATTTACACCATAGAAAATAATTGTAAAATAAATTCAGGATCTGCTTTTAAAAATGAAACAATTCCAGTATGAGAATAAAATGGGTGAATTATTCACTGAGTGTGGTTTCAGACTCAAGGAGAAAAACTAATGGAAAATTTGACTAGGTGCAAAAGAAAAAGGGAAATATTAAAATTCCGCATATAAATGAGATCATAAATCTGCCTTTTCTTTAAGCTGTTCTGACTACTTAAGCAGCTTTAGAATTTGGATGAACTCTGTAACAAAATTTGTGAATTTTTTTGTGTGTTTGTTTTGAGTGTCAAAATGGCCAAGAAAGTATGACAGAAAGTCTTTATGTGAAAGTTTATTTAGCAGGAGTATGTTATTTAAGAGAAGGTAGGAAGAAAAATATCCAGTCTAAAATAGTACATCAATTTTTTGACAAGTTGGGCAACTTTTATGAAGAGGATGTAGTAGAATGTCCCTTCTGAAGGTTATCTGGGTTGGACTCTCTTAGCTCCAAACTGCCAATTCTCGTTTTTACTACTGGAACGAATGAAAACATTTCATTATTCTAGCACTGTGTGCAACAAATAATATAAAAAATCTCCTGGCTTATTGAACTGGCTACCATCTTTGGAAAAATCAGAGAGCTTGAAATTATCACCGTGGAATTTAATGCAGTGTCAGAGCTATTTGTAAGTCACAGAGCTGGCATATAATTACAGACTGACTTCACCAAATACCACAAATAATAGTGTGCTACACTGCAAAGTTTCTTCTAGTGCTTGAGAATGCAGATCCACATAATTTCTTCTACAGATTCCCATGGCCAGCAGAAATATTGCCATTAACGTTAGATTCCTTTTATCTGGAAAAATTAAAAATGCAAATAAGCCCAATAACAGAAAATACATAAGGAAATGAAATTAAGCTAAACAGTAAAATTAATGGACATTTAAAATTAGAAGGTGGGGATTTAGCTCAGCAGTTCAGTGGCCTGCCTTGCAAGTGCAAGGACCTGAGTTCAATCCCGTGTACCAAAAAAATAAAATAAGAAGTATTTTGTATAGGAAAATAAAAATAGGCAAATACCTAATAAATGAGTGAAGAAAAGCAAATTAAACAAAAAAAATGGAGGAAAGATAAAAGGTTATGAATACAGAATAAAGGCTAATAGAACTATGCTTAACTATTGGAAATGTAGAGAAAATGACTAATGTTCATGAATGAACAATTAATGATTGTGCAAAAATGTGCAATACTTATAACAATCATTAAAACCATCAAAAATATTTTTAATTATCCACTAGCAAATATAGTACAATAGCTTTATGAGTTGGTGGTAGTAATGTAATAGTTTCAAAGAACAAATGTTCATTGCTATATAATGGTTTACAGCTCACAAAAAAAAATCAGTCAATGGGTTAACATATTTGAGAAATACCTACAATGTGTAGAGAAATCTTAGTTGTGAATTTAACTTTTTAAGACTGACTGAAATAGCAACAAAATGATTAGTTTCTTCAAAAAAATAAAATAATTCACCATGATCAAATAAAGTTTAGTTATACATTAAAAACAAAATTTTCAATTCCAGGTATTTTATTAATATAAAGCTTAACCCAAGTTGTAGTATAAAGTCACAATTAAATACATAAAACTATTTGATGTTATTCAGACACTATTCATGTAAAATGAAGTAAAATTAGACTAGCAGAAAAGTGTTTAAATATGGTTAAGGAACTTTATCAAAAGGTCATTAAAATAATAATAAAAATAAAACTGTAATTCATAAATATCAAAGTCAGAAATGAGACATTGGTGCTTCGTTTGTATAATATTTCAAGCATATCCTTAATTTTCTATCCCATTCAATACAAATGACAAAAAAAGAATAAGTAGCATAAATACCATGTCAGAAGAGAAATTAGTATATATAGTGCTTAGAAAGTCTGAGCTCCTGAAGTTCTGTAGAGTTCACTGCCATCTCGTCAGCTATTCTGGGGATAAAAAATATTTTCAGAAGATTTCTTATATGCTTCAGAAGTATGAATTAAATATTTAAGATTAGTGAAAAGAGGACAGAATTTTCCTTGGATTTTAACAAAGTAAAGAACAATGCCAAGGTAATACTTTATATAAAACAGGTGTGGGCTTTTATTTTACAGGACTCATTTAAAAATATGGGTTCAAAATAGCTTCTCTCAATATAAAACTAAATATAAAATTATTTAAATAAACATGAAATATTTGTTTCTATTCTCTCAATATTTTCATTATTATCACTTACTTTCTAGACCAGAATTTTCAAAATAGACCTTTATGTTATGATATAGCAACTATTATTTTGTTTTTATGAACATATATTAATCATGTGTATTAATGGAATTCAGTGTGATATTTCCATATATGCAATGTGCCCTGATCAAATTCTATTTTTGCACTTTTCCCCCTAATTCCCTGTTCTTCTCAGTCCCAGTGACCACCATTTTACTCTCAGGTGGACTTTTTCATTTGTTTATTTGTTTATGTATGAGACCAAACAGGTAATATATTTGCCTTTCTGTGTCTGGTTTATTTCACTTGGCAAGATCAACTCCAGATCCATTCATTTTGCTGCAAAGGACAGGATTTAATTTTTACTTATGGATGAATTATTCTCTATTGTATATAAACAACATATTTTCTGTATCCTGTTGACAGTCATCAAGGATGATTTCATAATTTAGCTAATATATATAGTGACATAATATGGGCATGCAGTGATCTCTTCTGTATGCTATGTTCATTTCCTTTGGATATATATTCAAGACTGGGATAGCTAAATAATATAGATTTTTAGTTTTTTTTCAAAGAATGTTTATAATATTCTGTAGAATATTATACTAAATTATATTCCTAAATGTAGAAGTCTTCCGTTTTCTCCACATCCTTGCTAGGATTAAGTTTTTTGTTTTATTTTGTTTTTCTCACCCTTTGATGATAGTCTTTCGAATTCAGATGAGGTACTATCTCATTTTATTTATTTTTTTTAACTTTTCTTTTTTGGTACTGGGAATTGAACACAGGGCCTCGTGCTGCACCTGTGAGCAACATCCTGAGCCTATCTCATTTTATCTTTGATTTGCATTCAACTGATGATTAATAATATAAAAACTCACTAAGTTTAAAAAGTATTTTCCCTTAAATGGTAAGATAAAAAGAAAAACAACTCTACCACTTGATTACATTTCATTTCAGCGTATTACTATCTATACATAATCATAGTTTTATAACAAGGATCATATTATTTTCATACTTTTATTTCCTCTAAATCAAGCCACTTTCATTTTTCTATGTTCTTCATATATATTTATTAAATTAATGCATAATAGTTCAGTGTTAGTGAATTTAACACTGTAATATTTAACACTCTAATGATATGTAGGTATATTATTTCAAAATTTTAAAGTTTACTTAAAATAAAAAATAATTATATTGTATTTTATGGAAGTATTTATATTATAATAGTTCATTAATAAACCATTCGAGTTACATAACCCTTGTTGTATAATGGTAATTTGCTTTACAAAGATTTCTGCAGTTTATAGATATTTCTGGAAATGAATATTTATACTAATTTCAGTGTGATGTTTCTTAGGTGCTTTTCAATTTTTTTAGTTTATTCAGAATAAAAATAATCTTTTTTGTATTAATTTGCATTTCTTTGATTGTTAGTGTTACGAGCATTACTATTGTTTATCTTTGTATCCTTCATGAGTGAGAGAAATTTTTAAGTTTATTCTCAGGTTAAGCAAATTAAATATCTAATTGCATTCATTTAAATTCAAGTCTATCTCCCAATATAAATTATTAACACAAAGATTGAATAGGTGAAAATGACCTGAAATAATGTTTTTAAATGTTTTCTTATTCCTTGATCATTTAATTTTATTTCTTGGTTATAGATCATAAAAATATTTCTTTTCTCTTCAAAGGAATAAATGTCTTTTTAGGATTTGATGCTGTAAAATATGACATTTTCATGAGTATGATATTTGATCCCTTACAAGTCTGATATTTAACAGATCAAGTTAAGTTAAATAAGAAACAGACAGGTACCATATGGTAAGCTCCCTAGGAGAAATTATAGTACACTGCTTCATGGATTATAATGATTTCTTATGCTCATTTTTTGTAAAAGAAGTAGAAATGAGAATCACTATGAGAAAAGAAAAAAGGAATGGTTGAGAACATTATTAGAGTTAACTAAACCCATCTTCTTGTACACTTCTAACTTAAGAATTTGTGAAGGTCTAACATGATTGTATTAAGATAGGATTACATAAAATATAAAAATCATCTTCATTTTATTCCTTCAAGTTTCCAGCTCATTACTTCCCAAATTATTTTCTATAGTTGAAATGTGTTTTTAAAATGTATGCAAAATTTGGGAGGTCTTTTTTTTTTTTTACTTCTTTATGTATTCTAGATAGTAGACCTTTGTCTGAGGAACAGCTGATAAAAATTTTTTCCCACAGACTGGGTTGTCTATTCATGCTGTTGGTGGTGTCTCTTACTGTGCCAAAGATTTCTTTTTTTTTTTTCTCATTGAGTTTATTGGTACATTTTAGGTATACAGTGCAGTTACATTCATCATTGGGATCTTGCACCTTTACATGACAGGTCTTGGTTCTCATTTTTTCCCCATTGTCCCTGCCCTCCCTGCACACCCTCCTCCCCTTCCCATTTACAAACACTTTATTTCCATTTTTTTCATTTTCTCATATTTTTTCTTTTCCCTTATTACCTTTCCCCTACTTTTCCTACTTCCCCTACACCTTTAGCTCTTTTCTTCCTATTTCACATGGTCAATTATCTCACTGGGACCTTATGTATTATCATAGTTTTTCACGCCAGAGAAACTATTCGGTATTTACACATGTGACTTATTTATTTCACTTAGGAGTATATCTTCGATATGTATCCATTTTCCTATGACCAAAGATTTTTAATAAGATGAAATCCCACTTGTTGGTTACTGGTGCTAGTTCACATGCAACTGAGATTTTGTTCATAAAATCTTCTTACACAGATGTCTTCAAGAGTTCTGCCTAACCTCTCTTCCAACTGGTTTAGTGTTTCTGTTTTAATGTTTATATCTTTAATCCATTTCAATTTTAATTTAGTGCATGGTGATAATATGTGCGCCCATGTTCATAGTGGCACAGCTTGTAGTAGTTAAAATTTGAAAACAGCCCAATTACCCATCAACTGGAGACGGGATAAATAAGATGTGATTTTTTTGTTTTGTTTCATTTTTATTTTTTTAATACAATGAAGTACTACTAAGCTGTAAAAAATGAGAAGCTAGAGACATTTATAGCTAAATGAATGCACATTGAGTCCAAATTCTTTTTTTTTCTTTCTTTCTTGCTAAATCCCAGGCGAATCCAAACTGTTAAGTGAAATAAATAGGACAGATACATCTAAATATCAAATAGTTTCTCAGGTGAGAAACTTAAAGTGTAAATAAGGATCAAAATGCATAATACATAATGTGAAATAGGAAGAAAAGGTCCAAAGGGAAAGGGGAAGTGTGAGAGGTAGGGGAAAAGAATAAACAGGAGAAGAGAAAAAATGGAAGCAAAGTATTTGTAAATATGGAGGAGTGGAGGGATTAAAGGAAGGGCAAGAAAATGGAGAAAAAAATAAGAACCAAGGTATAACAAAGAGGTATAAATTCCCAATAATGAATGTCAATATATTGTATACCTAAAGTGTACCAATAAAGTTAATGAATAAAAAAGTATATAAAATCTTTTCTCTGGCTTTACATAACCTTATCGTTCTCAATTTGCACAAATCTCAATACCAACCTGTTTTGTAATAGATTATGATGGATTCTACATCATCCAAACTTCCCTTTTTTCTCAGAATAGCTCATTAACAAAGCATTGAATTTTGCAGTTTTTCTTAGGATATTCCGGTCCTTCTGTTAGTTTCTTATTGCTATCTGTATCAAACTATCACAAAGTGGCTCACAAGGCACACATCATTATTTTACAATTCTGAAGAAGTCTATATGAGTCAAAAAGGTCACATTTTCTCTGGCAGCCCAAGTGGAAAATTCATTCCCTGGCCTTTTCCAGTTTGTAGAGATGTCCCCAGTTCTTAGCTTATGGCCTTATAGCAAATCTATTATCCATACTAATAATAGAGCAAATGTTACACAGCTTTTCTGCTGTCACTGAACTGTATCTCTAGGTGGTAACAAATGTGCACTTACCTGAAAAGATTAAGTGAATTATAATTCATTTTACATTTGATGTATTTTAAAATTTAATATGTACTTACTGAAATATCTTACTCATTATTCAACACTGCTTTTTAAAATGTTTTTGGGTTAAAAACATATAATGAAATGAATTTGCCCCCCAAAGAGTATAAGGACTGCAAATAAAAACGTGAAAACATACAAACCATCGTTAGGCTTCAAGTAAATGTAAATTAAGCTAACATTATGCTCAAACACTACTTCACACCATTTTAATGGCTAAAATCAACACTCCAGCCAACAAGAAGGGCTGGTGTGTTGATAGTGTAAGAGGCCTCTCACTCCTTATGGGAGTATGGGAGCATTCTGTATAGCACTTTGGCAGTTTCTTATAAATTTAATCATGCATTTACACACAACTGAGAAACTCTACTTCTGTATACTTATGCTAAAAAAAACTTATTCTTACAATAAAAACTATAAATTAACTTCACAGTTTTAATTATTGCAACCAAAAGCTAGATGCAACTGTTTCAAAGAGAAAATTAATCAAAAAACACTATAGTTTATAAACATCCAAATACCAGTCAGTAATATTAATGATGAAACTAAACACAGCATCTTGGGTAAATCTCAGAAGCATTGCACTGAGTAAGAAAAGGGCTTATTGTAAAAGTTTACGTACTGAACAATTCCATTTATTAAAATTCTCAAGACGGCCAACTTTTAATGATGCAAATCAGACGTTTGGTTTTATGGATAAGATTTTTTTTAAATGTGACAATAAAGGGTATAGACGATGGAGTTTCCTTTGGTAGATTGGGCTATTTTGTGTCTTTGTGTTGCCAATTATATTAATTTACACATATGATAAAACTACATAGAAGTACATAGAAAATATAGAGATAGAAGAAAGCAAAGAGAGGAGAGTGGTAAGGAGAAAGGAAGGAGGGAAGGAAGAAAAAAGAAGAAGGGATATAAAATTCTGAGAAAATCTGAGCAGTGTTAAACTTAACAGTATCGTATGAATACTGTACTATTCATATATTGTGTTAAATTAATGTGATTTTCTCATTTTCACAATTGTACTCTAGTTATATGAGATTCTTGGTGTTGTCATTAGGGAAAATGTGTACAAAAAAGTAAATACAAATTATGTACTATTTTAAAAAACCTTTATATGAATCAGAATATTTGAAAGTTATATTTTTCTTAAGTCCAACACGAACAGAAAACAACTTAAAATAAGTATAAAAGTGTTAAGATGCAAAGCTTGTATCACATCCTGAAAAAGATTATTTTTCCCGTATACCCGGAAGCCTCCTTAATTGATCTTGTGCTTATTACCATCACTTTGAAAGCAATAATCTCAGAAAAAATTCTATTTTATAGAAAATGAAATGCTCTAGTCTTTCTGTTGTATATATTATTCTTGCAAATTTGCTATCCAATTTAATTGCCTTACCCAAGACAATAAACTGAACAAAAGGAGCAGAACATAGATGTCTTGTTTATCACCCTTTTCGTCAAACAATATATCTGATGAGGACACTAACATTCTCAGTGACTGTTGTATCTGGAAGACACATTATAACTTCTCCAACATGCACCACCAATGTAATAGCAGAAGGAACAAAAGTTAGAGGGAAAAATGAATGCAATGATATCTGTAGTAATGACAGAACATAAATATCAGCCCCTGGGAAGAAGCCGAAAAGATGAGATCATATTCACGAAATGATTTAATAACTCCAAATCCAGTAGGAAAGTAGCATTGAGAACAGAATATCTGTTGGAATGATGCTAGGTGCTACTCCATAGTGAAGGTGACAATGTCTAAAGTGAATCAGAAGCTAATGGGACTGCTTTGTATATGTATATTACTAATTCCTAATGGGAATTAGTAGACCTTTATGGATATACTTGCTTGAGGTAAACTTGACAAAGAATAATTGCAATGCCCAGTCCCCGCCTCATTTGTCGGTATGATACCATAGAACAGCTTGAAAGAAGGGGAAAAATTAACAGGAACTTACTGAACAATGTAAGGAGACGTACATATTCCAGTTTACCTAAATACAGATGTTGGAAATATAGTGATTTTCCTTACTTTAAGCAATGATTTCTGAAACCCCCTTTTCCATAGAAGAATGACTTGCAAAGAAATTCAGTCCTTAAGTAAGGCACCCTATATCATAAAAAGGTATTTATGAAGGACATCAGAGATTGCCTCCTAGATTTAACAACATTTTCTGCTGATGTGTTTATCTAGCACAAACCCGTTTACCAAGGTTAGGTGATTACTGATCATCAGAGTCCATTTGTCAACAATGAAACATTTCCACTCAACGTATTTTGAACTTCACTGTAGTAAATGTTTCTTAAAATTCCCTATAAATCAAAACCAGGCATTACTGTAATTTAATTTCTACTGTTACATTCTAGATTCTGCAGAGTATAAAATATTCAAGCTTTCATAGGTAACGTTCTGAAAATGTAGGAAGGAGGTTCTTGTTAGATTTTTGTTTATCCAAGACTAATCTAATACCAGAAGCAGCACCAGTATCTATGTATATCTATGACTATTTTACCTGTTGTCATTTTCACTACACAGCGTTTCTAACTGAAGTGGACCTATTATTTGTCCAAAAAAGAAAGAAATTGGCCTGGAGATGAATTAATATTCTGTGGAAGATGGGAGAGAATGATTGACCAACATAAAAATTTATAATCGAAGTCTTTTTAGACTTAAGTGGTTTACCTGTTTGCCAGGTGAGTATAGTTCTAAAATGTAAGTGAGGCATGTATTTTTTTAATCAACCACAAATGAATTTTTGGACTGTAGAGGAAAACTAGTAATAGAGCCCGTACTTTGATACTTAGCAGAGAGAGAAAGATGGGGCGTGGAGAGGAGAAGAGGAGAGAGGTGAAAGAGATTCCAAATATTATGATTAAAATAGGCAAAATAACTAAACATGTCTAGATGACAATAAATAAAATTTTTTGAACCTTTTAAGCAATATTAATATAAACAATCACTAGCAGTTTTATATACTAATAGTAAGGTCTCCAAATAAATTTTAAAAGTCCTATTATAAAAGCATCAATTAAAATAACAACAAAAATTCTATAATAAACCAAAAAATAAAGTTATAAAATTATATATAACACAATAATAGCATAAATTGAGGCACAGACAAAAATATGGAAAGGTACCATGTGTTCACTGGACTGGAAGTTTTACTATTGTCAAAATGTCCATACAATCAAAGGCAATCTACATATACAAAGCAGTCCCTATCAAAATTCCAATGGCATATTCTATCTAAATCACCTAAAATGAAAATAAACATAAATAACATTGCATCAAACTAAGAAACCTCTTCACATTAAAGGAAACAATCAAATATGCAAAGAAATAACTTACAGAGTGGGAGAAAATATTTGCAAAATATGCATTTGACAAGGGGCAAATACCTAGATGTATAAAAACTCAAGCAATAACACCACCTTTTAAAAGGAGAAAGGACAAACAGAGCAAAGGGAAAAGTATTTTTATACCAATATTTAGAAAGTAATGTGGCAGTAAGTGTCTAGGAAAGCAAATGTAGCTCAAATAGTTTGCAGTGGCCAGATCAATGCAGTTTGGATGGTAGCATAAAGGTCAGCAATTTTCCTTGTTTGTTTATTATTTGTATTCTTTCATAAAGTGCTTGCTCACATTTTCTAAACACGTTTATTCCAGTTTGCAGTTTTTCCTGTACTGACTACATAGGTTTTACAAAAATTTTGTGTTTTGAAAATATTTTCTTCCAGTATTTGGCTTGTCCTTTTATTTTCATCCTTTAAGGAACTAAAAATTTCTCTCTTTATGGCCAAGTGGTACTTCATTGTGAATAAATATCACAATTTTTTATATCCATTCATCTATTGATGGACATATACACTGCTCCAAGATTTAGCTATTATTCCTTCAGTGTACGTGTTTGGTCTTTTTTTTTTCCAAAGGTCAGATGGTCTAATGTTCCTGAATTGCTTCTGTTCCAATGATTTTTCACCTCTATTTTTGCGTCAGGATTATGCTGTTTCTACCATTGTAGTTTTAAGATATAACTCCAAAATTGTGATGCCTCCTGCTTTGTTCTTGTTATGCTGGACTGCTTTTGGAGCAGTTTCTCATTCCATATGAATTTTAGGATTGTTTTCTCTAGTTCTGTTGGGAATGTCATTGGTGTTTCAATTGAGATTGCATTAAATCTATTTATGAGTTTTGATAGAATGGCCACTTTGACAATACTGGTTCCATCTATCCAGGGGATAGGTTTCCATTTTCTTTTTCTTTTTTTTTTCTAATATCTGAGCTCTTTCTCAAGTTGTTGCCTTCCTATGTGCCTATGGTTCAGAGAATAACTGCATTCCTGCTCTCTGTTAAGCTTCAGTTTAAGATGTGCTTTGAATGCTTCATGGGCAATTCCATCTTAATCATCCTGCTTTTCTCCCCTTGGTGGCAGCAAATTATGCTTTTTTTTTCCTCATTGAGTTTATTGGTACATTTTAGGTATACAGTACAGTTACATTCATCATTGGGATCCTGTACCTTTACATGACAGGTCTTGGTTCTCATTTTTTCCCCTTGTTCCTGCCCATCCTTCACCCCTTCCTCCCTTCCCTATTTACAAACACTTTATTTCCATTTTTTTGTTTTCTCATATTTTTTTTTCTTTTCCATTATTACCTTTCTCCTACCCTTCCCACTTTCCCTACACCTTTAGCCCTTTTCTTCCTATTTCACATGGTCAATTATCTCATTAGGCTCTTATGTACTATTATAGTTTTTCACACCAGAGAAACTATTCATTATTTACACATGTGTGACTTATTTATTTCACTTAGGAGTATCAAAATGTATCCATTTTCCTACGAATGAATCTAATTTCTCATTCTTTATGGCTGAGTAGTATTCTATTTTATAGAAAAACCACATCTTCTTTATCCAGTTTCCAACTGATGGGCAAATGGGTAGTTTCCAAGTTTTAGCTATTACAAACTATGCTGCTATAAACACAGGCGTACATAAACAGCATAGTACTGGCAAATAAACAGGCCTGAGGATCAGTGGAACAGACTGGAAGACACAAAAATAACTCCAGATGTACTCAGCTACCTCATCTATGACAAAGGAACTGATCATCCCCATTGGAGGAAAGATAGCCTTTTTAACAAATGGTGTTGGAAAAACTGGATCTCAACCTGCTAAAGATTAAAACTGGACCCTTATCTTTCACCACGCACCAAACTATGCTTTTATCTCTGAAAGGCCTTCTATAAAAAATAACTTGCTGTCCATCTTCAAAGTGGAGAATTTATCTAATGATAGTGATATAGGTTGACTTTGTTTCCATGAGAGACAAGTCCAAATGATACTATCATTTCCCTAGAAGTAGGTATTCTTTTGTACCAGAAATTTATCTCTAACAAGTCTTTTATCACAGCCCTCTTTCACTGATTCACTTAAGTAGTATAAGTAACCAGCAGAGGTCTGTTGGCAAGATCCTTTGAGTCCTGGCAAAACCCATTGCTTGCAGATTCTAATAATTCAGTATTCTGATACTAGGCCAACCTCAGAATTTATCAGTTTGCTAATAATGTTACCAAAATTATTCTTGACAGTCCATGTGGCACAAGGCAATTCAAGATGATATAAATTTTTCTTTTCAAATAAAACTAGGCAATGACATTATTAGCATGGATTCAAAATGTCATTTTCATTACAAAAGCCTAGCAAATAATATACAGATGGCACAGACTGGATACAGATGAGCGATTAATATGCCTCATCTATTTAATTTTTATAATACTTATAAAAATATATTAAAATTTTGTGCTAAGGCTACAAACCATGTAGACATATATGTCTGTGTATATTCATATATGACTAGTATAATAAAATAGAAAAGCTAATGTATTATTGAATAATTGTTAATTTAAGCAAGAAAAATATAAAGTTAGCAATGCTATATACCACTGCTTTATAAAGTAACTCAGAGTAAAAGTTCATTTAAAAATCTAAAGTATATTTACAGAAATGTTCATAAGTTTATTTATTACACAGTTGAAACAAAACTCTTTCATTCTTTTCATAGAATTGATATATAATTTTAAAATTTGTATGGTTTTATATTCTATTCAAAACTAAGCACTATAAACACATTGCGAATAATTAATTGAGCCATAAGATGATATACCAAATTACCATTTTTTTTGCATGGTTACTCAAAAGAAACATGACAAAGAATGTTTTGCTATTATGACTAAGTAAACTAAATTTTGGATAAAATACAGAATACACGTGTTCTATGAAAACACTGAGGCTCACTTTGTTGTGATGCAAATATAATTTTTGAGAGTGCCAAAAATATAAAATACATTAAGCAGAAGATAAAACATTCATTATTTTCTTTGTCTAGTTTTCTGCCCACTTGTTTTCACAGTTTTGAGTCATTTACCTAACGGTGTTGTACCTCAGTGACAATGAATGACTTTCATGCTCTTTGAGGGCTCCCTGTTACGAACTCAGCTATCCTTATCATGATTTATATGAGTGACTTTGTTACTTAGCATAAGTACAATTGAATTTTTATTGGTAAAATTAATGACTTATTAGCTAATGAATACTAAAAGCTGGCTCTCTTAAGAGAAATTAGTAATATTCAATATAAGTTAACTGGATAAAGTATTTCAGAGATTCTTCCCAGAGTCCCCCAGCTTTAATAGGCTTATGAATCTGTTTTGCCTTTTCTGTTTCTAACATAATCATCCACGCTTGGCTGTAAAAAACTTAAATAGTTTGAATATCTATAACCTGCCCCAGGTAATATAATAGCATTTGCCTTTGGTAACCTTTCATAAAAAGTCTTTTGAAAACCCCCAAAGTCAATAATCCAAATCCTACAGAATAGGTTGTGTGAGTTGTGATTTAATAAATATCAGAATTTTTTCAAAGAGGTTACACATAGTCTAATATTATTCCATTGTTAGGGACTGGCTTGCTATAGTGTATCTTGTAGTATTAGAGATTTATTTTTTTAGAAAACTAGCATAAAACAGCAGTTAGGGTGGAGGATAAAGGGGTTGTAAGGAAAGACCTATGGAGAAGAATTTTACCTGGTTATTAAAAAATGACTAAAAAGTTGTTGGTTGGATTAGTATAATTAAAAAATTGGCAAATGTAATATAGAGATTCAGGTAGAGAATGTGGTTAATTTAGGAAACTAAACTCTGGTTGAAATTTAAGTAGTTTAGTATAAGATATTCACATAGGCAGGATTAGAAAGAGAACTACATGGTATATTTCAGGGGTTTTCAAAATCTGTGAAGCATAATCCTCAGAAAATATGTTGTTATTACATGACCTGCACACATACATGCACATCTGAAACAAAATGTTACAAAATATATTTATAACTCATTAATTGATATGAAATCCAATAAATTGCTACTCTATCCTGACATATCCCCTTCTTTTTTTCTGAAATTCTGATATTGATCCAGTGGATTTATTTTGTAACACACCAAAAGGCAAAAAAATACAGTGTGACAAGTGCTGGCCTAGATGATTTAACCAGCTTTATAGGGCTGCAATGAACACAGTGCAGAGGACTGGGCAACTGGCGGGCTGTGCACTAGTCAGGTGAAGGGGACTCCATAAGTGTCTGTAACTGGTTTTTTTCCAGCAGGGGCTCTGCACAGCATGTGCCTGTGTAGAAGGGAGTGCAAGATTAATTAGCTAAATAAGAAACAGTATTGCAAACTGAGAATGAGATTCCAAAACGCAGGAAAATATGTCTGTATCTGACACAGAGACTTTTCTTCTTTTTGAATAGTGGACATCATATTTTCAGTTTTCATTTGATACTTAACCATGTTGCTAGCCTTATAGAAATGGACTGTCAAGTAAACATTATGCAAGCCTCACTCGTAGTTTTTTAGAATTAATTTTATTGGTAAATTTTAGGTATACAATACAGTTACATTAATCATTGGGAACTTGTACCTTTACATGAAGTATCTTGGTTCTTGATTTTTTTTCTCCATTCCCCTGCCCTCCCCTCACCCCCTCACCCTTCCCTGTTTACAGAGTATGTTTCCATTTTTCCTTTTCTCATATTTTTCCTTTCCCTTCTTTCCTTTCCCCTCCCTGTCCCTCTTCCTGAACCTTTTCCTTTGGACCTTTTCTTCCTATTACACATTATCTATTATACATTTTGATCCTTATTTAAATTTCAGTTTCTCACACCAGAGAAACTATTCAGTATTTACACATGTGTCCTATTTATTTCACTTAAGGGTATGCCCTAAATGTGTGTCTATTTAGCTATAAATGTCTCTTATTTCTCATTTTTTATGGCTGAGTAGTACTCCATTTTTATTTTAAAAATACACATATTTTCTTTATCCAGTCTCCAGTGATGAGCCACTGGGCTATTTCTAAGTTTTAGCTATTAAAAACTGTGCTGGTATGAACATGTATGCACATATATTGCTGTGGTATGACTAATTTTATTGTAGAAACACTTGAAGCACAAAGCAGCAGATGAAATCAATTTAAATAACATGCATTTAATGCAATGTTTCCAAAATATTAACAAATTATTTACAATCAAACTGAAAAATATTGATAGATTATTTTATTCCTTTATTGTCCTGCCTTTGAAATGTAGTATGACTTTACATTAACAGATCATTTTATCAGAATCAACCATCTTTACCATGCTTCATAGCCACAGGTAATATATTGCCTGTGTGGTTCTAAAAACTGGGATACACTAGAAAGTTTTAATTTTTTTTTTCTGAGAAAGATATGCTATTATATCTGTTTGAATAGTCTTATTCATATTTCAGTCCACATTTTCCCTATCATACCAAATAGACTGAAATAATACACAGGAAATACATTCACACAAAACTCTTACACACACTCAATCACATACCCACAGACACACAGCTTGCTGTCTTACAAATGTAACATCAGTATTACTTCTCCTTACTATTTTGATTTGTCATTGTGTACTAAATCTTTAGTATTCATAAAATCTTTGGGACAAATACATATACATATATATGTATGCATGTATGTATATATGTCCCATACAAATTTATATGTATATATATTGAGCATAGCTTCATATACATTTCCCACAATGCTAAAAATCATTCTTTTGTGTCCACCTTAATCAACTCAATATAGAAGTGCAGCTTTAAACAAAGATATGAAGCAATATAAATAACCAATGGGAGTTTATACCCAGTACATGCTGGTGTAACATCTCAAAATATTGATCTCAAAAAGTAAATGGAACAACACATTGATTGAGAGAGAAGAAAAGGCAGGTGCAAGCAAGAACAGAGAGAATCAGTTCTCACAAAGAAGTAAGGCCCACCTTGCAGAAACTGGAAGCGAGACTGTAAGGATTAAAGTGCAGAGGTATTTTAAGGTGAAACAGGGGGAACTTGGTCGAATAATCTTACTTTGAAAGTATGACATGAGCCCAAAGGCAGAGAATGAAGTTTTGCGCAAAGATCCAGCAGTAGAAAAAATACTTTAAAAATAGTTTAAGTTTGGTTTGAGCTGATGTCTAAAGAGAAAGACCTTGCAAAGATATACTAAGTCTCCTTAGGTCTCCTTTTTCTTATTTGTATATTATAAAGCTAGACCACAGCAATGATAGTCACACTGATCAGTTCTAGTTGTGGGTCTGACCCTGAATCCAGCTCCCAGTTCTCTTAGAAAGAAGCTATTATCTCAAACAACTTAGGTCAGTGCCAGTTCTAAATTTCCAGGATGTTTCCCACCCAGAATAAGTTCTCCCATTTCTAAATCAACTTATATCTCAGACCACCCCCAAAGTAATGTAGTATAATAAACCAACCTTTAAAAATGAATGAAACTGCACTAGGGCTCTTGTATGCATTGTACGGATAACTTACAACACCATTTCCCGTCGTTAAATGCACAAGCGCGGCGATGATTCTAGCTCCTTTCCTTTCCCATCCACTGCTGTTAGTAAACACTCACAATATAACCAGTGACCAAATCCTGTTAATTCTGCCTGCTACCTCTCAAATCTGCCCATCGTCAAAAGTCACTCTCAAGGAACATCTACTTCACACAGACACTCATGTTTTATACTTGTCTTCAAAAACATACAGCAGACAGATCTTTCCTTATGTGCATGAAACAATTATCCAAAATGAGTATCACTATTATGTTTGCAAATATACACCAATTAAAGGGGGAAAAACAAAAACTAGTTTGGAGAAGAGACCCAAGACAGATCAGTCATAAGCGTGACCTTAGAACAGAAATCTTGTCTCTCTCCATTTCCCTTGTTAGAAGACTCAGTTATAATGATGTCTAAAGTTACATACTTTAAAGTTCATCTTACAAACTTTGAGTCTGTATCTTGTTGTCTTTATACAGTTAAAAAATTAATATGTGTCCAAGTCATGGTAGGTGTTATGTTTTAGATCTATAAAGTCCTCCAAAACCTAAGTGTTCAGTGATAAAAGTTTTAGGTGACTTGATCATGGGGTGTTTTCCCCATCACCAGTTTAGTCCCCAATGGCTTCTTAACTGAATTGTGGACAGGCGGGACCTGCAGAGAGACAGGTTGCTGGGGTGTCACCTGGAAGTGGGCAACTCTGTCTTTAACCTAAAAAAAAAGAAAGTATTTCATAGGGTTCTGGTAATTCCACCATTTATATAAATACTAAGGATCATATTAGTTACACACTAGGTACTACCAAAAAAAACACAAAGTTTTATATGTGATTCTTTGCCTAGACTTGAAGGATAGACCTTAAAGGCTCAAAAACTTTCAGTATATATTCCTGGAAATATTGCTACCAAAATGTACTTTTTTTATTTCCTTCATGAACTGAAAGTAAAAAATATATAAATTGTTTTGTATTGGAAATGATTCATTAGAGCTCTCTCAGGAAGGGCAGCAAAGAGATAAAGAAAAGGTCACACAGGCATACCTCTTTTCAACTCTAAAATGTAAACGTTTATTTATATATCACTCCTTTCATAAGACTTTGGAGAAAATTGGGTTTTTGTGCCTAAAACTAAAAAATGATACAAAAAATGTTATTATGGATAGTTTAGGTTGTTATAAAAACCTAAAATAAAGTAACAATATTGACAATAGTGGGGATTAAATTTATGTCTTTAGCACTGAGCTACATCCCCAGGAATTTTTGTTTGCATTTTTTTGTTTGTTTGTTTTTTGAGACAGAGTCTCATTAAATTGACAAAATGGGACTCAAATTTGTGATTCTATCTTATTTTTCCAAAATACACATATTTTGATGTATATCTGCATAAATTACAGCACACATATTTATAAACATATGTATATATATTGCAAAACTATCACCACAATGTAGATACTGAAAAAATACATGAATCTCTCATAGAAGATTTTCCTTAAAGATAGAAAATGTTTAATTAATTAATTAATTAATTAGATATACACATTAAGAATTCTTTTCCTTAAGATACTGCTCTCTGGGAAGTGCAGGTTTTTTTCCCTCTCCCTCAAACTACGTAGTCCTCTAGAATTTTCAGGTGACCTTATTTGCAAGGTTTTATAACATTTTAACATTTTAAAATAAACATAATGTTAAACAGAGTATATACATTGATGGAGAAATAAAAATTTAATGTATCATCAATTAAGGAAGTCTATGAAGCATTAACCTTTTGTAAAGCTCTGCAACAGTGGCTTGGCAGCGCAAGCCAGAGAGGATGCATTACAGACAGGATGTGTATTCAGACATCCTTTTCTTTTAAGGGATAAGTAGTCTCAGTAATGAGTAGTCAATTTTTGAAATGTGTGCAAATCCTGACAAAGACCTATTATTTAGGAATGTCACTCAATTTCTGGCTTATATTCTCACATAAAACATTATCAGTTATTCTAATAGTCCACTAAGCAACAGATAATTGTTATATTCTTGTCTATTATACATCAGAAATTGAGACCAATAACCTTGAAAGCCCAATATATATGTGTGTGTGTGTGTGTGTGTGTGTGTGTGTGTGTATTACATTTTGTACTCTTGCTTATGCCAAGTGACAAAAGTATATTTATCTGTAATGTAAATAATCACATCTGATTAGGCATTCACATAATAGATTTACAAATGTTTAATTCACCCTTAAGTTATAACACTGAATACATTATACTCAAGAGGGTATTAAAATGTCCAGTTTAATTGGTTGCTTAATCTAAGGTAGTTACTTGAAATATTAGAACCTAATTAAACTTATTGAGCCATCGGAATATAATATTAGTAAGTGCAAACCTCAACTTTTTATAACTATTTTAAAATAACTTCACTATTCCCTTTTTTAAATTTATCCCAAACACAAAACAATCGTTTCAAAACCAAAATAGCTCTCTCAGTATTCTTAGCTCCATGAATCTTGGATTAGCATACAACTCGACTGAATATATAAAGAAGTCAAGGGTGATTATACTTGTTTTAAACAGGGATTCTATATCTTATTTCAGAAAAGAATAGAGGAAAACTGGCATTCCATAAATATGGATTGGTGCATATGATGTGTTGAGGTATAAAAAACAAAGTGAGACTCTTACCACAAAAACAAAATAATTATCCAATACTCTAAGTACAGTATTTTTGCTTTTCTGAGCCCTTTGTGTGCTTTGTATTGTGAATCTAGAGGGAACTTTTATACTCAAGAACTCTAAAACTGCTACTTTATCATTTTTTGTTGTTTTTTTGTTTGTTTTTTTTTTGGTACCAGGGATCGAACTCCGGACCTAGCACCTGCAAGGCAGGCAGCAGAATCACTGAGCTAAATCCCCGGCCATATTTTATCTAATTTTTAAAGTATATAATTGTGGTTGATATAAATTCATAAGTATGTGCACATAGATCAATCAAAAAATTAATTAATATAGATTGAAGAGAAAAATAGCTATGATGAACTATAAATCACAAGATTTCAAAAAGTAGACAGTAATGAGGAAACCATAGAAGGGTAAGGAAGGAAGAAAGAGAGAAAACAGAAATTTTGGCTCTAGCTACTAGAGGTTTGTCATTTAGTGAAATGTCATTAAAATCCATTTTGCAACACTCTCAATTATTTAAATCTGATACTACTAAATCTTAAAGAAACTATGAGGGAACAGGCATCTGGTGTTTTCTGGATGGAATTTAGATAAGAATGCTTGATTGGAGGGTGACTTGACAAATAGCCAAATCTGCAAATTTCAGGCACATTTCTTTTCTCACCAATTTATCTTATAAAATATGCTATAATGACAAATTCACAGTAGTTCATAGAGAAACATGAACAAAATTGCTCCTTATAGCACTATATATAATTTTAAAAGCGGGAATAAGAGAACTCCTTAAATTTATTCAATTTAATGGAATACTAGATAAATATATTTCACGTTTTTAGACTATGAAATTTAGTGCTACTTTTTATTTTCTAAATAAATGTCTGTGTCTTAGAAAAATATTACTGAGCAGATAACTTCTGATGAAAATTATCTTTTTTGTGTGATTGTTCATTATCTTTCCCCACTATTTTTGGAGACAAGGAAGATTTCCTTGGCACCCAAGTTTAGTCAGCATATTGTGTCATGTGGTAAAAAGAATGAAGATGTATTTCAAAATAAAAAATAGGAAATGTGAACAAATGAGGCCTGTTTTTGTTGTCATTTTATCTGTGTGAGTGTGTGTGTGTGTGTGTGTGTGTGTGTGTGTGTGAATGTGTGTGATACTACCAGGCTTAGCCCTGGGAACTTCTTAATGAGATCAATGAAAGATCAGCGCTGTGGTTCGAATCTAAACTGCACCCACAAAGTCTCTTGTGTTCAGAAGTGGGGTTTTGGAGGGTGATTGGATCAAAGGGATTCTATACTTATCAGTGAATAAATCCATTCCTGAGTTTATAGCTGAATGTGCTGTTATGAGGTGAAACTTCACTGGAAAAGGTGGTTCATTAGGGCTGTTTTTGAACAGGAATGTTTCCTCTCTGCTTCCAGGCTGCCATATGTGGTGGGCAGCGTTACTCTGCATGGCCTTCCACCATGCTGTTTCTGTCTTAGAAACAGCCAACATGGAGGGAACCCTCTGAAAACATCAGCCAAAATAAATTTTTTCTCCTTAGGTTCAAGGTGTTGAGTATTTTGTTCCTATCATAGCAAAGTGATTAATAAAGCAAGCATTATGGGTGCATGTATAAAACTAAAGGTAGCATACTTATAGCTTTAATGTTTCAAAGTAAATGTTGCATATTAAAGCTGGCATCAGTGAGAATAAACATAATTTGAATGGCATGATATATTTGCAGAAACCCATAAAGGGGGCATGAGATCCAAGTAGCTCCACAGCTCCTTAAGTCAACGGACATTCTCCAAAATTCCACTAAAGATAGCAATATATAATGTTTTCAATAGAAGTGCAAATCATTTATTTGTAACACAGTTATAGCCTGAGACAAGGTAATGATGAAGAAGCATAACAAAAATATGCCTCAGAGTAGAGAGATGTCAGATATCTAGACACAGATATTCCCACTTTTTAAAAAATTCAGTATTTTCTAATGAAAAAAATCAAGTTTTAAGAAAATTATACTCAAAAGTGTTTCAATTTAGATTTTTTTTCTATGCAACTACTACTGTGAAAGATTAGAAATAGCATACATGGACTACACTTATATTTTGGCTTTCTAATTTTGGGTTTAGTTAATTTAAGCATGAAGTCTATACCGTCAGATGAATGCATGAAACATGTCCTGAGTTGTACAAAGCTGAACACAGTACTAAGTTTTGATGACTCTAATAAAGTTCAAACACCAAATGAGACGTGATCAGAGCAGCTGGCTAATCAGCCTCTCTATTACTGTCCATCTTTGAACTGAGAAATCCTAAACTTGATTTTAGTTGAATGTTATTTGTGAGCTAATGAAACTGTTCAGTTTTCTCCAGAAAAAAAAAATTCTCAAAGTTCTCCTTCATAGTGTTCTATAAACAGAGCAGATGAAATGTTAGTATTGAATAAAAATACGGCTCTTGTCTTCTGTCCACAACTGCATGAACAAAGTTGTGAAGAAAAGAATAAAACAAAATCAAATCAACAGTCATTTGGGCTGGGGATTTAGCTCAGTGGTTCTGCTGCCTGCCTTGCAAGTGCAAGGACCTGAGTTCGATAACCAGTACCAAAAAAAAAAAAAAAAAAAAAAAAACACTCAATTATTTTCCACTTTAATGAGATAACATGTCCTATGGAATTTAAAAAAAAACTCATAGATTAAATTTAAATTCTCTCTTAAACTTTTTATCTCCTTTAAAATGTTAGGGACATTCAATCATTGTGAAATAAACTCAGTATAGATATCAGGAAGCACAAGAGAAATTTTGATATGTGATATATGTTTGGCAACACTATAAAGTCCCAGATCCCAATAAACATCCACATCTCCCATTGTTCTTTTATTTAATACCATGAGAAAAATGACCCTAAAGTTTGCAGCTTCCAGGAACATTTGATTTTATGAAGTCATTTTCTGTATATAATCATTCAAAACTTTTAATTAAGGGATTTCTACAGACAAAATATTTTAATATCTAGTTTATGTTATAATCTTGATCTTTTCCTTAATTGTGGACACTAACTAACCCAAATAATATATTATTTCCTATGCAGACATTCTTATAATCCTCATTTTTTATAAGCAGCTATCTGAAATTATAGGCCTTTCCTTATTTCCACCACAATCTTCTACCATTGCAGGATTCTCATGATAATATTCATCATAAAGACCAGGAGTCTTTCGGTCATGGTTATACCACAAGTAATTGTTGTTATTCTCTCAGACTGGAAGAGGCATCACTCAGCAAAGACATTACACACAATTCTGTGAAGCAGAAATGGTCATGAATTACATGAATATTCAATACGGGGTAAAAATTATATATATGTGGCTAACTGCTTAGAATTACAATTGGATACTAGCTGATCTTTGAAACATTCTCAGTTAGATGTTATTCTTTAAAATGCACTATTCCTGTCTGTGTTTTACAGATATTTCCAATTATTGGTTCAAGAATCATTTGACAGGTGATATTTTATTTCAAAAAAATTGACATTGACCATTGTATTTTATCATGAGTGCTACTGTGGATTGCCAGAAAACCTTCTTTAGGACCAATGCAGTCAGTTCCTTAGCTGCTATAAAGGTTGTTGGAGTAGGCTCAGAGGGGATCTAAATTCAGGAACTCTATTGCCTTGGTCTTGGCTGAAGAAAATTTCCTCACACAGGTTGTCTTTTTGATTGCAACTCCTACCTGATATTTGGTTAAGGCCATAAGAAAGTATAAAGGTCTTCTCTCTTTGCCTCGGTTTTTAATAACGCAGAAAGGTCATTCCAATGTTATAGCTCTCCATGAGATAAGCTTTGACCTCATGGGTGAACAAATCAAAATTTAATGTCTACTCTTATGCAGTCCTCTGTTTTTATTTTTTTTACGTCCTCACAGGTAATGTTACTGAGAAAGTACTGCAATAAACATAATGACTGACTACCTTCTTAAGAGTCTATTTCCCAAAAAGCCTACAGCTCTAGGTCTTAAAACACAAGAATTTTAGTAATTAAATTTTTCTCTGTATTGTAGAAATTATAAATAATTTCTGATAGATCTTATTATCTTGTCTGATCTGAAATCTTTGGGCTCACTTCTTCATGGGAATAGCATGTGTTGTGCTCTGTAACATTTGGGACATGACTAAAATTTCTCTGTAATTGCAGTAGATTGAGTGAACACACGTGCCCAAAATTAATAACAGTTTCTTATCACCAAGCAAAAATGAGAGATATTACAAATACAATTAGAATTATAAAATATATAATGCATGGTAAATACAATCAAATAAATCTTGATCAATTTCTGGGCCTCTCCGAATACTGCTAACATTACTCAGTTATTCAATTGAATGAATTTTCTCTAATAAAAGAGTTTATGTTTAGATTTCTATTATTTGGTTAACAAGAAAACCTCAGCTATTTGCATGTTAATCCAGGCTTTTGCTGATTTCTTCATAATTTCTGCTAAAGTTCAGTGTATGGTTACAGCAAGGGATAAAGTTGCTCTTTAGTTTCTCTTGTGTGAAAAACTAAAAGTGTAATAAGGTTCAAATTTTATAATCAATAATGTGTAATAGGAAGAAAATGGATGAAGGAGTAGGGGAAGTGGGAAGGGTAGGGGAACAGGAAAGAAGGGAAAGAAAAAATATGAAAAAAGGAAATAATGGAAACAAAGCCTTGTAAAGAGGGAAGGGTGGAGGGGGTGAAGGGAGGGCAGGGATATGGGGAAAAAATAAGAACCAAGATATACCATGTGAAGGTACAAGAGCCCAATGATGAATGCGACTGTATTGTATACTTAAAATGTACCAACAAATTTAATGAAAAAAATGCTGTTTGATGATTTTAGCACTTAGGAAGAAAAGAGGAGACACTGGAAGAAAGTTAAACTTTAAAAGTGAATACATAAACTTTATGTAGAAATATCAAAATAATTATTAAAAATGAATAATGACTCATATAAAATAGGTAGTATGTGTTATCAGCTTTATAGTTTTGGAGTCTAGTTTTGGAGGTAGTCATGTGTCTTAGATACTATTTTCTGGAAAATAGCTTCAATAAACAGAAATACTTTACTATTTGCTCTTTTTACAGTTTCACAAAAAGGCAAAGAAATATCTGCACAATCAAAAAGTTTCTGAAAAATTGAAATTAAATGCCACCTGTAGAAGAAACAATGTTGGATATAACAAGAAATTCTAAGTATTTGCCTTTGTAGAACCCAGTTCATCTTGGAACCAGTGCATTTTGCTAATGTCTCAAGCATTGGAAGACTCTTCAAACTATAATTTTGAAACAACTTCTCTGAGCGTTATGGTTTAGAACTAAAATAACTCCAAACCTAGTGTGCTCATAGTTGCAGTTTTGAAAGGTGGTTGGGTTATGGGGATCACAACTGACACGTTTAGGGGCGGGATCTAATTGGGAGAGGTGAGGTAAGGAGGGCATGGCCTGGGAGGGTTTATCTTTCTTCCCAGCTCCTCCCTTTGCACTTTGTCCCCACCTCCCCTTCACAACATGAGCAGTTTTTCCCCTCTATGCCCCTCTGGCTGGGCTACCTTGTCTTGGAGCCAGCTGATATAGACTGAAATGTGAGTCAAAATAAATCTCTCCTTCTTAAGTTGTATGAGCCAAGTGTTGTGTCTCAGCAAGGAGAAAAGTGACTAAGACATTGAAATATAATGGATATGCAGAGACTGTGCATATCTGATGGGCACGGGTATATACAAACGTCAACGGCACTGTCAGAGCAAGCGGAGCAATGGAGATGGGATTAAGAGAACAGTTAAAATCATTGCAAATAGGGTAATTTTATTCATAAGGGCACAGACACCACAGTTTGGAGCAGATGATCAGGAAATTGGGGTTGGCTATGATAAAACTGTCAATGAGGTTTTCCAAAAAACAGGATAACCATACAGAGATAAGAACTTATATCTGTCTCTCATGACTGTTTAGTATGAGGTCAAATGCACTTTATGACAAATTTAAGATGAACAGTTGTGTCTTTTCCCCTTCCTTTCTTTAACACCTCTTGTTCATGATAAACTCACTAGAAGTTTTGATATCTCAATAATGGCAGGCTAGTATACAAACACAGATTTTCAGCTTTCCTGTATAACTCATATCATCAGCTCTGCTCTCTCTCTCCCTCCCTCTCTCTCTCCCTCCCCCCTCCCCCCACCAGCCTTTTGTGGAGGTCAGGCCACAAAGGTGCTCTTTAGCATTCTTGAGGATAGAGTCAGATTAAAATTTATTCTCTTTGCAATGGAGACAAAGCTTTCACTACTTTTCAAGTTATTTCCTTGTCTCATCTCTAAGAAAAGTGCATATTAGAAAGTAGCCCTAACTTCAGTCTTTTTTTTTCTTGTAGCTCTATGTTGCATGACAAATGACATCCAAAGAGGCTGCTAGAACTACGCTGTCTCCTTTCTCCATTTTTGCATGAATGCTTGATATCTCTGAGGGATTCAAGAAGTAAGAAATAGTTTTCTTCCAACCATTTCTTTGTACATTTTTCATAGAGCAGACAGCCTTTCACACGTTATTTTGCTATGCTGTAATAATTTACAAAATCTCCCATTATGAAATGATGTTGTATTACTATGTATTCTATTCCCAAATATTTCACAGGAAAACCTAGAAAACCAGCCATAGTACATAAATGAGTTAGAAACTGGAGTTCAAATTCATAACTGATTTCTGGTCTCGAGCTCTAGAAATTAGGTGTGGAAAAACATCTATGCAAACTATAAAAGAAGCATCTACATCATGTTGTGGAAGAGAAGCAATAGCAAATCCTTAAGTGAATATAGAGGAAATTTTAGAAGCTTGCAATCCAAGGCCCATTAAATAAGCCAGAGTTACAAAACCTGTTAAAACATCATTAATTTCTGTCCTTGTGGGAAGGCAGATAGGGATATGAAAGAAGAGCTGTGAGTGCTAAGAAGGAGGCATAGAAATAGAGATGGAGCAATGGCAAATATTTAAAATGAGGTAGTTGGGATTATTTCTAAGTTCCTATGATATTTGAATTGAACATTAAAAAACAGAAATTTATTACTGCATTTTATTTTTCTGAAATTACTGAAAACACTCCTCTTTAATAGATTTTAACAACTTATTTCTGTTCGCAATCCACTCACTAAAATAATTTCAGGTACACCAATACAGTAGCTTGACTACACAGTCATCTTAAGGTAAATATAACAACAGAAAACCTTGTATTTACTTATCTTCAGCTGTATAATGAAAATGTAATTTTGATGTTGGAAAAGTAAAGAAAGTCTCATCCTGAGTCTCTTATCGTGAAAAAAATATCATTATATCCCAATTGTCTTTCCAATAATATTTCCTCATGTCTGGTTAACTGACCATTTATTGCACAAAATATGACACCACTACAATATTCATTTCTGATCCTTTGATATGCTCGTATTGAATATCTGTATTCTAAATAATAGCCAAACTAAAAATTTTAAAGCTTTATTGCAGTTGCCAAATAATAATAATTGCTTGATTATTATTACAACACATGTTGCATATTAATAGGCAACTTTTTTTGTACCAGGTATCAAACTCGGGACCTTGCCCTTGTGAGGCAGGTGGTGGCATCACTGAGCTAAACCCCTGGCCCTGTATATTACTATTAAATAATATAGAACATTCACTCACTTTTTACCATGACATCAAACAAATACAGATACAAATTCGAATCAGTGTGGCTTCGTCCAATGTCATGCTCTTGTCCACTACTTTGTATAACTCCTAGTTTCTCACTCTAGCACAGATATCCTTATTCAAATCTCCAGAATAACTTGGATAGTCTGTGAAACTTTTATCTTAATAACCAACTATCTCATTGTTATATATGGAATTACACTTGGAGAGAACATATCCTGCTAGCTGAAAGAAATATTCTTTTATAAAACTCACAGTACCTTTTCATTAGAGAAAAACTCATTTCACCTATGCATGGTAAACCTATGGAATATGTAACCTGAACTGCATTCAGTTCATAATGATACTGCAGGTGACCTTCATGTTAAGAATGTAGAATTTCACTTATACAAAGCACAACTGTGCAACATGGATTAAAAACATCTCCGGTGCCATCAGGCACTTAGCAAAGTACATAAATAAAGCTAAGTACTTGAGTGGATGGATGAAAAATGAATGAATGAGCCATGATTTATATAGTTTAATTAATATAGTTATGTGTTTGTATCTATGCTATATTTTATATAACAATATACTGAAGCATACACACTACCAAATACAGAGCTCTGTGATTACTGTATATCTCCTATTTCTTTTCTTTTCTCCTGTATCGTATATGTTTAATTCACTGTGAGCATGCATACTCTTCTCAAAATATATGCTTTTCTATTTTATATTTTTTCATATAGCTTTGCATGATAATGTGTAGTTAAAGAAGAAAGGCAATAGTACCTACCTTGTCCATCACAATTTAGCATTCTTTCTCTGCAATCTTCAGTCTTACATCTATTTCTTCCCTACCCTCTTTCCCTTTCTTTTTCTGTTGTCTCTATCTCTCTGTGTGTCTCTGTCTGCTTCTCATATGTATGAAAGTGGTCATGGCCTCAGTCTCTCCCCATGTCTCTGTCTTTAAAATATGAAATAGAAATGTAAATATAATTGATTTGAAGGTCATCAAATTATTAGGCTTCTCAAGTGAGATCTGTATTAAGTTCACATGTTTTGAAGGAACAACTCTACATAGTCACAATGCACACTATAATTGTAAAAGAGAGAAGGTGGGCTATATCACATACAGGTACAGATTTCTTATGATGAGTGTTATCACTGTGTATGCCTGAAAGGTACCAATAAGTATTTTGCTATAAAAAATTAAATTTAAAAAATTCGTTTTATAAGTACTTAGCTAATAACTACTAGGACTTTAGAGTACTTACACTTGCTTCAGAAAAGAAAAAAATAATAAATAGCAGATTCATGAAATTTGTCACTGTGAAAATACATGATTTCCCCCCCCAAAAAAAAAATCAATTTTCTGGCAGGGGATTTAGCTCAGCAGTTTGGTGGCCTGCCTTGCAAGCCCAAGGACCCAAGTTCAATCCCTGGTACCAAAAGAAAAAAGAAAAAAGAAAGAAAAGAAAAAAAAAACCACAAAAACAAACAAACAAAAAAAATCAATTTTCTGAATTTTACTTCAAAAGAAATCAAGTGTATCCCTATGTGTAGATGAATGTGTACTTATATTTTTCTGATGTTTTGGTCATAAGAAAGTTTCATTTTGTAATTAATATTTTCTGTAGTGGAAAGCTATTTCATTTTTTTTTAATAGAGATGAGTCAGTAATAGTCTTTCATCAATACTCAGGGAAGATTTTTACTCACAGACTAGAGTGCAAGGTATTACAGAAGAAGAGTTAGTTCTTTCGCAGGAAAACAAATATGATTTATACTCATATAAACATAGGTGGAAAATGTAAATTAACAGACAAGCAGAAGCAAGAAATGCTAATGTCAGCTGCCACCCCTCACTGCAGTGGTTAAAGGTTATCTGGCTTATATAACATTATGACTGATTCCCTTTTATTTGGAAGACTTTTATTATACCCAAAGGAAAAGTTAAAGGGTTACTGCTCTTATCCCAATCATAACACGAGGAATAGAAATCCCACTGGGGAAAAATATTTTAATAATCTGTTATGTAGCCACAGCAGTAATACTGCAGTGAAATGTCATGGTTAACGAAGCCATTTCAAACTTTAATTTCCACACTGCTCAGGCTACCACTGTAAATCAGATAACCAAAGTATCCCCAGAGCCCTGTGCTATTAAAACTCAATTCATTTCCTGAAAGTGCATTTCTATAGTTTTACCATGCAAAAAACACTTTAGACAGTTTGACAATATAGAAATGAGTTTTATGGTTTCTTGTTTCTACTACATGTCTTGTAAAAAGGGTAGAAATTGATGACAAAATACTAATTTTGGCATAAACTTATGAAACCCTAAAAAAGTACCTGTGTATTGGTAAGTTAGTTGCATAAACATTAGGCAAATTTATGTGCCAGTATAATTTTTTTCTTTTTATTGAGTTTATTGGTACAATCTAGGTAGACAATACAGTTACATTCATTACTGGGATCTTGTACCTTTACATGACAGGTCTTGGTTCTCATTTTTTCCCCTTGTCCCTGCCCTCCCTTCACCCCCCCCCCCCTCCCCATTTACAAACATTTTATTTCCATTTTTTCATTTTCTCATATTTTTTTCTTTTCCCTTGTTCCCTTTCCCCTACCCTTCCCACTTTCCCTACACTTTTAGCCCTTTTCTTCCTATTTCAGGCTATTAATTATCACATTAGGCTCTTGTGTACTCTTATAGTTTTTCACACCAGAGAGACTATTTGGTATTTACACATGTGTAACTTATGTATTTCACTTAAGACTATATCCTCAATATGTATCCATTTTCCTATGAATGACTCTAATTTCTCATTCTTTATGGCTATATAAATTAGAAAAATTAATTCATTTATTTTCTAACCAAATAAATGTAATTTGTTTCTTTCTTTTTTGTTTGTTTGTTTTTTGTTTTTGTTTTTTTGAGGCAGGATCCCACTATGTAGTTGAAACTGACCTAGAACTCACTATGTAACCCAGGCTGGTCTCGAACTCATAGTGATCCTCCTGCTTCAGCCTCCCAAGTGCTAGGATTACAGGTTTGTGCCACCATGCCTAGCTGCAATTTGTTTCTAACTAAGTTACTACAGAAATTAGAGACATCAATATAGTGTCTATTTAACACACTCATGTAATCCCAACACTCAGGAACCTGAGGGAGGATAATAAAACTAAGTTTGAGGCTAGTTCAGGGCTGTATAGTGAATTCAAAGTCAGCCTTGAACTTCATAGTGACACCCTTTCTCAGAAAAAGGTATCTATTAGAAGCCTTAAAAATCCTCAGTGAAAGGCTGGAGTGAAACATTTATTAATAATTCTTTGATGTCCCTGTTTAAATCAGTAAATTTACACTTTTCAAAAATATCTTCTTCATGAACCAAGAACTTAAGAAATAAAGTTTTTACTATTTTTAAAATTAGCTTTTCTGTCTTTGCAAAACATCTATAAATGTTATTTGAATAAGATAGATCAAAGTTTGCCAACCTGTTTTGATGCTGCTATTGCAAAACAGTTAATCTATCTTGTGCATTAAAGAAAGACCAATATAACAAAGAAAGATTCTGGCCAAGCAATTAGTTTAGGCTGACATAGGGCAACAGCTGACTACAGTATTTTGGAAATGTTGTTCTGGATACTGAAACTAGACATTTGAGCCAAAATGCAAAACCGTGCAACCTTTGGCTAGGTAATTTTAAGAGCAAAAATACTGCAATTTAAGAACAAAAAATGTGTATCTTTCTGCTAGCATTGTTATTATTCAGCATTCTCTACATTTGAATGCAGTAACAAAGTAGCTTGCGATCTAAATATATGTTGTCTTCTTCTTTTGTAAGTGGACTTTCAGTTTTGAACTCAAATAATTAATTAAGTAATTGCAAATTCAAATGCCCCTTTCTCTTCACTTTAGAAAGACAAATTTACAACTACAGAGAGTTAATTTCAACCTCCATGCAATTGTGGAATAGAACCCGGCATATAGTTGTTCTGATAAGATCTTTCTGCAAGGAAATAAACTGTACAAGAAGATGAAGGAAATAAAATAACAGGCTTTCACTGTTAACATCGTGAAATTTATATCTTTATTCTCATGGTTCAGAGCATACAACAATCTTACGACAGACACTGAAAAATGACATCTCAAGATATATCAACTGAAATGTCATAAATTGCTTCACATTCACAATAGCATAGGGAAAAAAAGGAAAAAGGTAATTGTGGAAATATAAAAACTCCACTGAGGAGAAATACTTTTCAAATGTAGTTCTAGACTTCTATTGTCTGATGGATTCCTTTCCAAATTCAATAATTAAATGAGCATATGGTAAAATTATAGCTACTGAATAGTTGTCCTTTGAGAATTTTCTTTTGCTTTCTTTCTCTTTGCCTCACATACTAAATTGTAAATAAAAAGCACACATAAATCATTACTATATTAACTCTTACAATGAGCTTTTCAACAAAGAGGAACCGGAAAAAAACAGTCATATGACAGCTTAATCCGTGCTCTTTCATGAGATTTATAGGATCTAAAACATCTGGTGACCATTAGATAACATCAGAATGTGGGTCAAAGAAATGGGCCACTGCAGGATTAATGATTACTTCGGCACTCACTAAATATACTTTCCATTAAATTTTCTGTAAAAGCTCTTTGCTTATTATTGTTAGTGAAGATGGTCTTTAGGAGAATACCTTTAGGATCCTCCAACTTTCCATCTGCTGGTTGGTGGAATAAAATCTTCTCTACCAGTGTCTTGCCTCTCATCTGTGGTTCTTATTGTGTGGTGAGTAGAAAGAAACTTTACATAGAAGCAGCACATTTTGTGGTGGAATCAACAAATCCAAATTCAACCAAATTTAGTCTATCAGATCAGCTTACAGTCTATTATCTGCAGACATCAGGCATGATATTAAATTAGGAACTATACATACATATGATATTCAAGAATACTTTTATGATAGAACTAAATCAAAAATTTATTACTTTGACATTTTAATTTTTTTTTCTTTTTCAGTAACAGGGATTGAACTCAGGACCTGTGCTTTCTAAACAGGCATTGTGCAGTTGAGTCAAATCCCCGGCCCTTTATGCTCTAATTTACCCACGTTATAAGACTCTCTATTTCCAATAAGTTGTGTGATAATTCTTCATGGAGAGCACAAAAGTGATTAATTCTATGGAGAGGATAAATAGCTTAATAGACACAGAATAGAAGGAGGAATAAACAGTAGATCGGTGTGTTACTGCCAACTATCAGAAGTAACATTGTCTTTAACAATAAAATATTCCTTCAATGAGCACATATGAAATATGTAGCTATAAATGCTGTTGGTAAAATGCATTCTTGATAACTACACTAACACTCATTCATTTCTGCTAGCCAACCAGACCCTGACGTAAAGGAAAAAACAACTTAAATGACCAGTAAACAGCTAAACTGATATCATTATATCTGTTGCTTGAAGAACTGTTTAATTACTTCTACAAAAGATTGACTTTCCGTCTTCCAAATGTACAAAAAATCAAAGGGAGAAATTTACCTTTGAAATAAATTTCTCTGAGAGTACTTAAAGACCTAGCACTTTGGGAAAAAATAAAACAAAATCCACTCAAAAAATAGTTCTTTGTAGTACTATTGTGCACAAGAACTGCTTGGTCTACTTTACTTCAGTAGGCTTGGTGAATGTTGTTATTGCAAGGGCATATATAAGATATAAAAATTAGAAAATCAAACCATATATGCAATAAATTATTGCTGAGAATCTATGTAGGAAATATATGTATAGGAAAATCTATGTAGAAATATACAACCACTAAGTCACAGCAGATGTAATGATGTAATATATACCTTTGAAGAACTACTTTTTTTTCTCATTGCCTTTATTGGTACATTTTAAGTATACAGTACAGTTACATTCATCATTGGCATCTTGTACTTTTGCATGAAGGTCTTGGTTCTCATTTTTTTCCTCTTAAACCTGCCCACACTTCACCCCCTCCTCCTTTCCCTATTTACAAATACTTTATTTCCAATTTTTCATTTTCTCATGATTTTTTCTTTTCCCTTATTAACTTTCCCCTACCCTTCCCATTTCCCTACACCTTTAGCCCTTTTCTTCCCATTTCACATTGTCAATTATATCATTAGGATCTTACATACCATTGTAGTTTTTCACACCAGAGAAACTATTCAGTATTTACACATGTGTGACTTATTTATTTCACTTAGGAGTATATCGTCAATATGTATCCATTTTCTTATGAATGGCTCTAATTTCTCATTCTTTATGGATGAGTAGTATTCCATTTTGTAGAAAAACCATATCTTCTTTATCCAGTCTCCAAATGAAGGGCAAATGGGCTGTTTCCAATTTTTAGCTATTACAGACTGTGAAACATGGGGGTAGGTATATCACTGTGATATGATTCTTTTAATTCTTTGGGAAAGATACCCAGCAGAGGGATGGCTAGGTCAGATGGAACCTCTAGTCCCAGCTCTTTGATGTATTTCCATATTGATTTCCATAGTGGTTGTACCAGTCTGCACTCCCACCAACAATGGAGAAGGGTGTCTTTCTCCCCACATCCCCACCAACATTTGTTATTGGTTGATTTCTTGATAGCAGCCATTCTTTGTGGGGTGAGGTGAAATCTCAGTGATGTTTTCATCAGCATCTCTCGAATGACAAGTGATGCGGAATGTTTTTTCAGGTATTTACTTGATGCTTTTACTGCTTTGTCTGAGAAATGTCTGTTCATTTCAGATGCCCATTTTTGAATTGGTTCTTTATATTTGGCGGGGGCTGGATTTTTTGAGTTCTTTATATATTCTAGATAACAGTCCTTTGTCTGAGGAGCAGCTCATAAAATTTTTTTCCCATGTTGTGGGTTGTCTCTTTGTTCTGTTGATGGTTTATTTTGCAGTGCAAAAGGTTTTTAATAAGATAAGATCCCAGTTGTTGATTCTTTCTGCTATTTCCCATGCTACTGAGGATTTGTTCATAATGTCTTTTCCTATGCCATTGTCTTCAAGACTTCTGCCTAACTTATCTTCCAGCAAATTTAGTGACTCTTTTTTAATACTACTTTTGACAAATGAAACTTATCAGGTTTTGCAGTGCTGGGTTCTCCTTCTGGAGGTGGTGTCTAGGTTCTTTTTGTCCTGAGCAAAGAATCAGTCAATGCAAATGCAAATATTAGCCAAGTTTTATTATAAATAGAAAAAGAAACAGGTTCTGCAGAGTGAGTTTGGGCGAAGTAAAAGTAGGAAAAGAAGCACACCCTACAGCATGAGGCAAGCCAACCATGCAAGAGGGAACACAGTGACAAAAACTCAATATGGTCTATCTTTTTTGTAGCATCTATTCCTCAGAGTGATGTCAGGTCTAGGCTACTCTATTAAAAACCTGCTAGACACCCCAGTCAGAAGTCCATCTGGACAGCAGTGGAGCAGGTGAGCCGGACCCAGCCAGGGCCCCACCCAGACACCAGAGGCTTGGGCATGCAGGCCCTCCTGGAAAACAGCGCAGTGCAGGGATCCGGAAAACCAGCATTCTGAACCCAGGTATTGGTGCAGTGGTGAGAAACAGAGAGAAGGGCTCTGAATCCCACTGGGTGAGGAAAGAGTGGCTTCAACAAAGGTTCAGCAGACTGCCTTGGTTGAAATGAGAAGACACCTAAACAAGACTCAAAAGCAGACTTCCACATCACCAAAGACAACTCCAAGGGGCAAGGAAATTTAATAATCTTAAACTCAACCACCTGGCATTCCTGAACTGCCAATAAAAGAGGGCCTGGAAAAAATAAAATCAGAAATAATTTCTCAAATAACAAAAATCTGCTAGATTTCTCACAAGATGCCCATGTGAAGGCAGTTAGGAATTTTCTCTGTGCATGTGAGCTGGGATTTTGTATGTGACAGGTCATGCCTACTACCCCAGACACATTTGCCATGCCCTGAGCTCCTATCCTAGAAGTTAATATCTTTCCCATTTTCTAAGTAGAGTATATTTCAAATTCCCCATGGACTGAAACAGAAACCAAGAATAGAAAATAATACTGGTCAGTGAGCCCAATTCTGTCTCCTAAAATGTGTTCTCTCCCTTGAAAGATTACACTTTATAATTCTGGCTTACAATTTTTCCCAATTATTCTAACTGACAAAGCCTAGAATTTAAAAAGAAAAAAAAAGCTACCTAAATATAAAGGAAATCCATTGAAAAATAAACATAATGAATTAATATTATATAAAAATATATTTATAGCTTCCAAAAATCTATTTTTAATTCTTTTATCTAATATGCCTCATAATTTGAGGATCCTATATTATAACAATATCTATGTTAGTGAGTTCTTTTCTGTCCCCAGAGTTCACATAAACATTAAGCATGCTTTGCTTCCAAGCTCCTGCCTAGTACTCATTTTAGAAGTTACTATTTGATAAGTTCCCATGCAAATCCATTAGCCATGCAAAAGTCAATGTTAAGAGATTGAGTCTCATTCTTCCACTTCTTTATGACCCCCCTTTTTTCAGTTTTATTTTCTTGCTAATTTTTTAGGTGAAATTTTTACAAGAACATTCTTCCTGTGGTATACACCAATAAGAATTCCTTAGTACACAACCAGCAACTAAAAAGCAGGAGATGTCATTGGTATCTAGAGAGTTATCCCCTCTTCATATGAAGATGGATCTGTTAGTAACAAGGCAAATGCAAATAATTAGACAACCATGGAGAACCAGAGGAGGAAACCAAAGGAGAAGGTGCACCAGCGTGGGACAGTGCAGCTACATCATGAAGAACCAAGAAGAAAGAGCCATCAGTCATCATCAGTGAAATGGATTCTAAAAGGAAATACACAAAAAGATATGAGATATGCTTCTCTTTTAAATATTGAGATGTTCAATAAACATTTCTATAATAATCTGCATTTGAAAATTAATATATTAAAAGTAATTGGTGTATGGATGCAGTTGAAAAATGAATGGGAAATCAAATTTGATTGGTTGTTTGAATTGCAAAGGCTCTTATATATCTTACTAAGTAATATGGACTTTTTTCAAGGACTGTAAAATATATAAGTAGATATTTTAGATTTTATGCCTGTGTGTGAATGTGTTGTTTTGAATTTTTTTATTTTTAGGAGGTGTATTTTTGTATTTAATTTTATATTACAAAATGATCATTTTAAGTGTATGTAAAGTATTGTTTTGTGGCACTTTAGCAAGTTAGGGGGTGATAGCTCTAACACCGGTTATTATGCCCTTAGTCAAAGAAGTAATAGAAGAAAATAAAAGGAAGCCAAACTATTATAGATGATACCTAGAATGTCTCCAAAAGAATAATGTGTTCAGAGGTTGAGTTTAGAAGGTGATTGATCATGGGACACTATACTCCCAAATTAACAGATTCACTAAAGAGTTCAGTGATTAATGTGGTTTTCAATGATGGAGTATGATCAGAAGCTGCAGGCCACTGGGGATGTGAAGTTCTATCTCCTCAAAGTTCTATCTCTCTCTGAGTCTCCTCCCTTCTCTGATATCTGCTGTCAAGACATGAGCAGCTCTTCTCTGCCAGACTCTTCCACCATTCCCTTCCTACCTTGGAGTCAAATTCTCTAAAAACCATGAACTAAAATAAATCTCTCTTTTGGAAATTGTGGATATTGGGTAGTTTGTCTCAGAGATGAGAAAATGATGGAGACGCAGTCATTGCACAGAAACACATACACGTGATACTCAGATTATATTAAAAATACATACACATAGTACTCACAATGTATTATTTGAATAAACAAGAATGTATGCAAAAATCTTTCAATTATTTCTACAATATTTTGATACTTTTACATAGAAGGAATGTTTTGTCATATGAAAATTTCATACTTATTGTCCAAATTGTGGGTTAAATCAAATATCAACATATTATAGCTCTAAAAATATTTAATAGAGCACATCACACTCACTAATTCCACATACAGAATTAGAATTCACATACACAACTACACTTTAACACACACACAAAAATCAAGTCTAGGTAAAGATAGGAAAAATAAAACTAATTAGAGAACAAATACCAAATAATCTTTAAATAGGTTATCTTTACAAAATGTAAAATTTATATTTATGGATAGGATCACAGTTAGTGTTTGGTGATTATACTGTAACCTGTTATGAACTATTGAAATCTCACATTTACTTCTAAGAAAGTAGATTCCTAGATTTACTGTACAGAGTAAGAAAGTAAATTCACATAATATTTGTGTATAATCTAGTGTGAGATTAGTAACAATGTGTTGTTCTGCCTTAAGCATTTTTTAATCTATTGTCAGCCACACTTCACCACGATGTGCCACACCTCCAAGGCAGATGATGTAATCCATGGCTCCAATCCTGAATAAAAAATTAAATCAGTGTCTGTTCTTCAGAATCTTACCACATAATGCATGAAGTTTGAGAGGGAGAGGCAGAGACTGTTCTTTTCCAAATTTAAATATTCTGAAGGTGATTTTAACATTCAGCAGATTCCTAGTGTGGGCCAAAAGCATGAATCATAATTTTAATTGTCCAATATTGCTCCAGTTTAAATAGCAGAAAGAACATCTGTACGGCTGCACGTTTGCCTGCTGCCCATTCAGCCAATTTCAATATTCCATGTTTAAAAGCCCTGTAGAGAATATGCCAGAAGCATATTAGGTCAGAGTGGATTGTATCGGTGTGTTGCACATCTTGCACATCAGAAAAGAATTTCCTCTGGTAAAGATAGCTTGTTTACCCACTGGCTGTGCCCCCACTTTGGTTAATGCTGTGGCAAAGACAAAGCTGCAGCATTGTTGGCACTGACAGCATCCAGAGAAAACTGAAGAATAAGTGTATTCCACATTACTGAAAAAAATTCAAAGAACTCCTAACCTCATGCTCCTTGAGACAAATGTCCTTGCTTTTTGTCCCTATGTTGTAGAATATATGGGGCGCATAGAATACCATTCTTGAAGGAAAGAAGAGAGGAACAAAACCACCATCTACAAATATGAACATGACCTTTATTTCATTACAACCTGAGTAATTTCAGTGTATTAATTTAATATTAGTACAACAGATACTTAAATGCAATTTTGTCATGCAAACTATAGTTAGCAAATGTCAGGTGCTAGTAATGTATTCCCCTTAGTTCTAAGACATCCAGGGCAAAGTTTGATAAATTAGGTGATTTGTTCATTTAGTTAGGCTTAACTTTGATTAGTTTCATAATGTCTGAAATTAATTCTATTTCAAATGAAGTATGTTCAATTTATAGTATTTTTTCTCATTAGGAATCTTCTGAATTCATATTGAGGCCTACAACTTCTACAAGTAGTCTGAAGCAACTGGCCTGATAATATAGAAGTCAAAATAAATATGTAAGCAACAATTAGCATTCAGGTATAATTTCATGGTTGCAGGAATCTCATTATACATTTTTGCTTTTGTTCATTTCCTGTTGATTTTCTTAGTGTCTTTTCTATTCCACCATTATTAATGTCCTTGTTCATATATGGAACTCATGTTATAAAGTATTTGAGAAAGTCTAAGTTAGTACTGGATCTGTACATAAAATATAAGAAAATAGATTGTTCCTTGCAGCATCTTATTAAAGACAGTCATATGGCAAGGCTTCACAGAACTAGAATGTGGCTCTCAGTAATTTGCAGTTGTTGTTTATTGAATATTTCATTATGTATGAAGACATGTTCTAACTCTGATCACAAGTTTGCTTCCTTTGGCTAAATTTCACATTCTTACAAGGTCTTATGCATTGAAAACAACTGAACACTATATGGGTATTTGTGACTGTCATCTGTCTGGTTAGAATCACTCGTAGATCTTGCAGGAGTAGCAGAGATGCATCTATGATAGCCACCAGTCAGTACTGTCATTAAGCTCTTTCTGCAGTGGAGATTGCTCTGTCAGATGGTACTCCGGGAACAATAGACAATGCACTCCAAACTGCCATGCATTTATTTTGTGTCATTTGAATTTAGAGCTTGTAGACAAATTTTTTAAAAATAAAAGTTCCTGGGAGATTAAAATTCCTAATGGTGATTTTCTAACCCTAGGCTCTTTTATTTGCATAAAAGGACAAATTAATGTTTGTGTTTAGAATATATAGTGTTTAATTATATAATATTTACCTAGAAATCTTTTGGTTATTTTACTAAAGGGCACTTATCTATATGTGACTGTAGTCCAAGATTTTTTCAAAACTGGCTTTTCATAGTTTGTAAAGAAGTTTCTCTTGGAACAAAAAGAACTTGATTTATTTTGTAATAACAAAGGATCTGTGATAATTCTTACATTACTTAATGATGCATAATTATAAAAAAGAATTTCCACTTTTGAAATCTAGATTACCTGATAGCCATTTCTATTTTGCAGAGCATATGAAATCTCTAGATGTATTAAAAATAGTGCAGTGGGTCTCATGGAGTGAGTTCTGATTTCTACCTGGCAATGGCAGCCTGCAGTCCTGTCACTCTAATATATATAAATGATCCTGATTTTGTACATTCCTCCAATTTATTCTACTTTCTTAATTTTTTAATCATTATCTTCATTTTAATGCAAGCAGCTCACATGAAATTTACTTACTTCTTGTCTTTTCTAGTATAGAGACCTGAAGTGAATGTCCTACACATTGATCAAATCCTACACAAAGTCCTCCTATTCACTGAAAGCTTCTGAATCCCAATCCAACTAACTTTGTTTTACCAGATTAAGATATCCTTTTCACAACAATTTTGAAGCAACACACATACACAAAGAGTGAAACAGAATATACTTGCTAACACAACTTAAAAATCAAAGAGATATAAGACAATAAAGAGAATCCAGTGGTTCTGTTCTTATGCATTCTTTAGTGACTTTTCATAATCACACCTGCACCCTTCCCTAACTCATAAGTGAACACTTAACGCCAAACAAAAAGTGTGTTCTATTTAAGCATGGCCTCAGATCTTGGGGCAGAAAGAAATATCTAATTAAACTGGGGAAAAGGCCTTCTATAAAAAGTTGAGGTTTTTTTTTGTTTGATTTCTCCTCTTTCTTAAATTTGAAATTTTCTCTTCTCTCTTCTTCAGCATTGAGGGATATGAACTTTGAACTAATAATGATCAGATCCTTAATTCATAGAGTGGAAAATAAAGCAAGTGTGCAGGAAGCAGACATTAGCACAGGAAAGAACTTTGCCTTTCTAATACTTGCTCGAATACTCAAAAGTATAATTAGTTTTTATATTCCATGGCTTTGTGATTCTGGCTTGAATTTGGCTCTGATCTGTACTTTAAAACTCCTTTGTAATATGCACCGCAAAGGTCAATATGATTTCTCTAAATTATACTTATAAAGCCTTCCTGCCACCACAGCAAATGTGTTTTAGAAATTTAAAAAGGCAGCTTCTCATTGGAAGCAAACTTTTATCATAAAGAAAAAGGAAACAAAGACCTTTGAATAATATGGAATATATTATTTAATATTAAAGAGAACAGAATTGATACCAGCAGGTACTTTCCTGTGGTTATTAGTTTAATGAAGCTAAATGATCACTGAGTTAATAAAAAGAAAATGGTTCTTACAATAATTCAGAGTGTGACTCATTTGTAATATAGCACATAGGATAGGGTACAAGGAATAGATATACAACTATGGATTAAAAATACAAAAAATGTGATGTAGGTTTGTGAATTACATAATCTTTAAATTATGTTTTAGAAATAAAGTTTATCTTTTTCTTCATGCTTTGGAAAAATGAAGATCAAGGCAATATTTGTCATTTATTAACTTTTTTTCTATATCTCTAGTTTTATTCATATTAAAAGTGAGATGTAAATATTGTATTTAGGGTTTATTTAGATTTGTATTCTATATTATAAAATCTGAAAAATCTAAGACAAAAGCAAAAAAAACACAAATGATTTCACAACTAAGAAATAAATTTTGAACATTTTGATGTTGTCGTATTGGCATTATCAGAGGACTCAGAATTAACCCAATGTAGTGCTATTTTCCTCATGATCATTCAAAGTATAAAGAAAGATACAAAACACAGAATGTAGCTTGTATGTAGATTTGCCCCACAGCCTCATGCACTCATACATGGGGATTTGGGGAGGTGGCTGTGTCATGGGTGTGTGATACTGGGATTCAGAATGTGTGAAACTGGATTAGTCCACTAATCAGTTTATCATAACTCTGGGTGCAAAGAAGGGGAAGGCCTAATCTGGGGGTGGGTAGCACTACCCAACATGCTTCAGCCTCTATGGGAAAAAGGGGAAAAGGTGCCTTTCTGTTTCTGTTTGCTGCTTTCTGCCTGCTGTGCCATGAACTATCTCTCTTCAGTGATGCTTCCCTGGCATGCCACCCTGCCTTGGAGCCAGCTGACTATGGACTAAAACTTTTACAAATTTTGAGTCAAAATAAATCTTTCCTCCTTTAACTTGTGGATATCAGGTATTTTGTGTCATCAAAAGTAACTAAGACAGATTTTGGTATGAGAAAAGTTTGGCTGTTGCTGTGATACTACCTGACTATGTGGTTCAGAAGTGTCTGGAACTGGCTATGGGAAGAGCTTGAAAGGTTTCAAGATGCTGGATGAAGAAGCCTGGAATGCTATAACTGAACTTGATCAAATGCAGGTCATAAAGATCAGACTCAAGAGTTTTCAGTTAAGAACAAGAAATGCATTGGCTGTTGGACTCCAGATCACACCTGTTATTCTTTGGCAGAAAGTGTATCTAGATTTTGCTCCCTTTCAGAGACTTTGTAGGAAACCGAGATTAAGTGTGGCAAACTAATCAATGTGGTGGAAGAGATTTCAAAGGAGTCTAATGTCAAGTTGTTGGCATGGCTACTGCAGCGGTTCTTAGATCTACAATGATATAAAGCAAAGGACCTAACAGGATGATTTAAAAAGGTTTGAGTTTGGCCAGAAAGAAAGTTCCACTAAAGTTATAGCCTACAAAGATAGAGTAGAAGAAAAAGAAAAAGAAAAAAAATATGGAGTAGAAGAGAATTTGTTGCAGAGAAGGAACAGGACAGTAGAAAAGATGGATTGAGGGCATCACAAGAGCAAGATTCAAGGCTTTGCAGCCTCAAAATTGCAAAAGTGAAAGACTTTGCTTTCAGAAGAAAGCTCCAGAGCACCGTATTCCAGACTGGTGGTAGCCTAGAGAATTAGTTCCTCTTGATTGGGTTCACATAGCTCAACAATCCAAGAATTTGACTTCTATAGCCGAGAAAGGAAGAAGCCTGGCTAAACAGATCTTGGCATCATCCATGTGGTTCTGCTTCTAGAAGTATAAAGAATGTAATAACTGTGGGTCAGGAAGGCTTCTCCCTAAATGTCAAAGAAGGCCTGGTTGGCCAGGCAGTGTGCCCCATAGAAGGCAGTACCTGAAGCTTAAAGGAGCAGTGGATCCCCAGAATTTTGGAGAAGCCACGAACGTGGATCATATAAGGAAAGATGCAAGATGTGAGCAAAGCCAGCCCAAGAGAGAAGCCATGAGAGATGCAACCCCCAAAAGTGCCATAGTGGCAGAGCCATTTTGGAGTTCACATCTTGCCTCAGACTGCCTTGGATGCAGGACATGGGAAATACAGGACTTAATGTTTTCCCTGCTGGATTTTGTTTTGGTCCCATTCCTTTCTATGCTGCTATTGTACCTCTTGGGATAGGAATGCTTGTCCTGTGTCACTGTATGCTGGATATGTTTGACCTTCTTTACATTTGTACAGGGGCTCATACTTATGAGTTTGCCTTAAATCTCAGAGACTTTGGACTTGGACTTTTCAGCAATGCTGAAATCATTAAGACTTTGGCAACAATAGTTAGAGATGGACTAAATGTAATTTTCATAAATGGATGTGCATGAATCTTCTGTTATGGCTTGCATGTATCTTTTGTTATGGCTTGCATGTAGATGTTCCCTCAAGCTCCATGTGTTCATAGGTCAGAATTTGGGGAGGTGGCTGGATCATGGGTGTGTGATACTCAGATGTATATGTGCAATGTTGGATTCATCCACTAGTTCAGTTATCATAGTTCTGAGTGTGGATAATGGGAAGGCCCAACCTGGGTGTGGGTAACTACCAAAAAGGCTTATAGCCTGGTTGGGAGAAAATCTTGCTACAGATGCTCATGGTGCTCCTGCTGTTTACTGCTTTGTTGGCTTTTGCATACCACACTGTAAATTATTTCTCCTCTGCCGTGCTGTTATGACTTGTATTTAGATGTCCCCCCAAAGCCTTAAGTGGATATTGGTGGGGCTTTTTCAGAGATGGCTAAATCTAGACTGTGTTATTGATAAATGATACCATGCTAGGCTCAAGGGAACTAAGGTTAAAGGTGTAAGTGCTACCTGTCCTAAGTAGTTTAAGTAAAATAAAAAGGGCAGGAAGACATTGTTAAGGTCTCTTGCTTTTGCTGCCCTTTGGCCACCAAGAAATCTATAAGAACTGTCTGCCATGCCACCCTGCGTTAGAGCCAGGCTTTTATGGAATAAAATCTACAAACTGTGAAGTAAATAAACCTTCCTTCTTTGAATTTGAGTATTTTGTCTCAACAACAAGAAAAATAACTAAGACACATGCCCCTCTGCCAGTTAGAGCCATTAAACACCGCCCCCCCAGCTTCTGACTTCCTGGGAAGACACCTGTGGAAAACAATCATTCCATAAGGGTTCTAAATACAAACAACAAATGTACTTACAATAAGCAATATCAAAATATCAACCCAGGAATTAAACATAGGACTGTACCAACAATAATAGAAATTGAAAGTCATTTAAGCAAGACACAAACCCAAACTTCTAGCTTGCCTAAGGCAAATTATGGGGTAAACGAGGTGGAAAAGTCTGATGATAAGCAACCACCTGGACTCCCTGAACCAATACCACAGGAAGTAACAAAGAAGACACTAGAAAAATTCAAAAGAGAAATAATTTCCCAAATAACTACCGAGATGTTGAACAGAATAATAGACGTGATTAGAGTCTCTAGAAACAGATTATATAAAAAAAAAAAAAATGATGAGTTCAGGACCATGATGGAGGCTGTGAATGCTCAGCATAGAAAAAAAAAAAGGAAACCAGGACCACCCAACATAGGAAAGAAATAGAATCTATGAAACATGTTCAAACTGAGATCTGGGAGATTAAAAACTTTATTGAAAGTATACACAGCAGACTGAACCAATATTAAGATAGAATATCAGATATAGAAGACAAGACTGTGGTCAGTCAACATGAAAAGAGAGATCTATTAAAAATAGTAAAGGACAATAAGAAATCGAGCCAACAGCTCCTAGGTAACTCAGAGAAGAATAATATAAGATTGGTAAGAGTCCATGAAAAAGCAGGAGAAAGTACAAAAGACATAAAAAGACTGTTCACAGAAATCTTGATACAAAACTTTCCAAACAGCATACAGATAAATGAGGCATATAGGACTATATATATTCAAGATAAAAAAATCTACACCTACACATATAGTAGTCAAGATCCCTGAAAATCAACAAAAGAACAAAATATTATGAGCAGCTAGAGAAAAGAAACAAATCACATGCCAAGGAAAGCCCATAAAAATCACAGCAGACTTTTCAACACAAACCCTCAAGTCAAGGTAAGCCTGGAGTTAGGTATTTTAAACCCTACAAAAAAATAGCCTCCAACCTAGACTGATGTGTCCTGCAAAACTATCTTTCAAAATTGATGGGGAAATAAGATATTTCCATGACAAAGAACACCTGAAAAACTTCATGAATACCAAACCAGCACTCCATAAAATTCTAAACAATATCCTAGAAAAAGGAAATGAAGGTCACTGCACCATGAGGTCCAACACAGCAAATCCATCAGGCAAAGACAGCACTCCAAAATTCTAAACAATATCCTAGAAAAAGGAAATGAAGGTCACTGCACCATGAGGTCCAACACAGCAAATCCATCAGGCAAAGCAAGAAATTAACGGAAGAGGGGGAAGTATTTAAAAGTGCTAAGAGAAAAATAACATGAAAATGATAAGTCAATAAATATCGGTTATACATTAATGTTAATGGGCTCAATTCAACAATCAAAAGAAATAAACTGGCAGACTGGATTAAGAAGCAAAATCCCACAATATGCTACATACAAGAAACATACCTAGTTCAAAAAGAAACTCATACACTGAAATTAAAAGGATACAAAACAGTTCTCCATGGAACAGGAACCCAGAAAAAAGCAGGGATGGCTATCTTATTTGAATACAAGGTAAATTTCAAATGAAAACTAATTAATAGACAAAGAAGGTCACTAAATCCTTCTAAAGGGAACAATTCAAGAGGAAGAGATTACAGTCATAAATATGTATGCATCAAACACTAATGTCCTCAACTACATGAAATAAATATCAAGGGACATGAAAAACCAAATAAGCACTAATACAACAACCAAACACTAGAATTGAACCAAGCTATTGAACAAATGGACTTAATAGATGTCTACAGAGTATTCAACCCCCCAAAATCAGAATACATTATTTTCCTCTGCACATGGGTCATTCACCAGAAGAGACCATTTACTAACTCATAGAATATTTTTAAGTAAATGCAAAGGAACTAAAGTTATCCTGTATATATTATCAGACAATAGTGCAATTAAACTGGAGATCAATAGCAAAAGAAACCACAAGTACTTCACAAACACATGGAAATTGAATAACACTCTCCTGAACAATCAATGGGACACAAAAAAATTAAAGAAGAAATTAGTTTTTACAAATAGATGATAAAGCCAATACAACATATAGGAATCAATGGGATGCAATTAAAACAGTCTACAGTGGAAATTCATAGCAGTGAATGCCCACACCATGAAAACAGAGCAAGCTAAAATAAATGATGTAATGCTGAATCTTAAGCTCCTAGAAAAAGATGAGCATGAGAAACTGAAAGCTCAGACAAGGGAGGAAACTATAAAGATCAGAGCAGAAATCAATGTAATGGAGCCTAAAAAAAGGATAGAAAAAATTCAATGAGTCAAATCATTGTTTATTAAAAGAATAAATAAAATCAATAAACTCTTAGCCAACCTTATCAAAAAAGGAAAGAAATTGCACAAATCCATACAACTAGGAATGACAAAAGTGAAGTCACAACAGATCCAGCAGAAATCCAGAGGAACATCAATACCAACTTCAAGAACCTGTACTCTGAGAAAATGGAGAACACAGAACAAAAAGACAGATTTCTAGATACATATGAATTACCAAAGTTGAAGGAAAAAGATAAAAAATTTAAACACCCCAATAACAATCAGTGAAATTGAAAATGTAATTAAAAATTTACAAAGAACTTCCAGTTCCTGATGGCTTCTCTGCTGAATTCTACAAGACATTTAGAGAAGAATTATCGCTACTACACTTTATACTTTTCAATGAAATTGGAAGGGAAGCAATACTTCTCACTTCATTCCTGGAAGCAAGTGATACTTTGATTCCCAAACCAGGGAAAGATCAAACCAAAAAAGAGAATTACAGGCCAATCTCCCTAATAAGCATAAAAGCAAAAGTCCTCAATACGATACTGGCAAACAGAATACAGAGGGTCATCAAGAAGAGCATACACTCTGACCAAGTCGGATTTATCCCAAGGATGTAATGATCGTTCAACATATGTAAATCAATAAATGTAGTACACGATTACTGACATTTAGAAATTTGAAGAAAGGAGCTAAAGGTGTAGGGAAGGTGTGATGCGTAGGGGAAGAACAAAAAGGGAAAAGAAAAAAATGTGAGAGAATGAAGAGATGAAAATAAAGTGTTTGTAGATGGGGAGGGGAGGAGGGGGTGAAGGGAGGGCAGAGGTAAGGGGAAAAAATGAGAATCAAGACTTGCCATGTAGAGGTACACGATCCCAACAATGAATGTAACTGTACTGTATCCCTAAAATGTACCAATAAACTCAATAAAATTAAAAATAAATAAATAAATGTAGTACACTATATTAACAGAGTCAAGGACAAAAACATGATCATCTTAATAGATGGAGAAAAGGAATTCAACAAAATTCAACATCTATTAATGATAAAAAACCCTGCAGAAAAGTGGAATAGATGATCTTTATCTCAACTTGATAAAGGCTATCTATGAAAAACCAACAGACACCATCATACTTAATGGTCATTCTAGAGATGCAGATGAAAACAACACCGAGATTCCATCTCACTTCAGAAAGAATGGCTGCTATCAAGAAAACAACCAATAACAAATTCTGATGGTGCTGTGGGAAGGAAGGAACCCTTCTTCATTGTTGGTGGGAGTGCAGAGTGGTGCAACCTCTGTGGAAATCAATGTGCAGATACCTTGACAGCTACGATTAGAGGTCCCATTTGACTCAGCTATTCCTCTGCTGGGTGTCTTCCCAAAAGAATTAAAAGAATCATACTGCCATGATATAAGTGCACCCATGTTTATAGCAGCAGTTTGTAATAGCTAAAATTTAGAAACAGCCCAGTTGTCCATCAACTGGATACTGGATAAAGAAGATGTGCTTTTTAAAAAATAAATTGGAGTACTGCTCAGCCATTAGGAATGGAAAATTTGAGACATTCATAACTAAGGGGAAGCACATTGAGACCATACTTTGATATGAAATTAATAGAACATGTGTGAATACAAAATAGTTTCTCTGATGTGAAAATATAAAAGTGTAAATAAGGATTAAAATATATAATTAATATTGTGTAATGGAAAGAAAAGCTCTAAAGAAGTTGCAGAAGTGGTAGGAGTAAGAGAAAGGTAAAAGAAAAGCATGAGAAAAGGAAAAACATGGAAACAAAACCTTTGTAAATAGGTATGGAGGAAGGGGTGAAGTGAGGGCAGGTTAATGGAAAGAAATAAGAACCAAGATACATTATGTAAAGGTACAACATCCCAATGATTAGTGTAACTATTTTATACCTAAATTGTACCAATAAACTAAACATCTACATAAAAAGAAACAATCAGTTATATATTCCTTACATATCATTAAGCAAATATTTTCTTTAGTTCCATGGACTGTATTTTTCACCTTGCTAACAATTATTTAAAGCACACACTTTCAATTTTGAGGAAATTCAATTTAAATAATTTTCATATTGTCACTTATGATTACTCTAAAATTCATATATATTTAGATAACACACATATTTCTTTTAATTCATATATTAGTTCTCTTCACATAATAAAAATATTTTTAAAATCAAATCAAATGAGAAAGAGTTCATTTACTCTCTTATGTATGCAACAACCATAATCTACAAAGCTCTGGGTATGATACCCTTACAACATGGCAGTATGAAGTCTTGAGAGATACTGCTCAGGCTTAATGATGTTTCAAAAGCTTTCTAGGAATTTGGTGAGATAAGGGTGCCAAAATCAAGGAAGATTTCAAGTGTTAGGGAGATGAAGGAAATCTAGTGGGGTGGCTACTGTGTTATTTAGGGTAGCAAATCCTGAAGGCTAGAGAGAAAAAATTTACAAAATTGTGAAAATTTTCTTGTACAGAATTGGAAAACCTGACAACAATGCTTTTGAAATTCATAAAAATTATAAATTAAAAGATATAATTATTGAACAATTTAATGAGTCATTGCACAAATAAACTTTCCCCTCCTAAATTTCCTCTATAATTGCACTAGGTGCCAACAAAGAGAGAAAACAAAATTTCACTAAGACTTTATGCTCTATATGAGTGATAATCTTCAAGATTTTGAAGTGTGTTAAGGTCGAAATAAAAACCTAGCATTAAGTCCAAGGGCAGTGAGTCTCACTAAAAGTTCCTGCTCTTGACTAATGGTAGAGCTGGGAAAAGCATAGGTGTTGAACTGTTCTTGCTGAAAGACTTTCCATACAGATGAGGTGAACTCAATATTCTTCTGTAGTCCAGTAAATATGCACACATTTGCTAATGCCAAGAAATATGAGCACTGGAATGAAAACATAAGTAAAATTGATTAAAAGGTAAATTCTCACACAGAGCTATTATCTAGAGGAGGAAGACAGGAAATGGACGAAACTCAGAAGCAAACTGTATAGTCTATATATGACTTGATAATTGTCATACAGAGGAAAGAAAGTAATGGAGAATGATAAATATACAAAAGAATGTAGGATAGTTTAGGTCAGAGAAGATGCCAGATCACATAGCTAAGAGCAATGAATTTACTCTCAGAAAGATAGTAACTAACTTACCCATTGGAAAGTTTTAACACAAAAATATGAATTTCATTTAAAAGTACATACTCTGACTGTTGTGCTTAAATAAAATGAAAGTGGAGGAGAGGAATCATAAAACTGGCTAGGAGGCAATTTGCAAAGTAATACAAGAAACTCAGATCTGAGGAGATGCTGTAGAGGCAACGAGAAGTGCTCAGAAATAAGAGCCTAGATGTTACGAAATACCACTGACAGGATTCAAAGAAGAGAAAAGGAAGAGTCATGCATGATCACAAGGCTTTGAACTAGGGTAATGGAACGAATTAGCTGAGATGATGACTCACAAAAGAACAAATTTCAGGGAAGACAGCAGAAATTAAGAGTTTAATTCTAAAAAGTCAAGTCTGAGATGCTAATCGGTATCTACCTATGAATTTCAATTAGGCATATATGCAATTGTGATGTTCAAAAAAGACATACTCTACATAGTTACATATCAAGGAGTTATCAAAGAGTACCTGGTGCCATAATACATAATAAAACTTCAAGGAAGTGACTGCAACTAGACACAAAAGCCAAATACTGATTCAGAGTGAGCAGAGAAGGAGCAGGAGAATTGAGAGAATAAGATGTCCTAGCAACTAAGGGAAAATGTAAAAGAGAAAACAACATTTACATTAACTGCTGTCAATGGGATAAAGCAAATGAAATTTCAGTGGGAAGCATCGGTTCCTTGCTAAGGACCATGGAGAGCCTTGTTGTCCCAGTGAGATCATTTTTAGGAGAATGGTGAGTTTCAGACAGAATGAGACTAGAGAAAATGGAAATAACTAAGACAGAATTTGGTATCATAGAGTTGGAGTGGTTGGTGTGCCGTTACCTGACCATGTAGTTCAGAAGGTTTTGGAACTGGTTCACAGAAAGATTTGAGAAAGTTTTGGAAATGACAGAGAAGTTAGCCCTAGGATGCCATGGGTGAAGCTTGATGGAAAATTCTAGTCACAGAAGACCAAAATGCTGGGGTTTTTTGTTGTTGTTTTCTTAAGTAGATGGAAAAGACCAAGCTCAGGAGGTTTTAACTGGGGACAAGGACCCATAGGCAGTTGGACTTCAGGCCATGTATATGCTGTCAGAAAATTTGTCTATATTTTGCTCCTGTCTTCAGACTTTGAGAAAGATTAATATTAAGAGTCACAGACTTACCTGATGGAGGAAATTTTAAGGTAGTCTAATGTTGAGTTTGGAACATGGGTACTGTAGAAGTAAGAGCAAAAGGAATTGTATGTGTAATCAGAAAGGAAGGTCTAGCAAAGATGGTGCCTTCAAAGATGGAGCAGAGACCTTGCCAGCTAATAATTTTAACATTAAAAATGAGCCAAGTAGTTTATAACAGAACAATAGAAAACTGCCTTGTGAAAATTTAAGAAACCAGCAAGGCCGCAACTTTTACTGGCTAAAATTCCAAAGGTGCAAGACTTTGTTTTGAGTTGGGCATGTTGGTGAAGGACCACATATGGAATTTAGTTCCTTGGATTCAATTCACCATATTTAACCATCCAGGCACTTGGAGACCAATGCAGCTTTGATGCAAAAGGTCCTGGATACTGCTCCCACTGGCTTCAGACCTTGGTATCGTGTGTGTGTTGTTAGTTTTATGTACTCCTAAAATGCAAGAGTTGGGGGATTAGGAGGACTTCCATCCAGACTTCAGAACAAGATCTAGGAGGCCAGGCTGTGTGATTCCTGAGGAGACAGTATGTGAAACTCTGAATGAAATCAAAAGTGTATGAGAAATTCCAGTATGTTGGAAAAGCCCAAAACTTAAAACATCTTAGGAAAACCACAAGGAGTAAGCAAATCAGACCCAAATAGGAGACCGTGAAGAATACAATCTCCAGCAGTGCCATAGGGCAGAGCCACCCAATACCTTTGAGGTTCACAATTTTCTCAGGTGTTAGACATGAAATTATAGGATTCAGTGTTCACCCTACTGGATTGATCTTGTTTTAATCTCATTCTTTTTTATCCTCCTCTTTCTCCTTTTTGTAATGTGAATGTTTTCTCATGCCAGTATATGTTGGAAGTACTTAACTTTATTTTCCTTTTTACAGGGAATCACAGGTAAGAATAGTTGATCTTGTTTTAATCTCATTCTTTTTATCCTCCTCTTTCTCCTTTTTGTAATGTGAATGTTTTCTCGTGCCAGTATATGTTGGAAGTACTTAACTTTATTTTCCTTTTTACAGGGAATCACAGGTAAGAATCTGTTTTAAGTCTCAGGGAAGACTTTGGAGATGGACTTTCAGCAATATTGAAACCATCATGAATTTGCCAACACTTAGAGAAGAACTAAATGTGCATTGCATAAAAAGATACACATGAGTCTTTTGGAGACCAGATGTGCAATGTTATGATTTATTTCTAAACATTTTCCTCAAAACTTATGCACTTATATATAAGGCTTTTAAGGGTTGATTAAATCATGAGGACATGACATACACATACACGAATGGATTAGTCCACTGATGAGTTTATAGCTAAATATGATGTTGAGAAAATCGAAGCCTACTCAGAGGAGATGGGTCACTTGGGAGATGGCCTGGAAGGAACTCCTTCACTCCCCTCTTGATCACTTTCTCTGCTTCTCACCACCATGCAGTGAGAAATCCTCTTCTGCCATGCCTGACTGCTATGCTATGTTGCTTTAGCACCAAGATACTATGAACTCAAACCTCTACAAATTGAACCTAAAGTAAAACTCTCCTCATTTAACTTGCAAGTGTTTGATATTTTGTCACAGGAACAAGAAAAATGACTAAAACAAATACTGTTCATAATAATGGAAAACAAATAAAAATAGCAATCATTAGATGTGCATTTTACTTTTGTTTATTTATTTGTGATACATGGTCTCACTATATAGTTCAGCCTGGCCTTGAACTCACTATACAGTGCAGGCTGGCTTTGAATTCATGGCACAGCCATGATCCTCCTGCCAGAGCCTCCTGGGTGCTGGGATTATGGGTTTGTACCACCATGCCTAGCTCCACTTTATAAAGCCTGCTCTGGTGTTTCACAAAATATTCCATAACCTGATGAGACTAGAAAAAGAAAATAACAATTAATAAAACAATACATTCGTGTCTATTGACAAATATCTACACAGATGGTTCAATAACACTGAGAAGGGAAGTAAAGTTGTATAGGTGAAGAGTCAAATATTAATTGTATCAATAAACAGAAAAGGACCTCAAACAAGTGTTTGAAAATATATGGGGCTGTTGAAAGAATAGTTAGGAGAGTACAAAAAATGCAATTTCAGTGGAGATTTATTGGATAAACTACCAGAGCATCGTTGGTTTAGATGCTGAATTTGACAGATGATGAAAGAAGTTAAATGATGCAACGTGAATGAATGAATAATTGCAGGCTAGTAGAGCATTGTTTACTAACTGGTCTTCATAGTATGTGGAGAATTATTTCTTGGAGGGCATCTCCCTTTGCAGTTCAGGCTATCCTTGAACTCATGAGGATCCTCCTGCTTCCATCTCCTCAATGCTGGGATCACAGGTGTGTACCACTATGCCTGGCAATCTGTGAAGAATTTTGTGGTAAAAATTCTTCCATAGCAACATGGATAAAAGTGTTAGAAGAGAGTATGAATATATAGGATCATGGCTTCAAGTCTAAACATTCAAATGGGACACACAACAGCATGAATGCACCTTCTTCATACACATGCATTATCCCTGTGTCTATATGAAAGCTAATTAAGCTTTCTTATCTATAACTGTAAAACTGTGAAATGAAGATAACGTAAACTGCATTTCTTCAGTATGTGGTGACAAAAGGCAGAAGGGTATGGGTTAAAAGAGATGTTACACTAAGAATCAAATTTATTAGAAGATGCCTTTGTAAAAATACTTCAAATTTCTGATACTCATAAAAATGAAAAGTTGATAGGAATTATAACAAAATTATTTTGAATATATACATTTTAAGATTATTTGCAGCATGTTATATATGATAAATGTAAATAATTAGTCATATGCTGAAATTTTGGTAAAAATATGAATCTGTTGTACTAGAATTCATTGAACAAAAATAAATTCAGGATCATTTCACCAAAGGCTACTCACAAAAACTATCAATGTATAGTACTATAATTATTTCTCCTTGTGCTTTAATTAAAAACATAATTAAGAAAACCTCTATACTTAAGTTGACTGTTCACTTACAATTCAAAAAAAACTGGAACAGTTAAACAAAACTGTGTTAAATAATTAGAAGCTACAAATTTCCTTATTTAGAAATAAAATGTGAATATTTAGGCAAAGTGCCATCCTATTTACAGAACCTTAAAAATCTGATCATAATTACATGACAAAGATGAAGAAAAATAAAATAGATATTTGTTTGAATTTATGTTTTAAGTGGTTTCCAAGTCACCCCCACTAAGTAGCACCTTCTACTTTCATTGAAAATAATAGGCCACAGGGCTGGGGATTTGGCTCAATGGTTCCACTGCTTACCTTGCAAGCTCAAGGGCCCAAGTTTGATCCCTGATACCAAAAAATAAAAAATAAAATAAACAATAGGCCATGAATAGTATTAGGTTACATAGATAAGATATTATTTTATTTTAAAATTAAATGGATGTTTTGAGTTCTTTATATATTCTCGATAGTAGTCCTTTGTCTGAGGAGCAGCTGGTAAAAACTTTTTCCCACATTGTAGGTTGTCTCGTAGTTCTCTTGATGGTTTCTTTTGCAATACGGAAGCTTTTTAATAAGATGAGATCCCACTTGTTGATTCTTTGAGAACTAGAATAGCAAAAGCAAAACACAGGGCTGGGGATTTGGCTCAGTGATTCCACTGCTTACCTTGCAAGCTCAAGGGCCTAAGTTTGATCCCTGATACCAAAAAATAAAAAAATAAAATAAACAATAGGCCATGAATAGTATTAGGCTACATAGATAAGACATTATTTTGTTTTAAAATTAAATGGATGTTTTGAGTTCTTTATATATTCTCGATAGTAGTCCTTTGTCTGAGGAGCAGCTGGTAAAAACTTTTTCCCACATTGTAGGTTGTCTCTTAGTTCTCTTGATGGTTTCTTTTGCAATACAGAAGCTTTTTAATAAGATGAGATCCCACTTGTTGATTCTTTGAGAACTAGAATAGCAAAAGCAATTATCGGCAATAAAGACAAAATAAAGGGTATCGCAGTCCACAAGTTGAAAATATACTACAAAGCTACTGTGATAAAAGCATCATGGTACTGTCAAAGAAACAGACCTGATGACCAGTGGAAAGATTAGAAGATACAGGAACAACTCCATACACACTCAGCCACCTCAATTTTGACAAAGGTGCCAAACACCCTCACTGGAGAAAAGATGACCTCTTTAACAAATGGTGCAGGAAAAACTGTGTCTCAACTTGCCAAAGATTATACTTCTCACCATGCACTAAACTAAAATCAAAATAAATTAAAGATCTAAACATTAAGAAAGAAACACTAAATAGGCTGGAAGAGAGGTTAGGTAGAACTCTTGGAAACATAGGTGTGGGAAAAGAGTGTATAAACAAAACCTCAGTTGGTCATGAACTAGAACGGAAAATCAACAAGTGGTATCTCTTCTTATTAAAAAAACTTCTGCACAACAAAGAAACCACCAATACTGTGAGGAGACAACCCACAATTTGGAAATAAATTCTTACCAGCTGTTCCTTAGACAAAGGTCTGCTATCTAGAATATGTAAAGAATGTTTTTTTTTTTAATCAGATCTTCAAGATTTAAAGACCCAATCAAAAAATGGGCAAGGGAGATGAGCAGACATTTCTCAGACAAAGAAGTAGAAATTACAAATAAACATATAAAAATGTTCAAGCTCATTGGTCATTCGAGAGATGCAAATGAAAACATCATTCAGATTCTACCTCACCCCAGAAAGAATGGATACCATCATGAAATCAATCAATAACAAATACAAGCAGGAGTGTAGGGAAAGGGGAACACTGTTCCACCGCTGGTGGGAGTGTAGACTTGTGCAATCACTTTAGAAATCGTATGGAAATACCTCAAAGAACTAGAATTTGAAATCCCATTTAATCCAGAAACTCCCCTGCTGGGTGTCTTTCCCAAAGAATTAAAAGAATCATATCACAGTGGTATACGTGCACCCATATTCATAGCAACACAATTTGTAACAGCTAAAACTTGGAAGCAGCCCGATTGTACCTCAACTGGAGACTGATAAAAGAAAACACGCCTTTTAAAAATAAAATGGAGTGCTATGCCACCACAAAAATGAGAAAGTAGAGAATTTATAGCTAACTGGATGTACATTGAGGACACACTCAAGTGAAATGAGGAGGACACACGTGTAAATACCAAATATTTTCTCTAGTGTGAGAAAATGAAAGTGTAAGTAAAACCCAAAGGAATAATAGATAATATGAAATACGAAGAAAAGGGACAAAGCAGAAGGAGAAATGGGAGGATAGGAGAAAGAAATAAAGGGAATGAAATTAATATGAGAAAATCCAAAAATGGAAGCAAAATCTTTGTAAATAGAGAGGGATGGAGAGGTTGAAGGGAGGGCAGGGCTTCGGGGAAAAAATAAGAACCAAGATGGATTATGCAAAGGTGCAAATTCCCAATGATGAATGTCCTCATATTGTATACCTTAAATGTTATGATAAAATTAATTTTAAAAATACGTTTAAGAGACAAATACAAATCAATATTTTTTTCCTTTAATGTTCACCTGCAACTTGAGGGAGTCATAATTTAACCCTTGTCTCCCCCACCTTTATTTGAATCAATTGTGCTTGACAAGGCAGAGAAAATTGGGACCAAACTACCACTACAAGTGTTGCTATTTGAGAATTAAGTTTAGATGTGCAACATGCTAATATTCAGCCCCATATTAGGTAAAATTCTCTGTTGCATATTGGTTGTGTATGTGAGGGTCAATCTCTTAAATTGGAAAGTGATCTAACAGTATTGTTCCTTTACATATAAAACTTATAAAAGTAAGGAGGCTGTAGAGAGACAAGTTAAATGTGCTGAAATGTTTCCATTATTTAACAGTCATGTACTGTTTCTGCTTATATAATGAAAGTATAATGGATGGAGTAATGTGTTAAGGTGCTTGGGGAACATTCACGCAAGAAACGTGTTCTCTCAGCCTTCCACTGCTACTCCAGGCCAGATATTTGGCCATTATAACCCCCAAAATTAAATACTAAATTATTTTACTCATGAACGTCTAAAATAGGGATGCTTATATTTAATAGCAAAGACATTGTTCTAATAAATATCCCACCGAAAGACAAAACTCAATTGGAAAAGATAAGATGGAACAAATCGTATTGGCTATAAATTTTCTACTGCAATGTAGAAAATTTTAATGTAACGGTTTAAAATTAATTTTTTTTTATTATTCCAGTTTCCACCATAGCCCTCCTATTCCTCCTAGTCTAGTTTATGACAGCTTTCTGATTTCTGAGTAGGTAAGGGACGAAGGAGACTTCAGTCTGGCTCTAAAGGTTAGAAATGTTGAGCTCTGAGCAGGGATTACAGGTTTTGCACTGTGCACTGCATGTCTTTTAGATTCAAATGAGATACTCAGACCTAAATCTTTCCAGAGGTTTTTCTCCACTAAGACAAATTCAAACAATTGAAAATGAAAGCGTCCTTTCGGGTCAAGCTGCCTTATAAAAAAGATATTGTTATCAATTACATCTGTAGCACAATAACACTGACTCAGAATTTCTTCCTTCTATCACCAGGGAATAAGTAGGAAGAAGGAACAATTGGTGAAGTTTCTGACTGACTCTATATTTACTCTACTCAGCAAACAACTTTTATAAATGTTTTTGTTGTTATTGTTTCTTAGTACAGGGAAAAATTACACAAGTAGATTGTACTACAGGGTGCCAGAGACACAAATGAAAAATAGCTTCTTTATATTAACTCGGTTCAAATGTATAGTTAGCTCATTGCATATTTCATGAATCATTTAATATTTTTTATTAGACGGAGGAACCTGTCTCTAGAGCCCCACACAGATATAGGAGGAATGCTTGTCACTAGCCCACTCTGTACCTGCAAATTCTGCTCCTTGGCCATGGCCATCCACAAACTCCAAGACAGTTATGTGTTTTACTTCCCCTTAAAACCAGGCAGCAGAGGCACAGACTGAGCCATAAACTTGATCAGAGATGAGGCCAATATCTCAGGTGAAAAGGTTAACCCAAGAGTCCACAGATCCCGGGAGAAATAACAGACCTGGTCAACAGAATTAGCCCACAAAGAAAGTTGTGACTTTCTGGATTCAAAGAATACAGACCTTGGAAAGAAAACACTCATTCACAAAAACAAGGGAATATTTTAATTAATTCAATTTTTTTTTTTAGTATGTGGCTCTTTCCTTCATTAGCTTTCTTCAGGATTTGGGCTTTGATTCTCTCTCTCTCTCTCTCTCTCTCTCTCTCTCTCTCTCTCTTCCTTTTTACTTTTTGTCTTTCCCTTTATTTTTCCTTATTTTTCTCTGTTTTCTTTTACCTTTCCTTTTTTCTTATTTTTATATAATATTATTAATTTCATTTATGCCCCAATATGATCCCCTACCTTGCTTTTTCCTTCTCTCCCTCATCTTCCACTGATTAATATTTTATTTTTATTAATATTTTAAATCTTACTTTTCTCATTATCCAGTTACCCACCAGCTCTATCTTTACAAGTACCACCATTAAGTTTTGTGACTCTTAAGATAGTTGACTTTGTGCTACTAGTGTTGAATATTGTTCCATTGTTACTGAAGATAAAGTTATTTCATTTAGTAGATTTTTGCTGTAGGTTATGTTTGGTTTGTTTTAGTGTTTGTTCTATAATTATTTATCCTTTTTATAGTTGAGGGTAGTATATCATTGGTTCTTAGGTATGTCCATATCCAATTTGTCTTTTATTATTGCTTATTTTATTAATATAGCCAAGGTGATATAGTTATTGTCGTTAATTATTTTATCTATATGCCAATACTTGAACTACCTTTGAGCCATTAACAGTACTATAGTCCATTTCCAGAGAACTGGATCCTGGGCCAGGTACACTTCAACCTCCCCACTCAAATAAATGAATATGATTGGACTCTAGAACAGGAGCAAAGATCGAAAGTTAGACATGAGCAAAAGAAATTACTGAAAAGCGCACAATAACTAAAGTGGTCTCTGTATTAGCAAATAAGCCTTTCACCATAATGAACCTGCAAATCCTATCACAAAAACTAAACAAATAAATGAAAAATAGAAATATGAGAAGTTAAACCAAAAAAAATGCCTACAAAATCTCCAAACTCCTTCATAAGTAATCCATGGAGGGAGAGGAAATTAAAACACTTCAGTCAAATTATTTGAAATAATAATACAGGGTATAGAAAAAGAGGTAAAGATAGTCATTATATAGCAGTTGGTGGAATATTTTAACAGGAAAATACAATTTTTTAATACATATACACCAGACAGCAGAACACCCAAGCACACAAAGCAAGTACTATGGGACAAAAGAGATTAGACAAATATAAACACAACCATAGTGACAGCACTGCTGTCACAAATGCATCAGTTAGACAAGAAATCAATAAAGAAATGCAGGGTTGAACAAAACTTTTAAACAAACAGACTTAGTGAACATCTGTAGAGTGTTCCACCCAATAAAAACAGAATTACATTCTTCTCAGAAGCATATGAACTTTCTCCAAAAGTAGACCACATACTAGACACTAATCACACTTCAGTAAATGCTAAAGAATCAAAATTATACCATGCATGTTATTAGATCATAGCATAATGAAACTAGAATTCAATGCCAAATGAAACAACAAATTCATGGAAATAAAAAATACACTGTTTTTATTAACTTTATTGGTATATTTTAGATATGCTATGATCACATTCATCATTGGGAATTTGTACCTGTACATGACATATCTTAGTTCTTTTCTTCCTATTCCCCTTCCCTGCTTTCCAGCCCTCCATCTCTCCCTATTTACAATTGTCTTTTTTCATTTTTCCTTTTCTCACATGTTTTTTACCCTCCATCCTTTATTCTTTGAATCTTTTCTTCCCATTTTACATTATCTATTAAACATTTTGATCTTCAATATATTGAGGCAATAGTCCTAAGTGAAATAAATAAGGCACATGTGTGTAAATACCAAACTGTCTCTGTGGTGTGAGAAACAATATACTCTCAAATAATCAATATGTCACAGAAGAAATCAAGAAGGAGATGTCAGTTGTAGGAATTAAATAATACTGTAATACAACATAACAAAATATATTGAACACAAAGAATCCTATTGGGGCATTTAATGTATACAATATAATGGCATTCATAGTTGGAAATTTGTACCTTTACATAATCAATCTTGGTTCTTATTTTTCCCCATTCCTCTGCTTTTCCTTCCATTCCTCCTTACCTCCCTATCTATAAAGACTGTCTCCATTATTTTGCATTTTCTCATATTAATTCCATTCCTTTCTTTCCTTTCCTCTACCCCTCTCAAGAGGAAATTTTATAGCTGTGAAAGCCAACATCACAAAAACAAAGCCCAAGTAAGTTACCTAACGATTTTTTCTTCTATAAAAAATAAGAACAACACAAATGCAAAGCTAGTACTAGAAAGAAAATTATAAAGGTAAGAGCTGAAATGAATGAATCTAAAAAATATACAGAAAATCAATGGAACAAAGAATAACAAATAAATAAAATAGAAAAATCCTTCGCCAACATTACCAAAATAAAAAAGGAAAGACAAATCAATGCAATGAGAAATGACAAAAATGCATTCAGAACAGACACTCCCCAAATTTAGATTATTAGTAACTATTTTTCAGACTTGTATGCCAATGAATTGGATAAACTCCTAGTTACATATGAATCACTAAACCTGAACCAAGACGATATAAAAACCCCCATAATCCAATAACAGGCAATGAAATCGAAGCAGTAATAAAATCCCTACCAACTAAGAGGCCAGGTCATGATGTATTCAATCCTGAACTCTACAAGAAATTCAGAGATGATGTAACACCAATGCTCCACAAACCCCAAAAACATACATCACTTCTTTCATAAATGGTGGTGGGAATATTGGCTATCTAAACGCAACAGATTAAATATAAACACATGTATCTCACCATGTACTACACTAAAATCAAAATGGATCAAAGATCTAAATATACAAACAGAAATATTTAATCTCCTGAAAGATAAAACAGGTAAACCTCTGATGACGTACATGTAGTCCAGACTTTCTGAAAAGAACCTCAATGGAACAAGAAATAGTACCAAGAAAATGTACAGATTGAGAAAAAAAACTTTCAAAGTATTCATCAGAGGGCTAATATCTCGAATATATAAAGAACACAGAAAATTAGGTCTCCCAAATAAAAATCACAATCAAATAATAGAAAACTGAAATGAATCCACATTTCTCAGAAGTACAAATGACAATGAGTTCATGAAAAAAAGGTTCACCATTGCGAGCCATCAGAGATGCAAATCAAGACAAAAGTGAGATTTGTTCCATTCTAGAAAAAATTGCTGTCATCAAGAAATTAAATAATAGCAAGTACTTTTGAGGTTGTGGTGAAAAAGGAACAATTTGTATATTGTTGGTGGGAATGTAAATTGGTGCGACTTCTGTAGAAATCTACATGGAGTTTCCTCAAAAAACTAAAAATACATATATATATTTGACCCAGCTCTTCCCACTCTAGGTATATCTTCCCAAAGAACCTAAAGACATCATATCACAGTGATATATGCATATTTACAGCAGCATAATTTATAATAACTAAATCTTGAAAGTGAACTATATATCTACCTACAGATGATTGGATGAAGAAATTTGGATATTTACACAGAACTGAACACTACTGTGCCATAAAGAATAATGAACTTGAGTCATTTGCAGGAAAATGGATGCACCTCGAAACCATAATATTAAGCAAAATAAATATAACATAGAAGAGCTTAAGTATCACACGGTTTCTCTTCTATGAAAAACATAAAATATAAAGAGCCAAATTAAATATAGATATTAGGAAGCAGGGAGACAGCCTTTGTTTAAATTGAAAGGGGTCAAGAAATGGGGTAAGGTGGGGGAAAAGGTACAAAAAGTAGTTAAGATATGTTTTATACATATACCAACTTCCTACAAAGAATGTAAAAGTATATAGTAATAAAAACTGAAAAGGTTAGAAAATGGTTATCTTGGTTCACTTCCAGATCTTCCCCTTAAAATGTACTGTTACATGTAGTCCTGCAGTCTTAGAAGATAAGTTCATTTTTTACTTTTAAATAGTTTTATCAATGTCTATGAGCAAATGATAGATTTTTATGTTGGTATGTTGGTGTATGCTTTATTGGTCAGATACAATTATAGCTATGACTCTATTCCTGAAACCAACTTGTATTAGTAAGCTCTCTGTAACAAAGACAAGATGCCTGATACCCATAATTTATAGTCAGAGAGGTTTAATTTGGCTCACAGTTTCAGGGCACTAATTCATGGTCAGCTTTCTCACAGGCACAAACCTTGGGACAGAACTTGACTGAGAAAATCTACTTAGTGAATGGGGGCCAGGAAATGGCAGAAGAAAAGCACCAGAGAGGAAAGGACAAACAAGCGATGTAGTTCCCAAAGTTACACCTCCATCACAAACTCAGAAATAAACAGAACTATGCTTTACTAACTGCCTAGGCAATCACGTTGACACAGTTAGCCTTAATCAGCATGCATTCCTATAACATACATTGATCCTTTTCATTCCCCATTGTCCCCTTTTCCCTACCTGCCTTCTGCACCTCACTCCCTTCCCCATCTCTAATAAAGTTTTTACTTAAAAATTAATTTTAAAGGAACATTCTATTTTTGCAAGTTTTCGATTTTTACAATAACGTGCAGATCGTACAGGAAGGTTTCACATAAACTAAATCCAGTTTCCTCTGTTGGTAACATCACGTACTCATATGCTGTGTTGATATAGTCTTGAAATTAAGAGGTTATGTCTATAAACTGTGGGCTATTCAGATTCCATTACTTTTAATCTGATGTTTTATTTTCTGTTCCAGGGATCCAGGAAGGATAGTGCATGATGGTCCATCATCAAGTCTTTGTAGGATCCTCCAGAAGTGAGTGCTTCTCAGATATTTCTTATTTTATAATGCAACTAGACTCTTTTGTCAAAATCTTAATTTTTATCTGTGGACAATCCTATTCCCTAAATGACATTTCCAGTTGGCATACATTATAATTCCATAGGTGCTGTAAAGTTCTGTGGATTTGCAAGTGATCGTGTCTACTACCCACCCTTAAATTATGATACAAGAGGGTTTCAACATTTGAATAATTCTCTGTCCATTTTCCTTATACTCAGGTAAATGGAATCAAACATCAAAAGCCTTTTCAGACTGGCCTTTGTATTTATCAATATACCACTGAAATTCATGCACAACTTTGTAAACTGGCAGTTAATTTTTATCATTGAAGAGTAATCCATTGTTTTATTGTTCAAACACTTTGCTTGTATGGAAATAATTTTTTAAGTTATTTCCAATTTGGAGTAATTAAGAGTATAGATTCTACAAGAAATTCCTGTATAGTCTTTTAGGTAGACATATGTTTTCACACCAGTTGTCCACATAGGGAAGATTATGATCATTGCCTTTTAAGAGTAGGACTATGTTTAACTGTTGCTTTGAATTCTCTCAAGAAATTTATACTGAGGTTTAGTTTTCTATGTTATTGATACTAATAGATGTTCAGTTATGTCATTGTTTGAAATTGCAGTTACCTAAAATTAAATAATATTGATTATGTTTTCAGATGGTTACTTACCACCATATGTCTTATTTGTTGACATGTAGTTATCATTTTTGATCTTTAAATTACTATATTGTTGAATTTTGTGCTTTGCTGTTTATTTCAAATGTAAATTGCTTATACAGTATGTAATTTTCAAATCTCTATCAAATTAGTAATTTCTCTGACAGTGTTTTTCAAAGAGCAAGTATTTAATTTTTAAAAATCAAAGTAAATTTTTTCTCATGAATTGTTTTTGTAACTATCGCTAAAAATCTTTCATCACATAAAATTTCTTCTTTGAATTTAGTTTTCAAGTTTTGCATTTTATAGTGATAACACTGAGAATTTTACACTAGATTTGTATGGGTTTATGTACATTTTTGCATGGTTCATAATGTGTTCCAGCATTATTTCTTGAGGAAATATTTATAAATGTGTACATGTGCATAGTTGTACATTTATTAATATACTCACACATATATTCATGTTGGCTTCAATGAAAAGAATATTTGTTAAAATTATATATATTAGACATAAAAACAATTTGCAAGAGGTAATTTTCTACCTCCAAGATTTTCTTTGAAAACATTTGTAGGTCTAAATACCTAATGATAGGAGCAGCTATAGTAATGTACTTAAACAAGTGATTCTGTACCTGACATTTTAAGCAACAGCTGGTTAACCCATTTCTACCATTGCATCAATCTAAATGAAGCCAATGATTGATAGTTTTTTTAACATAATGGTGGATCAATCTGATAGAGCTGATTCACAATAGAATCATTTATTTTTATTTTATCAATCATAAGGTTTAAAATACAAAAATAAACTAAAATTAAATGTCTTAGTTTATTAATTTATTTTAACTGAATAATTAAACTTTAGTTTGACATGTAATTACATGTACTTGTGTTATGCAACACAATGTTTTGAAATATTTACACATTTGAAAGGGTTAAATGACACTAAATAACACTTTATTTCTTACTATCACTATTTCATCAATTGCCAAAGCAGCCATCTTTTCTTTCACTAAAATAAAATAAAGTACTATTTATTTAAAAATTCTTTTTTTTTTCAGCTTTAATTGAGTTTATTGGTACATTTTAGGGATACAGTACAGTTACATTCATTGTTGGGATCCTGTACCTCTACATGACAAGTCTTGATTCTCATTTTTTCCCCCTTACCCCTGTCCTCCCTTCACCCCCTCCTCCCCTCCCCATCTACAAACACTTTATTTTCATCTTTTCATTCTCTCACATTTTTTTCTTTTCCCTTTTTGTTCTTCCCCTACCCATCGCACCTTCCCTACACCTTTAGCTCCTTTCTTCCCATTTGTAAATGTCAGTAATCTTATTAGAATCTTATGCATTGTTGCACTTAGGAGTATCTTCAATATGTCTCCATTTTCCTATGAATGAATCTATTTTCTCATTCTTTATGGCTGAGTAATATTCCATATTTAAAAATTCTTTAAAGGTACTACTATTCTTTCAGAATGTGCAATTTTATTTTAATATGCACATATACAGTCACTTATAACATTTCTACTAGTGTTTAATTTCATTTGTTATTGTTATAGATTGTGTTATAGCCAATGTATAAGTACTCAAAGATATGTCACTCATTTTCAATACTAAAATTATATAATTTTATATGACTAGCAAAGTCATATATGACCAGAAATTAAAAGAAAAACTCAGTTACCAACAAAATTACCTCACCTTTGAATAATTCAAATAAATGTTTGCTGTCCTTACAATGGGTTAAAGTTAAAAATAGTAAGATAAAAAATAAAAGTTTTTATTTTGAAAAGTTTCTTCTCTACTAATAGTTTGAAATGCTGAAGCTTTTCTTTGTCCCATTTATTTATGTGATATATATATACATTTATATATATATGTACATATTTATATTGTAGTGATAGGTCATTATATAGGTTCAATAGGAAAAGCTGAAGGGGCTTTTGTTTTAATAAATTTTCCATATTCCTTTAATTCACCAAGATGGAAAGCAGCAATGAAGATGAAACTTAAGCAACACAGATGGAATATACACAATAGGATGCAGTCAGGAGTCATTCTATTTGTCAACTAATGTGACTTATCTATTTTCAAGCAATAGCCTCCTTCCTAATACTTATGTTCATACTTTCCTTGAGATTTTTACTCCATCTTTGTAACAACTGATTTATTCTTATTTACTTAATGAAAACTACTACTGAAGTAAATTATACTGTCCATGAAACAATACTGTCCATGAAACTGTGGTTTCACTTTTGTAATCTGTTTCATTTCCTAAAGGTAAGCTTGAAAATGAAAATTAAGTTATTTACTATAACAGTGATGGCTGAAATTGAATTCCCAAACTAAATGATATAGTTTACTTTTGGAGGATTTTGTCTGAAAAATCTACTGGGAAAAAATAAAATGTATAAAAACACATTTAGGTGAGCTCAGTGTGCATCCATTTATCTATAAATGTCTCTAGTTTCTCATTCTTTATGGCTGACTAGTACTTCATTTTATGGAAAAAAATTCATTCTCTTTATCCAGTCACCAGCTGATAGGCATTTGAGCTGTTTCCAACATATAGCTATTACAAACTGTGCCACTATAAACATGGGTGCACATATATTGCTGCAGTATGATTCTTTTAATATTTTGGGGGAAGATACCCAGCAGGGGAATAGCTGAGTCAAATGGGACCTCTAATCCTAGTTTTGTGAGGTGTCTCTCTACTGGTTTCTAAAGTGGTTGCACCATTCTGCACTCCCACCAACAGTGGAGAAGGGTTCCTTTTTTTCCTCAGCCCAACCAGTATTTGTTATTCGTTGATTTCTTCATATTAGCCAGTCTTTCGATAGTGAGGTGGAATCTCAGCACTGTTTTCATTTTCTTCTTGGTTTTGATAGGATGAATTTTAATCTAATCAGAAAAACTGTATAAGCCATGAGTTTGAAAATGACATATTTGCCTTTACTTCAGAAATGGCATCCAAACCAAAATACTACATATGTAACTTACAGGATGAGGCCTCTAAAAATCTTTAGGAAATCAATTTAGAGAAATTGAGTGCCCTTAGGGTGAGAGCTACTTTGAATTTTTTGTGCCATTAGCTATTATAGCAAGTGTGTATAATACTACAAGACAAGGTCATTGAAATTTTTGGTTGATTATATTGAGTTGATACTCTTGCTAATACTGACTTGATTCACTGAAACATCATTTAAATTGTCTAGAGATATTAATTTAATAAACTACTCATTGAACATATAATTTAATAAAAATCTTACAAATCTGTGAAAGCTAGAAGGTTCCTATCAGAGTATTTACAAAGGATGGAATGCTATCAAGAGTAAATCCATCTTATAGGTACAGCAATTGCTTGTTAATGAACCTTCAGAGCCCGGAAGCACAGGAAAATGACCCTGGTGGTAATGGTGATGATGTGTTTAATGACTGCAGCTGAGTGGCTTTTAGAGAAGATAAACACACTAGGAAATCTGTTTTAAAATGTTCCAAAGAGACATTTTGGTTTACTGTACACAGGATTTAATTTTACAGGATTTTTAAATTTAGTGTTTGTAAAGATAAAATGGACAGTTATGACTAGACCTTCCTCGGAATGAGATTTCCACAGGGGCAATGTTTATTGCTAATAGATTTTAATTCTCTGTATTTTTAAAGCTATTACATGCAAGGTTACTTAACAAAAATGTGGACTCAAAGCCCTTTTTAAATTCATTCTAATGTTGATGTTAAGTGTAATTAGCATCAAGTAATCATAGCCAATGCCTTGAAGTCTAAAGTAAAAACAAGAAATTAATTAGACTGGATTTAAGCTTTCAACTAGAGGGAAAGGGTATTCCCAAGAAGAGCATCCTACAAATTTAAATAAAGCACTGTAAGAAAAACCACACTGATATATCTTCTCATGGCACCAAAGCAAATGTCTACATTTATTTTTCTGTCAGATTTAGGGTATCATTACTTGTCATGTCACTGTATGTATTCATATAAATTCACTTATGTCTATATATATACATCCTCAATTATAGAAATAAATATAAATGGTCATTGTAAAAGTGTTCAATTTTGAAGGAGCAATTCTAGTTCAGAGATCACTGAAAATATTTTTCTCTCTCCAAGCTCTTCAAAATTCCATTGGAAATAAATGTCAATGAAGTATGTACGAGAAAACAAACATACGAGTTATAGAAAATAAAAAGTAGAATCAGCAGTTGTCCAGAAACTTTGAAAAAAAACTGTAAGAGAGAAGGTAACTAAGTTAATAAATATGAACACATATGTAAAAGGAAGAGGATGGAAGAATTGGGTAGAGGAAAATTTGATTCGGATTGTAGGCCCAAGATAAGTTCATTAACTTCTCAGGACACTTGAGTAGTACAGATTGTGCATCAGGCTTTTCACTGTGTGGGACACAATTCCTGGCTTTAAATTTGCAACCCATTTTGTTCCTGAACATCAGATGTCCTGAGTAAGCATGAATTCAGCAGGGTTACACTTAAGCTGAGAACATCTCTGTAACAAACAGCAGGAGTGCTGTCTATTGATACCATTATTAACAGATGAACAAGTTCATTCTTGGATCTATGTTGAACTGTGAATGTTTATGTCTTTCACACCCAGGTTCCTTGTAAAACAAGCCTCGAGGCCAGAATTGAAAGCAGCTAAAGAAGACATTAAGCCAGTTACAGAAAGATAAATATTTCATGATCTTACTTACATGTGGGAGCTCAGACAACAAAATTCATAGAACAGGAAGTTTCTGTAATTATTGGTGGCTCCCAGAAGCCAGGAAGTGACAGAGATGGAGAAACACTAGGCAAAGTGTATAGAGTTTGTGTCAGACAGAAATAGTAAGTTTTTTCTAGATCTACTACATAGCACAGTGACTACAATTAAGAATAATATATATTTCTAAGTGATTGCTTAGTAAATTTCAGATGGTTCTTATCACACATCAGAGGAAAAAATAAGTAAATGAAACAGCTAAAAAGTATAAGAGAAGCAAGCCAGTGAGAAAGGAGTGATAGGACATACAATACCATTCTATTTACGTCATCAGCACATGACTGGTTTACCCATATGAATTAATTCTCTTTACATGTAAGGGTTGACCACTTTGTTGTCACAGCTCACTGCAAAGGAGAAAGTAAGTTAAGAACAACAGTAACCAACGGAAAAGGAAAAAAGTAAGGGGAAATTGAGCCGATTTATTGTCACTGAACTGGAATGGGACACAAGGATATTCCAGGTACTTGGTCTCCCCCAGACTGAAAGAACATGATGATGGATTGTGCAATGTGAAACTTGTAAGGAATATTTCATACATAGTTGAATCAATGAATTCCTGGGGATCAAACGCTTAGGGTGAATGCAAATACCAAGAGGAAAAAATAAATCAATAGCTCAACCTAGATTAACTAATAAAAATAGTGATTACATCTTTGGATTTCAGTCAAAAGCATACCATGCAATTGTGAACTTCATTAAAGATACGAGATAATTAAAAAGAACATGACCATGTTTCTTGTCCAAGGTAACCTAATAATTACCAGATAACTAAAAGTCAAGTCCCAAGTTTTGGTTTGTATAAAAGTGACATATTTGTCAAAGGCTCTCTTTTTGGACAAACTTTTATATGGAAATAAAATCATTGCTCAATTGCCGTACAATGTGGGATATTATCAACAATCCTTCCTCAGAAATTGTTCACGTCACATATATTTGTGATGTCACTCTTTTAAACTGAACACAAATAAAAAAAGTGACATATTTGTCAAAGGCTCTTTTTGGACAAACTTTTGTATGGAAATAAAATCATTGCTCAATTGCCGTACAATGTGGGATATTATCAACAATCATTCCTCAGAAATTGTTCACGTCACATATATTTGTGATGTCACTCTTTTAAACTGAACACAAATATTAAGTCCAATTGATTTGTGTTGATGTGAAAGTGCTAGTCCATTTTATAAGCTATGTGAAACATAGACAATACCGTAAAAATACAGAATAATAAAATTTGATTTAAAAATTGGAACATTTTTAAGTCATTCGAAGAAAATCTTTGCTAGTAGTAGTTCGTATCCTTAGCTGGAACTAGTTATATGTCATACCTAAAGAATTTTTAAAATATGAATTTAAGCACTGAAAAATTTGCTGATATTAAAATAATATTTAAAATGTCCTCATATTAGTATGAAATATACTAATATTTGGGGAATATGAATACTTAGTGAAATAGTTAATTGATGACTTCAGATGAAATCTTATAAGGATTTAGTTTTATAAATTTCGTGTTTCATTTTTATATTCCCTATAAGATTCTTTCTGTTATGAGATGTTAAAGGTTTTCTTGGATATACTTGTGAGATCAAGCATTGCTATTGATTATACCATAAATACATAGTTATTTACTTGAAATCATCTAGTAACGCTAGTAGCCAGAGACATAATCCTAAGAACATGTCAGAGATGGATATCTTTATTTTAGCAACTATCACTGTTTCATGGTAAGCAAAATTTATAAAAAGATTACAATAGATCCTGTGCCTTCTTATTTTATTTCCTAGTTACATTTATCTGGTGGAGGTAGCGAATGGAATTCAAGTTAACTGTTTTAATCTCTTCTATGGGGAAGACAAAAAATATACTATGAGTTGGAAATTAAAAGACTCTTACTACACTGGATAAAAATTTCAAAGCATAAGATTCTGACTCTATAGATTCACTTACACTATATTAGACAGAATAATATCTATCAATTATAGCATAATTGTAGTGATTCTTTTTATACCAATAATTTTTTTTAATTATAAAAGAGTAAATTATTCTGCATATTTTAATATGTAAAACTAAGATCTAGATAAAAATCAGATAAACACATATCTTTCCCCACCTATCACCTTATTCAACTATAAGAGTAGAATCCAGAGAAAGCTATTTGGGAACTCTGAAAGAATATATAAACAAATAGATCAGGCAAAACCTGATTAGGAAAAAAAAGTAATGTTTTATCTTTATAATGAAAGTATATATGTTACATATTGATTTAAAAAAAAATCTCCATCACAGGATACTGTTCTGGGTGGATTGGACCAACCCAATTCGCTTCCCTTTCTTGCTTCTCATCAAGAATAACAGTGATCTGTCCTAGGAATGCAGCACTGAGACCAGGAACGGGCGACCCCAAAATGCTTGGGCATTCTTCCAGGCCTAGCCAGAGCAAGAGCTCCTTCAGTGCTTTTGCTTAGTTGGCTGTGTGATCACAAATTATGTAACTTAGGGCAGATAGTGTTCCCAGGTCTCTCTTCTGCCACACAAGAGAGGTACATGTAGTAGAGCTCCATCTAACTTAGGCAATGTCTGAAACTTAAGGAAATGGCTTACAATGAATCCAAGACTACTATGGCCCATTGATCTCTACCTACAAGTAATAAATTCACTATATGTAACTTGCATAGACATATGTTGTCTAACCAGACTCACTAAAGTGGGTAGTCAGTGCTTCACACTAATGTCAAGTTTAGAAAGAGAGAAGAAGAATATATTTCAGAGGGAAAGAGAAAGAAAATCAGTCTAAGAAGATTATTCTATCTTAGAACTCTAATAAAGATCAAAAAAGTAAAGATGTTTAATTTTTATTTCAAATGTTAATATACATTTTTCCACCAGCTTCTACTTATGATATAGAGAACTGGAAAGAACGTCACTCCAATCATTATAAGAAGAAGAAAAAGCCTGTAGTCTATGTAACAGTGGCCTTTCCTTGACCCCTCCAGACACCTACCGACACAGAACCCACAACTCTCCTGAAATCTAAGAGAATACTTGCCAAGAAGATCGTGAATGTAAGCTCTTATTACCTAAGGGAAAGTTTGAGTAGCATGCAAACTTGTAAGAGTAATTCAGGTAAAATATTTAATGAAGTGTCCAATACTGAGCGGGGACAGGCTGAGAACATAAAGATACTGGAACAAAGCCAGAAAGAATTGACCTATATTTCAAGTGATGATATGCTAATTAGCCTAATTTGGTTATTCCACAGTGTAAACATTCAAGTATCAAAATGTCACATTGTACTTATATCTATATCTATATATCTATAGATATAGACATTTGTTACTTGTCAATCAAAATTAAGTAAAAATGTAAAACATCAAAGTCCAACAAAAAGAAAAAAAAGTATTAAAAAAAGGAGAGTCCATGACAACCTAAGGGATTATAATAATGTATCACCAAAGGGGTTAGCAATAAGACTGATCACAGTGTAGGAAACCAGTGAAAGCCTATTTCTACATTTGACAAATTGGGAAAGACAGGTACCAGCCCCTGCAGGATGTCTAGACAGTCACCGAAATTTTTCTCTAACTTTCCTGTAGAACAAGAGCCTTAAACCAGGGGACCAGGATGGTAAGCCTTGCTATAATTCATGGCATAGATGATACCTATTAAAACTGAAGAAAGAAACAAAAACTTTTCCCACAGGAATGAGACAATAGCAGATTTTCTACTACTGGCAAAAGTGAAATCACTGACCAAGATGACCTCATTCCCAACATCCCAAGATGGAAGATGGTTAGACAGGTGTTATGGTTTAGATATAAACTCTTCCCCCAGAAGACCATGTGAAGCAACATTGAGAGGTAGAGATAAGGGAAGTAATTGGACCTTGAAGGCTCTGATTTCATAACGGGAAGGTGGTGGAAACTAAAGGAGAGAAAGTCCAATTCCTCTCTAGATGGAGCAACCTGTCACACTAACGCCTTACAAGAGAAGGACATCTACTACACAAAAGTAAAAGTAGCTGTACTTAAAGGCTGTTGGATGAAAAGGTAGGAAATTTTAACAACTCATCTGAAAACTGTTGAGGTGGATGGAATGGAAAAAAAGATTATCTCTATTTCCTAATGGAATTTACTGTAGTGGAAATGTTCTATCAATGTTTTCTGCTTTGTATGGTAGGCACCAGGTGTGCACAACTATTGAGCATTTGTAACATACCTAGTACTACTGAGTCACTGAAATTTTAATTTTATTGATTCTCACTTAAATTTAAATAGCCTTAAATGTCTAAAGGATACTGTATTGGATAAGTCTAGATACAATTTTCATGTAAATAATCACTACTATTGAATTAAACATCTCCTATGTAAGGTCCTAGGAATTGATTGTGTTTAATTAGATTGTTCACAGAAGTTAAAGGAAAAAATTAAAAATTAATCCTTATCACAGTAGGCTACAAGATGTATTTGTTCTTTTACTTTGCACTGTGCCATCTTTCCCCTCTTTCCATGAATTTCAGTAGGAGTTTAGCAGATTTTGTAGAATATTTTACTAGTTCTTAAAAACAACATGCACAACTTATCAGAAAATATGATTATTTATATTTTCCTGTGGAATAATAACACACAATTCATTGATTAACAGATGTATCTACATTATACTCTGAGGATTTCCTCTACAAAAGTAATTTTTTCTAAAATATTTTTAAAAAATAACACTTTACCTAAAATAATTTCAAAATCGGTATTTTACTCTTTTGTTGTTCCACTCCATTTTAAAATCAATATAATAGGCAAATCTCTTACGTTTTGAAAAAAAATATGCTTTTTCTAATTTTGAAAATTTTTTATGTAATATTTACAGAAATGCAGAAATAATTGCATGTGGTTCTATAAGAAATCATTTCTTTTAGTAGTAATGACATCTTTCATTTATAAATTATTTATCTTCAAATCATGTATATTTTGACTAAAAATAAAAATTATAATTTTTTGTGTAGGTACTGGGGATCAAGCTCGGGTCCTTGCGCTTGCAAGGCAGGCAGTGGAATCACTGAGCTAAATCCCTGGCCCTAAAAATTATAATTTCAATTAGAAAGTATCAATAATCACCAGAAATTCTTAGAAAAATTCCTGAGAAAGTCCCGGAAAAATTCCCATAAATTTCCTGAGAGCAGATAGATAATATTGGCATTTTTTTTCATTTAACCAATGCTATTTTAATCTTCATTGCTAATGATTTTTAAAAATATTTTTGGTCTCATTTACCAAAATGACAGTGGTGTGTGTGTGTATGCATGTATGTGTGCATTTGTGTGTGTGTGTGTGTGTGTGTGTGTGTTTGTTTGTTTATGCCACAGTGGCTAAAGGCATGTGCATGGGCATATGTCCAAGGCAACCTCCTAAAACAAACATTATTTCTATGCTCATGATGAAAGTTGGACTTCAAAATTAATTGCTGATACTCTCATATAATAGTCATAATTTAATAATGGAGACTCCTTTTTTATTTTTATATTTTTTTGTACCTGAGAATGAACTCGGGTCCTTGCACTTGTGAAGCAGGTGCTGGAACCACTGAGCTAAATCCCCAGCCCTACATTTTCAAGTACATATAGCACATCTTTTTAATTAGTCTTTAAAGTCCTTGATAACATGAAATATCTCATTTATGCTTCTATTTCTCAATACTGAAAATACTCTCCCAATCTCCCAGTCTAATTATTCCTGTAGAATAGCAGCTGTTTGCTCCTCAAAGGACTATTATCTAGAATACATAAAGAACTCAAGAAGCCGGGTGTGGTGGTGCACGCCTGTAATCCCAGCATTTAGGAGGCTGAGGCAGGAGGATCGCTCTGAGTTTGAGACCAGCCTGGGCTACATAGTGAGTTCTATGTCAGTCTCAACTACCCAGAGAGACCCTGTCTCAAAAAAAACAAAAAAAAAAGGAACCCAAAAAAATCAGCCTCTCCAAATATAAAGACCCGATTCAAGAATGGGCATCTGAAATGACCAGACATTTCTCAGGCAAAGTAAAAGCAACAAGTAAATATATATAAAAAAAAAAAGTTCCTCATCACTGGTCATTTGAGAGATGCAGATGAAAACAACACTGAGATTCTACCTCACCTCACAAAGAATGGCTTCTGTCAAGAAATCAACAAATAACAAATGTTGGTGGGGTTGTGGGGAGAAAGGAACCTTTCTCCATTGTTGGTGGGAGTGCAGATTGGTGCAACCACTATGGAAATCAATATGGAGATATACCTCAAAGAGCTTGGACTGGAGGTTCCATTTGACCCAGCCATCCCTGTGCTAGGTGTCTTTCCAAAAGAATTAAAAGAATTATATCACAGTATATATATATGCACCCATGTTTATAACAGCACAATTTGTAATAGCTAAAATTTGGAAACAGCCCATTTGCCCTTCAGTTGGAAAGTGGATAAAGAAGATGTGGTTTTTCTATAAAATGGAATACTACTCAGCCATAAAGAATGAAAAAATAGATTCATTCATAGGAAAATGGGTGCATGTTGAGGATATACTCTTAAGTGAAATAAATAAGTCACACATGTGTAAATACCAAATAGTTTCTCTGGTGTGAAAAACTGTAATAGTACTCAAGATCCTGATGGGATAATTAACAATGTGAAATAGGAAGAAAGGGGCTAAATGTTTAGGGGAAGTGGAAAGGGCAGAGAAAAGGAAATAAGGAAAAAGAAAAGATATGAGAAAATTAAAAACTGCAAATAAAGTTCTTGTAAATAGGGAAGGGAGGAGAGGGTGAAGGAAGGGCAGGGGTACGGGAAAAATCAGAACCAAGACCTGTCGTGTAAAAGTACAAGATCCCAGTGGTGAATGTAACTGTATTGTATTCTTATAAGGTGCCAATAAATAAACTCAATAAGAAAAAAAAATAGCAGCTGTTGAGAAAGGTGTTCACAAAATTTTAATCTTAGGTAGACTTTAGAGATATTCCTGTTGTTAATATATATTGCCCTTAACATAAACCACATGCTTTGTGTTAATAGTTTATGTGCACTATTCAAACAATGAAAAGTGATTCAGTGTTAAATGTCCCTTAATTGAAGAAAGATAGGATGCGTACACATGTGGGGCTAGACATGACCTCATTAATCTCCCTTACCTGTTTTCCCCATTTCTTCTGACTTAACTTCAATTTTCATTCATGAATAATGTTTAACCCCTCTTCAATAAATCAAACAAATGTAGCAGAGTGATTCTTTAAAATGTTTAATAACAGTAATGGTACATGCATTATCTTGTCAAAGTAGTGGACTCAATAACAAAATAATTCCAGCTACATATGTATCATAATATGACTATACTAATTACGGCAAGTGGCTATCAAATCTGCAAGCATACAAATTAATGGGAAAAATTAAAAACAAATGATTTTGTAGGAATTATGTGTTAAATGTTTTTAAAAGTCATAATATTTAATTTCGCAACATAGCATAACAAAGGATTATTATTTTATCGATATCAGGACACTAAAGCTTGGTGAAATAGTTTATGTTGATAACTCTAGTCCATACAATTTGAGCAAAAATTTCCAATCAGATTTCAATCTGGATTTATTTCAAGATAAGAACAGACTAGAAGTGAAAATAAAATCAGCCTCACCCCATAACATTTAAAAGATAAGCGTATTATTTTTTTTAATTTCAAAGACATTTGCAGCTGATTATAGAATAAAAGAACTTACTACAAGCATGCATGTGCCTTTTCTCCCCCTTGGAATGGAGATCATACAGGAAAGTGTGTTTTTTTATGGACATGTTGACCAGTGATCATACCTGAAAATGGAAAGCATATGTGGTGTGCAACAGACAGACAGTTCTGTGGGTTTGAGAAGGTTCCACTGACGCTGTGATGTTCTTTCTCTATTACCTTCTCTCTCTTCCCTTTAGCCAAGTTTTCATTGATTGCCTTCTCCAGCCTGGGGTCACTCTTGGTCTCCTTAGCTCTTCGTGTACCTTTACTGAAGCCTGATCCTGTTCTGCTTCCTGTGAAAATGCCTATACTCACTTGTCTGATTATTCCCAATCCCCTCTGACTGTATATTTTATAAACGTGCCTCTACTTTAAATTTGTTTCATTTAGTTGCTGACTTGATACCCATTTTTACTCCTGAAATAAATTGTTTGAAATTCAGATGTTCCCTGTCACCTTTGGCCCCCTTAAAATTTTCACTGTGGACTTTTGCAATATAGCTTACTTGTTCCTCATCCCAGTGGCCCAACAAAACATACCCCACAGCTGCTGTTATATGTAGAACCTAACGGTCAACACTAAGAGTCAAGCCAATAAGTTGACCCTTTGGGCATATTTTCCTCAAACCAGCCAATCTACAGCTCCGGGAGGATAGAATAAGGGATAATGTTCAGAGCTTTGTAGAAAAGGTATAGTCCCACGGCATCTCTGTTTCTCTGAGTCCCTCTCCCCACACATTTATATGATCATTGGTTTCTAGACTTCCACAGGGCCCTCCTGGACACCCTTTTCCCTCAGGATGTGCAATAATATCCTTCTCTTATTGAACGTGTATGTGACACTGCCCCTTCTGTCTGACCTGACTAATGCACTGAAACCCAACTCTCTGCCCAGCCAGGGATCTCCTAGAGACTGGCTATGTCTGTAGGAATAAACTGACAAAGGTCAGACAAGGGCTACAAAGGCACCTGGCAGCACGTAAAGGTTTCCTATAAGAACAATATCCAGTCACAGTTTGGACACCCAGGAATTAGCTTGTCCACCAGCATAACAAAGTACATTGTAAAAGACACTGTAAACTTTGATAGTCACTTCCCAAGAGGCCCCTTTCAGGAAAGGACTAGCATTTATTGCCATGTTGGAGAGAGAGAGAGAGAGAGAGAGAGAGAGAGAGGCGTGTATGTGTGAGATAGAGAGAGAAATGGAAAGCGCACACAAGAAAAAAATACTACAGTCTCATTAAACTCAATCCTACATTATTCTTTAGCTTTTAAGAAATTTAATCAAAATATATTTATCTGAATATACATACATATGATTTACTTGAATATTAACTTTAATTACCTTACCAAACATAAATATCTTAACCTTAAAACCTACACATTATTTTTAAAATATAAAATAAAGACTTCATCAATGTGACAAATATTTGAATAAGCTTTTGAAATCAGGTTAGATTTATTAAAATGTAGTTTTGTGATAAGAAACGATTTTCATAGATTTGTGAATTATTGAAATGATTCTTTTCTAGAAATCATGCTCATATATAGAGACATCAGCAAAAATTCTGTAATTTTAGTTAGTTTGGAGCTCTACATCTTAATTAATGTATGTGGACAAAATATGAGCACATGTGGGTGCCAATAAAAACCTCCATGACAAAAGCTATAAAAGTTTCAATAAGTAACATTTTACAAGAGTTTAAAGTTCATTGCAGCTCTTCTGGTGAAATATACTTCTTTGGTAGTACAGTAAAAGTGTTTGAAAAATTTTATCAAGAGATGCACATATGTTTTTGCAAAAATGCTAAAATTTTGTAGCCCAGAAAACAAGAGTTGTAGAACTTCAATAAGACCTAGTGAATTTAAGCTAGCAGTAATGCCTACAAAATGATGGACCAAAGTTTCTAAATTCAAGCTTCATAAAGAAAACATTATACATGTTTGCAAATTATGTTTTTATGCCTGAGAATTCTTGTTAAAAGAATTGTAGGGAAGTGCTTAAAGTCAAATATAACTTGTTTATTCAGTGTTAGAACAGCCTAAGTTCAAAATATGATTCCTTCCTTTTCAAACTATAATATGACCCTACTTTTTTCTAAATACAACAGACATCCTCTTTCCAAATCTACCTAATGTTTGCTAGAATCATATGCATAAGTCTGAAATAATACCCTCACAAGTTTGATTTTTCATACTAATTCTAAGGTTTTTATCATGATATTTACTATCTCCACACAACCTCTTATGTAAATTCTCAGAGGAGCATGTATACATTCCTCCCACAAACACATACCTAATGCATTCACACACACACACACACACACACACACACACACACACACAAATATATATACTCCTACCCTATTTCAGAGTGGTGGAGGATGTGCTTTCGTCACTGTGCTATGTAACATCTGGATGTATATAGCTCTTTTTTAAAAAATTGTGACACTGAGTCATACAGGAAAAGAAAAATCTATGTACATCTTAAATAAATATTGCATGCAGAAATAACTGAAGGGTTAACCTTTAAAAATTTTGACTGAAAGTAATGCCTTCATTTAATGTGAAATTTACAGTAAGCAAAATTTACAAAGTTTTATTAAAAATACATGAATATGTTAAGAAATAATTTCAAATATCTGTGTTTATACACATGTCTATTTCATTTGTGCACTCTATATTTATTAAATATTAAAGCCATAATTACTACATGCTACAATAGAGGTGCAGATACAGTATATTTTATGAAAGACCGAGGCTGGAAGAATATGAAAAACAATTCAAAAATTTGTCTCTATTTTAAACCTAATGACAGTTGCTAATGAGATGTCTTTCACAAATATCTAAGAAACCTGAATGAGAAATAAAATAAATTACTTGATAAATACCACTATAGAAGAGCACATTCTGAAAAACAAGTACAAAGTAAGCATTTGAGGTGAAAAGTTTCAGGATCATTCACTAAAGTATTTAAACTACTGCTCATAATTCAGCACCAAACATAGGACTGGCTGAAGCTTCTTGGAGCCATTTTCTGAACTTTATGACTGCACCGTCACCTCTGTGAACTAGAGCAAGTCAGGTTAACACCATGATCTTCACTTAAACAATATCTAACTGAATCAGTGTTCAGTAACATGAGCCAACTGAAGCTATTCTAGAGCAGAAGGTCTAGCTAGAAAATAACATTCTCTTGCTGGGCGTGGTGGCGCATGCCTGCAATTCCAGCACTCAGGAGGCTGAGGCAGGAGGATCACTGTGAGTTCGAGACCAGCCTGGGCTTGTACATAATGAGTTCCAGGGCAGTCTCAACTACATAGTGAGACCCTGTCTCAAAAATAAATAAATAAATAAAATAACATTTTCTAACAGAATCAGAGTGAAAACAGCCCACCAGGTTGGAGACATCCCAATACAATTATAGAGAAATCTCCACCTGGCTAGTTGAATACTCATTTTAGAGACAATAAAAATGTTGATATTATCCCTTATTGGTTAATGATTCTATTATAGCTAGATGGATAAACTGATTGAAAAGATTGAGTTTATATTTCAAACAATTAATACAAAAAATTTCTTCATTGATACTGTGACATCAAAATATATTTAAATATAAAGTTTGACTTTTACTCAGTGGAATACTAGGAATGTCAACTCTGCATTTTATCCCTTTAACTGTCAGTTACATTTTGTTTCTTTCTTCCAGCACTGGCAAACATTGCCTTTTATTCTGGATAACTTAGAGATATTATTTCTATTTATATCAAGTTTACATAGGTACTGTATGACAGAAGGATATTTTAGACAAATAAATGATTTTTATCCAAAAGAAAAGCATATGCTGTAAAGTATAAATGTAAATGGCAGTTATTATGAAAACAAAAACAAAAATAGACAGAAAAATAACCCATCTTTAATTTTCTTTCCTTTTCTTTTTTGTTTTGTTCTGTTTTTGGTACCCAACTTTAATTTTTTGAAGTTTATCAATATTCTATAAACAAGCTGCCAGATTAAGTCATTCTAAACTAAATTCACCCGTTGTTATATACCTTTTCTGCCCTAAATTTATTTATTTATCCTAGATCAGACTTAAGTATCATTTAATATTGTTTGACAAAAAGCAAAAATAAAAATAAAAATAAAAAAGTATCAATTCCATTGGACACCTTCTAGTTATACCTTAAAAACTTGAGTAAATGCAGTGTTTATTACAATTGGTGAAAGTCTGATAGAAAACATAATTCACAAGTAGAATATATGGCTTGACCTTGAGAAAAGTACCATCCTGACAGACTGTTAAATAAAAGAATTGGCTTTGTTTTCACATATTTCAGTATGATCTCTGTCAATTAATTATATATGTTTATTGCGTGTTTAATACATGAGTAGGAAGAAATACAGAATAAATTTACTATATTATATTTTAAAAGCTGTACATAATTATTTTTCAAGTTTTTTAAGATGTGATTTTATGAGTTTAACATTCAGATAATGGATTTTTTGTTTTGTATGTTTTGGTACCGGATATTGAAATCAGGAACTTGCACTTGCAAGGCAGTCGCACCTCCACAGAGCTAAATCCCTGGCCCCTGAGATAATGAATTTTTAATGCTGCCTCACAAATACTCACCAGATTGACTGTTCTGTCTCTCTCTGCCCTGTCATGCCTAACATGTTAATAAAAAATATGAGTAAGAGGGCCCAGGATTTAGCTCAGCAGTTCTGCCGCCTGCCTTGCAAGCTCAAGGGCCTGAGTTCTATCCTCAATACCAAAAAAGAAAGAAAGAAAATATGAGTAAGGACTTTATAGATCAAGGGGACAATGAACTAGTGAATATCAGTATTTCACTTTCCCAAGGACTATAGTAAAGAGACAAAACAAAGGAGGGGAGGATGAACGGTGATGAAAAATGCAGAGTGAGACAGGACATTGAGAAGAAAAGTTTTGTTCCTGCAGACAGAGTTTTTGATTCTGTGAATCAGTCATTTGAAAACAAAATAGCGAACAAGTTTCCATTATTCCAGTGATTTGCTTCCCTGAGATTTGAAATATCAATTTAATTCACTAATTTTACCCCTTTTAGTCAATACAGAAAAATGTTCTGAATAGAAATACCAGACGATCTTAATATTCATAAAGTACGTCAATTAGTTGTAGTTTATGTATTTTAAATATTATATAAGATGCGCAGTAACATTTAAACTCTTACTTGACATGATAATTTAAATAACAAAAAGCATAATTTTATTATAATTTTAATATATAATGAGTTATCTCATTTTATTTTTTAGCACTAAATTTATCCATACTATTTAGAATGTTTTTATTTACTTAAATGTGAAGAAAAGTGGTTAGAGGTAATTGTTGTCTTAGTCACTTTCTAGCCACTGGGACAAAATACCAAACACCCACAACTTAAAGGAGTTGAGGTTTACTTTGAGCTACAGTTTTTAGAGAATTTAGTCCACAGTGGTCTGGCTCTGAGGAAGGAAGGGCAAGGGGAAAAGCTGTTCACATCCCAAGAAAGCAAGGAAGCAGAGACAGCAAAGAGGAATAGCCAGGGACGGAAAATTACCCTTCCAGGTCACAATCCCAGGAATCCACCACTTTGGATCAGGCTCTATCTCTAAATACCACATTTGACTATAGACTCAGAAGTACATTATGTGCACAAATGTGACATCAACATTTTGAGACTGAAAAATCACACAGACCTCTCCCAACAAGATGAAGCACGTCCACGGATGGCAGTCCTTTGACAAATCAGCGGCACACCCACCTCCGGAAGGCGCGCCTCACGACGATTTCCTACAGTCTAAATGCTGTTTTTGAGGTTATTTTGAACTTAGCCTCAGGTACCAAAATGGGGAAAGACATTTTCTAGGCTCCTGTTGCGTTTGGAGAAGAGGAAAGTGATATTTTCCCTCAGCAGCGAGGATCTGCAGTCCAATGACTTTGATACAGAGACGGCCAGGGCAGCGGGGAAGTGATGCTGGGAATTACTTTCTCCCTTTTCCCTCTGTGAACAGTGTGAAGATGTCTAAAAGGGTAAAATGACTTAGCTTGGAAATAAGGTAAAGGATTATATTTTTTTACTCTTTTTCTCCTCTTTGCTGATTAAAACCCATCTTCTCCCTCCAAGGCAACAACAACATGTCTTTGAGATTAAACTCTCTGTATTCTCCGGGGAAATACAAAATTAATTTGATTTTTATTTAGCAATAATCTCTAAAGTGTAGCACGTGTGCTCAATCACAGTGACTTTGTAGAAGCTAAGTTTCTTCAGCACCTTCGGAGAACAAGTGCTGACATTATATTAGTCAGCTTACTACCATCCTCATATGTTTGTTCATTCAGTATTTCAGGAGAGACAGAATTTTCATTCAGTAAGAACCAATACTGGCCAGATATATAGGTTTCCAAGAAAAAAAAATGTAAAAAGCATGCAGTCGTATTTTCCAGTAGTTTAGTTTCAAGAAAAAAGCAAACATGTGAACAAATAATCTCCTCTGAATATGCTCAAGTTGTGATAGAAATATCTGCAACGTGCTGTCATGGTTTGTGGTGGGAATGGATTATAAACTGACTTTGTTGGCAGCATAAAATGTGTTCTCAATGCAGTTGAATTTCATAACAAGCGTCCCTAATACTTTCACAGATATTGTGAAATGGCTCTGATCATCTTAGAAAACAGAACCATCTGGCAAAAGCAGTCTTTGAATTGCTTAGTAATATAATTGTACTGTGCTAAATAGTAACATTAACATTACATTGAGATATACCTATGTGGAAAATATGTTCACAAAATAGTAGTAAAAGCCACAACAAACCGATTCAGAAAGCAGTGAACTGAGATTCACAGCTGGAATATACCGTCTACTCATTGGATCAATTTTCATTTATTTGCATTTTTGTAAAATCTCTCACTGTACCTTGAGAATCGTTCTTTGTACTACTACATGGAGCCCTAAAAGACAATTCAAACAACTTTGTAAGTTGAGAACCATATGATGGAACCCTAGGTAGACCTGTCTTCAATCTGCCTTCTTATCCTGGTGCCAGGATCCTGACACCATACTCCTCGTAAGAAGACACACAAACACATGGATAGAGGCCAGAATTGGAAACAGAAAATCCCAATTCAGAACTAACCTTTTGCCCTTTTATGTTTCAAAATTCAGTAAGTAATGCCATTTCTCTAGGCTCACATTTTGTGAAATTGTTATCATCAAATCAAAAACAACCAAGATATTATTTGAAGTCCTTAGAAGCTAGTCATATTAGTAGCAAAGAATACAAAATATTCACATTTGTTTTTTAATTTCTGAATTATAATAAATTTTACATTAGTCAGATAAGTGAAAGATGATATTAAACAAAGGTAGTTGGAAATGATGAGATTATAAATATATTAGTTTCAAGTATGTTTTAATATACTCATTCCATATCTATTTTTATTATTCACTCTTTATTCATTCAGTAACTGTAAGCCTGAATTCTAAATTTAAATGATAATACTTAAGAACAGGGAAGAGTGTCCAGTATGACTGTAAGTTTTACACATTCTAATAAGATATGTATACTTCCTTAAAATAAACCATTGAGTTTGAACATATATGTAATATTTATTTTTTCTTAAGACGGGGTTTTACTATGAAATTCCGGCTGGTCTTGAACTCACTGTGTAGCTCTGGTTGGCCTCAAACTTGAAGTTAACCTCCTGCTTCAGCCTCTGAGTGCTGGCTGAGTTTGATTATATTTGGCTTATATAATTTATATTTGGCATTGTTCTCAGATTTTATGTGTCCAGCTTTCGTATTAACATATACAATTTATTTATTGTATAATTATAATAAACTATCATTTCTGCCATAAAAGTACTCATTAATTTTCACTCATTCTGGTAGCATTCTAGATGAATTATTCCAGACTTACCAAAGACCTTAGGTGTAAGAACTAGAACATATAAAACTAAAAATTTAATCCTGAGCTCATAGTCATTTAATGACTTTTTATCTAGAATATGTTTATTACTTAAAAAGAATATACACAAAGTTATCTGTCATATAAAAGTAAGCTATTGATAGGATAAATATCATGGATATTTTATCTAGACATGAGAAAAAGGAAATGATTGTATTCATATTTACAGATATGCTTACAAATGAAATAACAAGAATTTTTAAACTCTGAAATTGTCTTTCTACATTGAAATAATCTAAATGACCTACAAAGTTCAGTTCAAGGTTCATCTGTTTACTCAATCTATTGCTTACAGGAGTGTTAGAGGAGAAAATTTATTTGAGAAGAGAATTAGTTAATCACTGGGGGGTGATTGAATGCTAAGTGTCAGCAAATTTCTTCTTTAATTTATGATTTTAATCATAGAAAGTTGGCTACAGCTACAAAACATTCACATACTTTAAGCAATATACAAAGTTCCACAGGGGTTCACATTAAACTTCACTCAATTGAAATATTAGCACCATATTTAATATTTAATTCAATTTTACATCCACTCATTCATTCATTCATTAAATAATTATTCAGTATCTGCTACGTGCAACGCTTTAGAAATGCATGACCACCCAGCAGGTTAAAAACATAGGCAGGTCTAGCAGAAGTTTTTATTCTAAGGTACTTCAAAAAAGGCTTGCCAGGGACAATAATACCTTTCCTAATTCTAAAGGAGCAGTTAGGAACTGAGGTGATGTAAGCTGAGAAAAGAGTGGAAACATTACATGAAACCGTAAAGTTGATGTTTCTGGCACAGAAGATAACATAACAGTTTGGGCCTAATAAGACACATCACCCATCCTAATTAAGCATGGCTGGCAGGAGGTGACACGTGATCCATGTAGGCATAGATAGCATTTCAGCCATATCAACAAAATTGAAACGCATAAAAATTACAATAATAACCACTGAGAGAATTTTACTTGTGAAGAATATAAGCAGATTAGCATTTTAGAAAACTTGCTCCAGCTATATAGAGAAAAAAATATAATGAGTGACAAAAAATAGACAGAAGCCAAAATAATACAATGTGACTGCTGTAAAGCACAACAGAGCTGCTCTGTATGTTGGCAATAAGGTTAAGACTAAGAAAGACAAACAGATAATAGTAGTAAAAGTGCATCTTCTGTGTTGAGCTGTTATTCTACTGAGCTTATAGAAAAAAAGAACTGATTAAAGTCAAAAGAGATAGCAGATTTACGACTTTTGTAAAGAAAGAAAATTCATCAACACCTAGCAGGACAAATCTCTTCTGATTAATAAGTAATTATGACCTGTGGATTTAAGTTGAAGAAGACATTTTGCTCATCAATGCCACTTGAGAAAAATGCCATAATTTCAAAAATTGTGTTTAGGATGTCAATACTTGCTCAGGATTTGGGACCAGTGGCCAGAATGTCAGTTTTGCCTCATACTTCACTTAGTTTAGTTGGCCGCACCACACATATACTGTGGCTCAACATCACACTTCCTTTAAAGAAAATATAATAAATATTTTCTCAGTAAATTTATAGAGTTGTGCAATTATTTGCACAATCCAGTTAAAACATTTCATCATATCAACAAGTTGCCTTGAACAACCTTAATTAATCCCCATTCCAAAAGCCCCATCTAAACAACTAATGATGTATGTCTAGAATCACAATTTATCTTTAATGGACATTAGTATAAATGTAATCTTACAGTATTTAATCTTTCTTAGTCTGGCTGCTTTTACAATGCTTTGATTCGCCAATTTGGTGCAATGTATTAACAGTTAGATCCTTTCTGTTGCTAAATTAGATTTAATTGCCTGACTATGTCACATTTTGATTTTATTATCTTGAAAATTGCTTCTGTGAATATTTTGCACACATTACTTTGTGTGAAAATACACTTTTATTTCTTTTTGGTCTTAGAAGAGGAATTGTTAAGTTTTGTGTTCAATTTATGTTTGACTTTCAACAAAATGCCAATTGTTTTTCAGGCTGCATAATTTTACATTTCTTCAGTAATATATGATTTAAATTTTCACATATTCTTGTTAATAATATCATCTGTGATCTTGTGATAGCCTGTATTTCACATATTTTAATTTGTATTTCTATAATCACTAATGATGTTGAGAACCTTTTTTATTTATTAATTAGGCATTTATATATTTTCTGTAAATTTTCTAAAAAAATTTGTTATTTATTATTAATTTGAAAAAGCTTTTTATATACCCTGGATTCATAACCTTTGTCTAATGTACAAATATAATAAATTGTTTCAAATATATTCAGATATTTTTATAGCTTGGTACATGATGTATTCTGGAGAGTGGTCTGTGGTCCTTAAAAAGAAAGCATTTTCTTGGGTAAGGCGTGCTATACATGTCAAGTAGATCAGGTCACTGACAGTGCTTTTCTAGTATTCTTGATGATTCATTCAGTTATTTTGTCATTATTGAGAGTGGGATATTAGATGTAATGAATGGGATGGAATATCAAAATAGAGTGCAATAGTCCATGGACTATTAAAATCAAGAATTAAATATTAAAATCAACATTTACTGTGGAATTGCTTCTTTCTTTTTTTAATTTCATCAACTTGTTCCACGGTTTGAGACTTTGTTAGGTGTAAATAGTTATAACTATATTCTCTCCTTAATTAACTGACTACTACTTATGAGAGGTCACTCTTTTAGTTATGATTATTATGGTCTCTTTATAGGATATCTTTATTTTTCTCTGTATAGTGACATTATATCTATTTTGAATAGTTTATTGTCAATAAATAGAAATGTTGCTAGTTTTGTTCGTGCTAATCTTCTGTCTAAAAATTATTCAATCAACTTTTAGTGATAACAGCCTTCTGATGAAACCTTTAGGGTTTCATGTGTAAAAAATCATGTCATCTGCAAACAAATAATTTCACTTACTGCTTTTTAATTTGAATGCCACTTGCTTCTTTTTCTGTGCTTAATTGTGTGGATTACATTTTCCAGTTCTATTTGGAATCAGTGTGACTAATGTTGGTATCTTTGTCATATGACTGATGAAAGAAGTAAAGCATTTAATTACCATCTGTGTGTTAGCTGTGGGTTTCCCTTATGTAATCTTTGGAGCATTCATTTCTTCTTTACCTTGTTTCTGACAGTTTTTGTTTTTTGTTTTTGTTTTTTGTTTGTTTGTTTGTTTGTTTGTTTTTGGTTTGGTTTTGATGTTTTGAAACAGGGTCTCACTACGTAGTTGAGACTGACCTGGAACTCACTATGTAGCCCAGGCTGGTCTTGAACTCAGTGATCCTCCTGCCTCAGCCTCCCAAGTACTGGGATTACAGGCATGCACCACCACACCCGGCTGACAGTTTTAAATCATGAAACCATGATTGACTTTTTTTAAATGCCTTGTCTTCAACTATTCAAATGAGCACATGGATTTTGTCAATCATCTTATTAAGTTGGCATATGATATTTATAGATTTGTATATGCTGTGGCATTCTTGCATCCTTAGGATAAAGTCCATTTGATCTTTGTGAATGATAATTTATTTGTGCAGTTGAATATGGTTTGCTAGTGTTTTAGGAGGATTCTGTATCCACTTTATTAGTGAAAATGGCCTGTAATTCTCTCCTTTGGTAGTGTCCATTTTTGGCTTTGGTATAAATGTAATATTGGCCTCAAAGTTTATTTGGAAGTATTTCCCATTGTTCAATTTTTTAGTTTAAAAAAAATAGGTTTTAGTTGTTCTATACAATCCCTGCTTGTGACTAGGTTTCTTATTTTGCTGTGAAAAAATATTTTATGAGACAAAGAATCTTTCAATCACAACAGAATGTCTGAAGTGCTCAGTGAAGACTCTGTACTTGGCTAGATTGAACTAGCAACATTTCTAAGCATATGGATTTCTTAATCAAACAACAGATTATCTCTGCTAGGTCTCATGGAGTCTCATTTTCTGAATGTTGAAGACTACCTCTTACCAAACTTTTATAAGTAATTTTGGTACAGACTTCTGGAGCCACAATAATCTTTGTTCAAATTGTGACATTCTTTTTTTTTTTTTTTTTTTAATACTGGGGATTGAACTAGGGCCCTTGCGCTTGTGAGGCAAGTTGCAGAACCACTGAGCTAAATCCCCAGCCCCAAATTCAGACATTCTTATATACACTTTACCATTCTTCTTCCATGCGAAAATACAACTTTTTCTGTGTTTGTTTGCTCTTTGCTTCTCTGTGCTGATATTCTTCTAGAACAAAAACCACCTGAAACTTGAGGCTTTCATGCTGTGCTGACTTTTTCTTAAATATCACTGACCCATAATACCTGATAAACTCCTAAAAACATAAAATTCACATATTTTGTCTAGTTTTTTAGTCTATTCATGGTAAGTAAAGATGTAAGATACTATAATAAAATATAACCCATAAACCTATTTTAAATAATATGTACAGGTGCAAATTCCCTATGATGAGTATTATCATTAAGTATACGTAAAGTGTACCAATAAATATTTTGCTTAAATAAAGTATCTGAAGTATATATTTCTATATAGCTTAATTTTTTCAGTTTTATTACGTAGATGACAGTTTACTTACACAATGATAAAAATGGTAAGACATGTTTATGAAAGAACTGGCATTTACCCATTATCAAGGACTTTGTTCAGATAGAAATATCACCACAGGTTAAGATGCCACTCAAAATACACTGTATTAAGCAAAACATATCTCTACTCTCAGGATACCAAAAATCACAAATTTAGGAAATGTTATCACCTTAAGGGAAGCATAGTCACTAAACAAATAGGTCATTCATTAGTCCCTGGAATGAACATCAAAGCTTCATTTTACATTCTGAGACGTAGGTATATAAATCTTTAATAAAGAAATAATGCAGTAGACCAGTGGTCAAAAACAGGGAATTATATCCTGGGGGAATCTTAAAGGATAAATCAATAAACAATTGGCTCTTTAAATAAGAGGGTTTTTTTTTCTAACTCCTACCTCAGAGTAAATGGAGTCTTTGCAAAATTATTAATTTGGCAGAGGGTACAAAGGTACTTAAAACATGTGCACAAAATGAAAGCATACACTCCAGGGTAATTTCATAAAGAACAGCTCCTAGGCCTTTTTCAATTTATATTCCTTTAATGGGTTAAATATTCTTTAATTTCTAAACCAGTAAGAGTAGATACACCTAAAAGGTTAAGTACACATCCTTATGATGCCCAGGCACTGGCAGCCTCTTCTCCATTTGATATTAGCTCCATAATCAAAATGCTGTGGAAATAAAGTTTAGCTCAATATTTCATTATTAACATGTATACTAATGTAAACTTTTAAAATCTTAGTTTCCAGATGTGTTCAGTAGTGATAAATATAGCACCTACAATTAGGAATTGTGTTACATATACATAAGAAAACATTTATAGTGTCTGCTTCCTAATATTCTAAAAATATTTATAGCTAACATTTTAAACATATCCAAAGTAGAAACATTTTTCTTGTTATTCAGTCTATAAAATGATTCTTTACCCTATAGTAATTTACTTTCTTTCCATATTAATACATTTACAGGATATCTGGATATAAATCTAGACATTAATCATAATAAAACTAAGTCTTTATTTCAACTTGATAAAGGCTAACTATGAAAAGCTGATAGCCAACATCATACCAAATGTTCAAAAATTGAAAACCTTCTCTCTAAAACCAGGAACAAGACAAAGATATCCACTATCACCACTCCTGGTCAATATAGTTTTGGAAACATTAGCCACAGCCATTAGACAAGAGGAACAAGTAAAAGGAATAAAGATAGGAAAGGAAGAAGACCCCAAAAAAATCTGCCAAAAGACTTCTAGACTTGATTGACAGGTTCAGTAGAATAGTTGTATACATGGTAAATACTCAAAAATCAAAAGTCTTTTGTACACAAATAACAGACTCACTGAGAGAGAAATTACGTAAACAATTGCTTTCACATAAGCATCCAAAAAAAATGAAATATCTAGGAATCAATCTAACAAAGGAAACAAAAGACATCTACATTGAGAACTACAACACTGTGAAAAAAGAGATTGGAGAAGACGTAAAAAATAGAAAGGCATTCCTTGTTCCTGGGTAAGAAGAGTAAACACAGTGAAAATGACCATACTTCCAAAACTGCTATACAGAGTCGATGCAATCCCTACTGAAATCCCAACAGTATAGTTTTTCTGGTGTGGATAAACTATAATAGTACATAAGATCCTAATGAGATAATTGACAATGTGAAATAGGAAGAAAAGGGCTAAAGGTATAGAGAAAGTGGGAAGAGTATGGGAAAGGTAATAAGGGAAAAGAAAAAATAGGAGAAAATGAAAAAAATGGAAATAAATGTCTATAAATGGGGAGGGTGAAGAGAGGGCAGGGCCAAGGGGAAAAAATAAGAACCAAGACCTGTCATGTAAAGGTACAAAATCCCAATTCTGCATGTAACTGTACTGTATACCTAAAATGTGCCAATAAACTTAATGAGAAAAAAAAGAAATGCTAACAGTATATTTAATAGAACTAGAGAAAATCCAAAAATTCATTTGGAATCCAAAGAGACCTGGAATAGCAATTCTAGGCAAAAAAGACATGGCAGGAGGTATCACATTCTCCAACCTGAAACTATATTACAAACCCACTGTAATAAAAATAGCATGGTACTGGCAAAGAAACAGGCCCAAGGATCAGTGGAACAGATTAGAAGATGCAGAAACAACTCCAGACATATGCAGCTACCTCACCTTTGACAAAAGAGCCAACCATCCTCACTGAAGGAAAGATAGTCTCAGACAAAAAAGTAAAAGCAGAAAATAATCATATGAAAAAAAAATGTTCAACATCACTGGTCATTCTAGAGATGCAGATGCAAACAACACTGAGATTCCATCTCACCCCAGTAAGAATGGTTGTTACTGAGAAATTAACCAATAACAAATGTTGGCGGAGATGTGGCGATATAAGAACCCTTCTTTATTGTTGGTGGGAGTGCAGACTGGTGCATCTGCTGTGGAAATCAATATGGAGATACCTCAAACAACTAGGAGTAGAAGTCCCATTTGACCCAACTATTCCTCTGCTAGGTATCTTCCCAAAAGGATAAAAAGACTCATATCACAACAATATATGCTCACCCAAGTTTATAGCAGCACACTTTGTAATAGCTAAAACTTGGAAACAGCCCATCTGCCCATCAACTGGAGACTTGGATAAATAGGATGTTGGCTTTTATAAAATGGGTACTACTCAATCAAAAAGAATGAGAAACCAGACTAAGTGGATGCATATTGAGGCCACATAGTCTTAAGTGAAATTAATGAGTCACACACGTGTAAATACCAAATAGTTTCTCTGGTGTGAATAAGTACAAACGTAAATAAGGATCAAAATGTATAATTGATATTGTGTAATAGGAAGAAAAGTGTGAAAGTATAGAAGAAGTGGGATGGGTAGGGGAAAGGAAAAATATGTGAAAATGAAAAACATGGGAACAACGTCTTTGTAAACAGGGAAGAGTAGAGGGGCTGAAAGGAGGGCTGTGCAATGGGGGAAAATAAGAACTAAGGGGAGTCATGAAAAAGTACAAAATCCCAATGATGAACGCAGCTGTAATGTATACCTAAAATACACCAATAAATTTCATAAAGATTTTTAAAAACTAAGTCAAATTGTTATGTAAACATAGTGACAAGGTGGTAAGAGGGAAAAAATCAGTATATTTTAATTCCACTTATTCATACGTGACTTTTCAACTTTCTACGTATAGAAGTGAATTCATTATTGTAACAGGAAGAACATCAAGGTATTAAAGATTCCCAAACTGCCCTGAATAAATTTACTCACCTGAATGAACTAAGATACTTTTGTCAAATGATTTTTAGGTTTTGCTTAAGATGTTTAAGCATAAATATGAATTTTAGTGAAATAAAATATTAATTCATGTATATTAAAAATATTGGCAGAACAGCTAATTAACCACATTTTCAAATACATAGTTCAATCAGAAATAGCTATTATAAAACGTTTTCAAATAATTTAAATCTTATTAGAAATCAAGACCTGTTATAAATGTTCTAAGAACTTCCTATTATAGTGACAGTATTTATCTATCAATATAAACCATCTTTAATTATCAACAGAAAGCTTTAGTAATGGTATGATAAATTTTTATACTTTATATTATAAATAAGATTCTGATTAATTTTCTAAGTTTACTTACATACAAACAGATTTTATTTAGAGGAAGGAATTTTAAACAAAAATATTACCCAGAGAAAATAAGAGCTTTTACATATTAAATATGTTAATAAACTAATTTATCTCAATATTTGTGGTAACTAGGCTAAGCATCACTAAGAAATACATAGTAGCAAATATAAAAGACAATTTTCTTTAGATTAGTATTCAAATTTCCTTTAAGACCTATTAATTGGGAATAAATCAAATTATTCTAGGATAGTGAATAATTATTTTACAAAGTGAACTATATGAAGAAAAAATGTCTTTCCAATTTTAATTTTACTGAAGATCACAACTGACATTGTAATTTAACCACTTTCAATTTGAAGCCAAACAAATGAATAAATATCCAACAGTGAATTTTTTATCACAACTTTTTTTTTTGGCTAGCTGACAGTTTTCTACAAGAAAAATTTTAGTAAAATATGATATTTAATATCTCATATAAAATGTATAGATCAAGTATTCACAACTTAAATTTTCTTGCTAAGAGTATAGTGTTTACTCATTCATAAGAAGAAAATGTAAATCTATGTTCATACCCATTCATAAATAATTGCATCCAAAGACATATATTGTTTCTCATTTCACTTCAAAAGTAGATGCATAGCGAACAATTCTTTAGAAAACAATTCCATTTTAATTAAACACATGGGTTATAATTGAAATATTAAATTTTACTAGCACATAGCAAAATTTGACTCTTAATTGTAAATTTTCCTGTATATAGTGCTGTAACATTAAATTTTAGAAAATCATTCTGTTGGTTGCAGAAAGCAAGTTCATCACTAACACTTCAGAAATATATTAACAGATTTTTGTTATATAAAACTCTAAATAAATTATTTATTTTTAGTATTTTTCTGTCCTCAATTTTTAAAATATATATTATGATTAATATATATTCTGAATTCAATTGGAATTGAAATGAAATTGATAAAATTATACCAAGCATTTACAATAATTTATATAATCTTTCACAATATTGAATTGCTTGCTTTTCATAGACCATGAATTCCAAGATCTTAAAAAAGTCAAAGTCTTATTTAAATAATAAATAAGTCACACATGTGTAAATAATGAATGATGTGAAATTGTACAAGCTATAATTGTACATAAAATCCTAATGGTATAATTGACAATGTGAAATAGGAAGCAAAGGGCTAAAGTTGTAGGGGAAGTGGGAAGGGTAGGGGAAAGGAAATAAGGGACAAGAAAAAATATAAGAAAATGAAAAAATGGAAATAAGGTCTTTGTAAATGGGGAGGAAAGGAGGGGTGAAGGGAGGGCAGGGACAAGGGTAAAAAATGAGAACCAAGAACTGTCATGTAGAGGTACAAGTTTCCAATGATGAATGTAACTATACCATATACCTAAAATATACCAATAAACTCAATGAGAAAAAAAAAATTAAAAAGTCAAAGTCAATTTTTGATACAGAAAAAAATAAAAGTAGCAAAAAGTAATAAAAGGGTAATGTTAGGTAGGATCAATGGGTAAGGGCTATCAGAGATGTTAATGAGCTGAGACCTAAATAGAGTTTTATACATGTTATACAAAAGGAGACAACATTAAGTTAGAGGAAAACCATATCCAGAGAAATTGATGTTAAAAAGAAGATGGTGGTTTATTAAACTGAAAAAAAATGGATGTTATGACAAAAAATCTATTTGTTCAGTCAGCATCTATGCCATTAGCTACCTTGTTACACTATTTGCAAACTCCCAGATTATCCTACCACATACATGAAATGTGTGGTACAGAAAGAAAAACAATCTTATTATTCACAGCAATAGCAGAAACCATAATAATGACTACAGCAAGTTACCATACCTCAGTTCCTGCAGGGCAAAGTGAATAGGGTCAGATGTTCCCTGTGCAAAACACTGTGTGGTATATTAGAAGGTTTAACATGATATGAGTAGTGCTGACAAACTTGAGTATGAGACAACTTTTACACTTCTTATCTTGCAATACCAGGAAAATCCATGCTAGAGACAGAAATATCTCTATCTTTATTATGTAAGGCAGCCTGCTATGTAAACACTCTTGAAAAAAAAGTATGTTAGCTTTTACTGTCTTTGAAGATATGCAATAATATAGTAGCCCAAGTGGGAAAGAAAATGCTGGAATGGAAATATAAAAATAAGTTTATTAACCATGTAAATACTGAGATTTTTGTTACATGCCAACATGGAAACATCAAACTGCAATTATATATTTAAATGTGGAGATGAGAATATGTTAATATTTTGTGAATCATCAACCACTTATACTACTCTAAAATCCATGTGAAGCCATGACATATCTTGGGGAAGAAAGAAGAAAAGAAAAAGGAAAAAGAGGAGAAAACGTAAAGAAATGGTGGAACAATAAAGGAGGAGGATGAAAAAGAAGATAGAAAAATAGAGATGTAGAAGTAACAAGACTTTTACAAAAGCAGTTATTGTTAAGAAAACAAAAAATCAGACAATAAAGTAACAGAAGTTTCTAGTAAGGAAAAGAAATAATAGTGTCAAAATAAGCAAGATTTATATTAATGTTTTAATTGTCTCTAAAGTATTGGACAAGACGAAGACAATGAATAGCCAGGAGTAGTGGTTCATGCCTTTAATCGCAGCACTCTGAAGGCTGAGACAGGAGGATCGCTGTGAGTTTGAGACCAGCCTGGGCTACATAGTGAATTCCAGGTCAGTCTCAACTAGATAGTGAGACCCTGTCTCAAAAAGAAAAAACAAAAAACAAAAAAGAGGAAGACAATGAAGAGAGAAATGTGATTAGTAACTTTGACAAGAATTGTTTCAAAGTAATAATAATGAAGAATTATGATTTCTAGTAATTTTCAATTAAGATAGGAAACATAGACCAAAGTAAATTTGTAGTGCAACCAATTGCAATGATATTATATGGAAAAAGAAATATATTACAAATGTGTAGACTTACTATAAAGGCTAGATGTTAAATTTTATCAAATATTTTCTTTGTAATTACGTATCTATACAAATAATAATCACAAAAGAATGAATTAAATGGAATATTTCTAATCAGATTTCTCAGGTATGTATTGAGTTATGGCATCCTCACTGACAACCTCTGTCAGTTATAACCATGTAATTCAGAACAATATATGAATAATATCTGCTTGCTAGTTGCATTGAAAAACATCTTTGTAACATATCAAAGAGTTTTTATTTTAATAAAACATTTAGAGATTAGGTAGACAATCCTCTTGGTTAAATGTAGTTGATATAATCCAGGAAAATAATGTTTTTTTATTAAAAAGCATTGCATTTTTGCCCATATCTGCATATATTACACCTTTTTAAACCGCAATAATTTATTGAAAGGTGACAGGATTTTCTTCATCTTTGTAATCCAAGTGGTGTGAACGGATAAATGGTTAGCTGACAAAAGTAGTATTTTAGATGGGCACTGAAAGAGTCACAGGAGTGTAAACAGAGGTAAAAAGGTAAAGAGAAAGAATTTTCCACTAAGAAAGGACAATTTAAGATAAGGCTTAGAAATGGAAGACTATACAGATAAGTTATGGAAAATGGAGAGAGCTGGAATTAGAAGGGCATGGCAATGAAAAATGTGGGTTAAACTAACCTAGAGCAAATTGTAGAATCCACAGCATTATTTTTTTTTAGAAATACATTTCATTGTGTATATTTATACAACTTGATGTTATAGAAAATATGAAGATAGTAAAATGATGACCATAAAAATAGGGAAATAGGGAAGTAGATACAATTAAAGAATATTATATGCATGTATAAAAATGCCAATATAAAAACCACTATTTTGTACAAATAAAATGTGTTAATAATTACAATAAAAAGGTTACATCAGTGTAGCAATTAACATAACCAGTATCTTACAGTTATTCATTGTTGTGCACATGTGTGTGGCAAGAGCTGCTAATAGCTACTCATTTAGAGTGAATTATATTGTAAAATATAATTTATTACCCATAATCTTGTTATGAATTATACCCATTTATCCTATATATCTACTAATTTGTATCCTCTGAGTTAAATCTCCTTTTTTTTCCAACCCTGCCCCTTTTAATAGCTATTTTATTCTGTGTTTATGTGAATGATTTTAGATTCTACATAATGAGATTATGTAATAATTTTCATTCTTCCTGTGATTTATTTCATTTAGCAGAGTATCCTCAAATCTCATGTATATTATGGAAACTGATGGGATATCATTCAATTTCAGGACTGAGTAATATTTCATGTTTCTTTATTCATTTATCTGTTAGTGGACAGATAGTTTGCTTTGGTCATGTAGGGGTTGTGATGAACAGAGGAGTGCAGATGTCTCTTCAATGTGATTTTCTTTTCTTTGTTCCCCCACTAGTCAATATACAGCTAAATCTACTGAAACCTGCCCAGTTTTTAAGAGATAAATTAGGCAATCATTGTAAGGCATAATTTGAGACTATGGGGAAAGGTATGAAGAAATGGATAGGAGGGTTTTTTTTCAGCTGCCTGCCTGCCTGCCTGTCTGCAATCACCCGGCGGCGTGCGCGCGAGCTCCCGGCCTGCGCGACAACAGACCCAGGAAGGACCCAAGGACCCCAGAGGGGTTTTTTTTCAGCTGCCTGCCTGAGTGCC
>NW_022900916.1:46593631-46595105 GCF_012274545.1 Fukomys damarensis | reverse complement strand
AAAAAAAAAAAAGAAATGGATAGGAAAGATAGAGAAGGAAGAGATGAAGGAGTTAAAGAAGGAAGTCAGATTGTTTACACGCATGTACCAACTACACAGAAGGAATGGAGACATTATGTTTTGCACATTTGTACCAAAAAAAAAAATAGAAAAGCAGATCAAAGGGTGGATGAGGGCAAAAAAGGGAAGGAAAATGGGATGAGAATGAAAACAGGAATTAAGATGTGTTATGTACGTGTGCCGACTTCCCACAGGAATGTAAACTCGTGTACGACACACAGGATCAGAACATGCATCAACCATATACCAACCCCCAAAATAAATGTTCCTATATTGTACTGCAAACACATACTAATTGTAAAAAAGAAATAAAAAGCCCACATATAAAAAATAATATGTGAATGTACATTTTACCCATTAAAGTGAGAAATTAATAGAGTAATTCAACTTTTAAAAAGTGCATTTATAAAAATTACATATTTAAATAAATAATATGGTGTAAACAACTACTTACAGTCTATATTTGTGACTGGGAGTTGTCACTCTTCACCAATTCTTACCAATTTGTTTTCACATCTCTGAGAGACTACAGGCCAGATAACACCATTTTCTTCACATGATTTTATAATGAAAGCAGTGTGCTTTTCTAAGGGTGCTTCCCTGTTCTGCATGTTTCTGGTGGCCTTTGCACATGAAATATGTCAAGAAATTGTCACCTTCATTAGCTAAGTTGGTCTTTAATCATATTAAGTGATTGAAAGCTTATCATAATGTCATTTGCAATGTTATGACCATAACATGCTCCTTTAAGGGGTCAAAGAACAAAATAATTTTTAAAATAAATTAATATTTTAAAGATTCTTCTTTAATAGAGCTAAAACCACTATAACTAATGTAACCACACTAATTGAGCTGAGCTAAAAAGAAAAAGAACTTTGACTTAGGTCTAATGTTTTGAGACTAGTGTTGCATATTTATTTTCAGAATTAATGATGGAGCAATTCAATTAACCTTTTGCTTGTGAATGTCTTGGTACAAGCAGTTTATTTTTGCCATCTCTTTCACTTACCAGATCATACTCAATGATGATATTACCACCAAGTCAAAGAAATCCAAACACATTATAAAAATGCTTAGTTTCCTTATTTTTTAATGTATGGATTTTTCATGAGAATGCATGGATGCATAATCTTTGTTAGTCACTTCATTTTATAAGGGCAAAATTTCAATTTATGTATGGGAATATCTCTTTGAAGTAATTGCTATATTACTTTCTATTCTGAATTTAATTCTTTACTAGTAAAAATAAAATCATGCATATTGAATGGGGTACAATGTAATATTTCAATGAATTGATACATTTCGTCATGTTAAAATTAAATTAAACATTTATTTCTTCAAACATTTATCATTTCTTTGGCAAAAGGTGACATTAACAACAGAGCTGGTTTTAGTTATACAGAATATACATCAT
>NW_022900916.1:46577489-46593577 GCF_012274545.1 Fukomys damarensis | reverse complement strand
TTATACTGAGTTTACTGAAGGGAGTGAAGCCAACATTGGATTCACTGTGGTCACTTCGGTAGAGAGAATAATCATCTCTCTTTCACTCCCTTAAAATACCTACTTTCTAATCCTGTGGACACTACTTGGCAAAGGGCTTTTGCAGGAGTGATTAATTAGAGATCATGAAGGCAAGAACTTTTGGGTTTATCTTAGTTTTGGGGGTTTTTGTTTTGTTTTGTTTTGTTTTGTTTTTTGAGACAGGGTCTCACTATGTAGTTGAGACTGACCTGGAACTCACTATGTAGCTCAGGCTGGTCTCAAACTCACAGCGATCCCCCTGCCTCAGCCTCCCAAGTGCTTGGATTACAGGCATGCGCCAACACGCTCTGCTTGGGGTTATCTAAGTGAGTCACATGTAATCATAAGTGTCTTTGTTAAGTGTAACAGAGAGGGAAAGGCTAGAATTTCAGAGAGAAAGAGCTCAGATGCTGTGTTTAACTTTGAAGAACACTAAGGAAGCATGAGACAAGGTTTTCACAAGCTGAGGAAAACAAGAGAACTGATTCTTCCCCAAAGTCCTAGAAGGTATTCAGTGATATCAAGATGTGTCACATAAAGTACAAGATCCCAATGATAAATGTTACTGTACTGTATACTTAGAAAGTACCAATAAACTCAATGAGAAAAAAAATCTTGATGTGGACCAGTGAGAATCTGACTTTTAGATAAATAAGACAAATTTATATTGCATTAAGCCACTAATTTCATTGTAATTTGCTACAGCAGAAATAATAAACATGTCACACTTATTTGAAAATATCTAGAACATAATAATGAACCACTGCTAACTTACTGTTGTGGGATAACAGGTAAGTCTAATAAGTTATATGAATAACCTAACAATCATGTCAACAGTTTCTATGTAGACTTGGAGAGTATCTCTATTTGTAGATGTTAAAACAGCAGTTCTGAGAATTACTGTAACTTATTTAGACAAAGATAGTAGGACTAAAGGTAGAATTCTATAGAGTCAGAAATGGAAGGAAGTGTGCAGAGCCAATAAAATACAAAATCTTACTCTATGAAATATTTTAACATAGAGCAGGACACTCACAAAAGGCACTTGTTAAAATTGAATCTAACTTCATTCTTTAGAAATTCTAAAACACTAGAAAAATAATTTAAAACAGTTACTAAATCTTCTGTTGTCATGATACTAGAAGAGGAACTATAAAGGCTGTAAATGGAAAAGATGCTATTCTTAATGAACACTAGTCTCAATGTATTTTCAAATTTGTTTGAATATAGCACAATCTGGAGTATTCAGATGGACTCTTCTGTTTTTAATTAAAGTCTACTTGAGCACTAGTCATTAGTATAGTATTTTTATATTGCAATTAATGTTTGGGAAGAAAAAACAATATTATGTTATGCCCAAGAATGTTAAATGAATAGGTTTATCATAAGTTCTCACATCTCACCCATTTAGAGGATTTAATGCTAAGGCACTACATTCATTCGAATTCCACTTAAATATCTTTCCTCTTGAATCTTTCATATAGTGAAGTTTTATGTATATGAGGCAGAAAATCTATAGGATCCACATTTATACATACATGTATGAATTAAGACTTGCAATGTTCCATAGAGTAATTTTCTTCATTGGTAAAATGGGTATAAAGATGCCTAATTTTATGATTAGTATAAATTATATATTTGGATAAATGCATTTATGACTTAATAGAAATACCATTATTTTGCATTTTATAGTTTTATAAGTAGGCACTAACATAATGTCCAATTTAAACTCCAATTGTGGAGTTTATATGATATAATTTTGGTCATTTTTATATGCTTTATCAATTAGGTTTGCCTGATGATATCCATGTTGTCTTTTTGAAACTGTGAGACAGCAGAGGTAGCTTTTGCTTCCTTTGTTCTAACTCTCAAAACTGTGCTTGATATAGCCAAACACATGGCTCTTCGAGCCGAGAGAGCTGCATATAGGTTTAATAGCTGGAGTGCAGTTGGTCCTCTTTCTATAGCTCTTCTGTGAGGTTATTATTGTTGTCTCCAAGTGATCTCAAAGCTGGCTGTTTCGACAATGAAATTGTGTAAAAATAGGTTTTTATTGACAATTTTCCTTTAATAATTGGGACTATTACCTCCATGAGCTCAGTTTAGGTTTCTTCTTTGAAGTGTGTAGTGGTTGCTGAAGGGCCTTCAGAGATACTGCAAAGAACAGAATATGTTCTTTCTCTCCTTGACTGCCTCCTGATATGAAACGTGATTTCCAAGTACAAAATATAGCAAGAAACTATTCTCAAATAACAGAATCTGACTTACTGAAATTTATAATGCTATTCTTACATTCATATTTTATTGTTCAGAGAGAGAGAGATTTTATACTATGCTAAATTTTTTTTAAAAATACTGTAGGGAAATAACATGTATTGTCAACAGTATCCACTATATTTAAATAATAAATGAAAAGTTGTGTTTGTTTTGTCACATTGCACTTTAGTCGAATAAATGATGTGATTTTGAAAAAGATTTTTATGTTTAATAAAAAATAAAATTACATAAGAAAATAAAAAGAGCTGAATCTTTTTGTTTCAGAATTTTAGCAAAACTGCTGTTAAGGACCTCCAGGGAGATTTCAGAGTGGTAAACAGCACAGAAATAGCCTCTCCAAAATATGCTGTCCAGACACTGAAATATAGCAAAGTGAAGAAGATAAGAATGGAGTAAGTGGGTCCCCAGGATCCAGGAAAGATCTGAAGCAAGAATTGATGCCTACAGACAGGAAAAAAAAAAGAGAGAGAGACCTTAATGTAGAAGAAAGAAGTGGCAAGTGGCACTTTTTCCCTGAGCCCTCACTCACTTGAGTCTGCAGACATACAGTGACTACTGGCAACCCCAGAGGCCTCCACAGAAGAATACAGTGGATTGAAGACCTTGATGTAGTGGACTGCCATGGCTAGTGAGTTATTTGGAACCAGATATCCCTCAAGAAAAGGCAGTTGGACTGTAGTCATCTTGGAGAGGCCAACTGAGCTCAGCACACAGAGCAGCTGAGGGCTGGCTCCATCTAGCAGCTCCCTGTATCAGGGTCAGGCAGAACTGAGTTCAAGTCAGCAGGAGGCTCAGAAGTCAAGTTGAAACTGGAAGGAAGCCAAGTTCAAACTAAGAGGAAGCTCACCAGGTTCTGTAGGCTGAACAAATCAGATTTCAACCTCACATCCAGAAACCAGCCTGAACTTCAGTGGAACTGAAAGTGCAGATTTACTCGGATTATCCACTACCTTGCCATCATTCTACACCTGGCTTGCTGGGCTTAATCAACACAGATCTGGGCTCTGTCTGTCCACTCTGTCTAGCAGTAACATTAGAGATATGCACTGAAGTTGTTTTTTTTTTCTTTCTTTTCTTCTTTTTCATTATGGTTTTCATTTATTTTTCTTATTGTTTTTTGTTTTTATCTGAATATGAATATTGTTTCTAGTTTTCTTCTTCTTATTCTCTTCTGTTCTTCTTTTAATTTCTTCCTTCTCTTTTCCTCCTATCTCCTTCACAAGTTTTCATGTAATCTTCCTTTGTTCTCCAGCCTGGCTGCTAATCTCTTCCTCTTCTATTGTTTATTTTTCCCAAAATCCCTTTTAAATTTTCTCCCCTGAGGAGAAAATTCCCATATATAGGATTGTTTTCTATATACAATTTTCTGGTTTGTTCTGTATTTTTTTATACAACTAAGACTCTAGTTCATATAGTTACAAGTGACAAATTAATAGTTACTACAGTTTGTCATTTTCTAGCCTGTGTTTGATGCTATTGTCATTGCTGATCTTACTAGTCTTGCCAAGGTGTCATAACTGTTCTAATATGTTATTTTTTTCTGGCATGCCAATACTGAGATTGGCCATAGGTCATAAAAACTACTACAGACCTGCCAAAGAACAAGGAGCTAGTCCAATAGGCAGCAACTTCTCATCCCCATTAAATTGCAGAGGTAGGATCTTGCAACAGACTGCAAAACTAAAGCCGTCTGCTACACCTGGAAGATGATTTTGAGAAGTATTCATTTCCTAAGCTTTCTAAATACTAGCAATAAGGCTACTTGCTATAGGCAATTTATAAGCATCACCAGGAATTAGACTGAAAATGAATAGAAAATGAGAAGACACCTAAGCAAGATGTAACCCCAGTCTTCCAACTCTCGAAAGGCAAACCCAAAGGGGGAAATCAGGTGGAACAATTTGAAAGCCACCCACCTGGCCTCTCTAAAGTAGTGCCTGGAAAATAAAGTAACAAAGCAGATGAATTAAGCTCTAAAAATCAAATGAGAAATAGCCTCTCACATTACAACAGAGATGGTAATCATAATGAAAGACATCATTAGTGATTGTAGAGCAGATACAGATTTTTTTAAAAGGAGAACTTGTTCACTGAAGTAACAGCAGATAACTTCCCAAGCATGGAAAAATATTTGACATACTGATAGGTAAAACATATGAAACTCCAATTAGCTACGATCCAAAAAAAAATCTACACCAAGACATATAAAAGTCAAAATTCCATTAATTAGGCACAAAAATGGAATATTAAGTTGTTAGAGAAATGATTCAAAGATTAATAAAGAAAGGTTATCAGGATCATAGCAGACTTCTCAGTGCAAACTTTCAAGTCAAGAAGATCTTGGAGTGAAGTATTTCAAGCCCTAAAAGAAAACAATCCCCAACCTAGACTGACATACCCCACAGAACTATCTTTCAAAATCAATGAAGAAATAAGATACTTCTGTGACAACACCTACAGAAAGAGGATTCTAAAATGTTCTGAAGAACATCCTAGAAGAATAATGAGGATGACAACTCCATGAACTCCAACAGAATGAATCCACCAGGCAAGGCAAGTAATTGAAATGGAGAACATAAAAGGAACCAACAGAAAAATAACACGACAAGGATAAATCAATACATATCAGTTATAATCAGTGTAAATGCTCTCAATTCACCTATCAAAAGAAACAGATGGCAGAATGGATCAAGAAACAAGATCCAGCAATGTGCTGCATACAAGTAATTCATTTAATTCAAAAATAAATTCACAGACTGAAAATCAAAGGATGGAAAAACAATACTCCATGTGACAGGAATCTAGAGAACACATAAGTAACTATTCTACTGGCAGACAAATTTTATTTCAAGCCAACATTGATGAAGAGAAACAAACAAGGTCACTACATCCTTGTAAAGGGAACAATATAAGAAGATGAGATAACAATATTAGATATATATGCCCCAAATACTAGCACATTCAAGTAGATAAAATAAATATTAAAATATCAAAAATCAAATAAGCACTATTACAATTGTAATGAGAGCTCTCAATATCCCATGGTCAGAAATGAACAGATCAACACGACAAAAAAATCAACAAAGAAATATCAGAACTAAATCAAAGTTTTGAACAAATGGCATTAGTAGATGTCCACAGAGTACTCCACCCCACGGCAGACTAAACATTCTCAGCTGCATAAGGGAGATTCTCCAAAACTGACCACATACTTGCTCATACAACATGCTTAAATAAATGCAAAGGAATTGGAATTATCTTGTACATACAGCAGACCACAGGGCAGAAAAATTCAAAATCACTGCCAAAAGAAACCACAATAAATTCATAAACACACAAAAATTAAATAACAACATCCTGAACAATAAATAGGTAACATAATATTAAAGAACAAATTAGGTAGCTTCTATTAATCAATAATGCCAATACAATCTATTAGAACTTATAGAATGTAATGAATGTAGTTCTATGAGTGAAAAGTATAGAAGTGAATTCTCACATCAGTAAAAGAGTATGCTCAAATAAACAACCTAATGTTGAACCTCAAACTTCTAGAAAGAGAAGACAAATTAATGTCCAAATCTCATATGAGGGAGAAAATTATAAAGATCAGAACAACAAGTAATGCAATGAAGAATAAGAGAAAAATACAATGACTCAAAGACTTAAAGAGTTGGTTTTTTGAAATATTAAATAAAATTTACAAACCTTTAGCCAACATTATCAAAAAGAGGAAAGAGAAGACTCAAATCCATGCTATTAGCAATGAAAAGGATGAAATCACAATAGATCTGTTGAAATCCAAATCATCAGTATCTACTTTAAGAACCTGTATTCTAAATTGATGTTGAAGAAATCTCAACTAGGTAGGAAAATTTTTCTTTCTTGTTTTGTATTTTGCTAATCATAAGTGAATAAGCAATAGCTTTTCATTTACTTCCAGGCAATCTTGAAAACCCTTCCCACTCAAAACAATCAGTTAGTGCCAAAAGAGCAAAGGAATTTATTTCATATTCTTGTTTGTTTGTTTGTTTCTTTTGAGACAGGTTCTCACTATGTAGTTGAGACTGACCTGAAACTCACTACATAACCCAGGTTGGTCTTGAACTCACAGCGATCCTCATGCCTCAGCCTCCTGAGTCCTGGGATTAAAGGTGTGCGCCAACACGCCCGGCACATATGCTCTTTTGGAACCCGTTTTAACTCTTGCCAGAATCATGAATATATTTCTGTACTTAGGCTGAATTTTGAGTGAGTGAACAAAAACTGGAAATTCTTCAGGACATCTCTTATTTTGTTAACATTTAGGTTTAATATGGAAAAAGAGGAATGCTACTCCACTGCTGGTGGGAGTTTAAAAGGTAAAACAACTATGGAAAGCAGTCTGGAGATATCTCAAAGAACTAGGATTGAAGGTCCCATTTGACTCTGCTATCACCCTGCTAATTCTTCACCAAATAATTGAAAGAATCATACCACAGTGATATATGTGCACCCATGTTCATAGCAGCACAATTCATGATAGCTAAAACTTGAAAGCAACACAATTACCCATCATGAGGAGACTGGATAAAGAAAACGTGCTGTTGGGTTTTTTTATATATAAAATGGAGTACTACTCATCCATAAAGAATGAGAAACTCTAGACATTTATAGCTAAATGGATGCACATTGAAGGATACGCTTAAGAGAAATAAATAGGACAAATATGTGTAAATACCAAATAGTTTCTCTAGTGTGAAAAACTGAAACTGTAAATAAGGACTAAAAGGTTTAATTGATAACGTGAAATAGGAAGAAAAGGTGCAAAGGAGAAGGGGAAGTGGAAGGGGTAGAAAAAAGAAATATGGGAGTGGAATTAACATAAGAAAAATTAAAAATGGAAACAAAGTCTTTGTAGATATGACAAGGTAGAGGGGTTGAAGGGAGGCCAGGGGAGTGGGGAAAAGATAAGAAACAAGATGGATTATGTCAAGGTGCAAACTTCCAATGATGATTGTCATTACATTATATACATTAAATGTACCAATAATATTAATTAATTTTTTAAAATTTAGGTTTAATTTTCTTACTTTTTTCTCCTTATTGCCATCAAAATAAACTTTTTCAGTGGAAACCACTGTTATGAAGATATGTTATGATGACTGCAATATACTTTTCTTTTCAATTTTTAAAATATACTTTATACACATAAAACATTGATAAAAATTAATTATAAATCAGTGAAAATATCAAAATGTTTGTGTATCTCACTTTCTTGAAGTTTTTATTTCTTGTAATAATTCGAGAAAACCAACATATCCATTAGCAAACTAGCTTCCACCTTCAGTCTGCAATTGTGTTACCTAATGAGGTGGTGAGAGACAGGGCTAGTGACAACCAAGTGTGCCATGGTACCCTAAGGGCAAGGTAGTGCCCTCAGGAAGCTATATAGGTAGCTATATTTCTCCACCCAACATCAACAGGACAGATCAAGGTTGTTAGAAGTGGTTCGTTTGATTCTCCACTTGTCTCATTGACCACCTGTGGCTCAGCAGAGTCTACTGGGGAGCTGAGCTTGCACCTCCACTGAAGGTATTGAAACAATCTGTTTTCCACTTTGGAGAGGAAGATGTTAGCTGGGCTAAAAGGTCTCAAATCTTACAGTCCCCACCTGAAATGACACATTGTGCATTAACGTGAGTGAATAGGGCTTCACAGTGATAAACTGAGCACCTGCACTACACATCCATCAATCTCCAAATGAGTCTTTTGGTACAGACTAGATTTCATAACATGTCCAGGCTATAACAGAAAAGAACCAGAAGAAGCACAACTTGAAAAGACAAGAAACTATGCTAACACCTACATGAGTCACACGTTCGAACTAATCATCATGACCTCAAAGAATATACTATAAAATATTTAACAAGTAATAATTTATTTGCTTAAAGTTTATATCTCATTTGAAAAACTGAAAACCTTATCAAAGAAATACAAATAATAAAAAGTGAGATGGAAATTATGGAATCACAAATGATAGAAGAAATAAAAATGTGCTACATTTACTTAATAATAGAAGAAGGATAAAAAATGGTGTATCATCAGCAAACTAGAGGACTGATTGATAGAATTTACTCAGTCTGCAAGAATACACATGACAGGCTGAAAGAAGATGATAAATTTCAGGGAGCCATGGGATAATCATGAAAGAGTTAATTTTAATATCATGAAAGAAGATAATATGAATCTTTAGGTATAATGTTCATATCTAAATGAGGGATTAAACAATGAAGGACATAATGGCTAAAAATTTCAAAACTTGGAGAATGATATAAATAAATTCAGGAAGTAGAGTGAACCCTATAGAGGATACCAAAAACCAAAAGAATCCATCTTAAAATATTGTAATGAAACTTTCAAAAATTGAATAGAAGTAAATCTTGAAAGCAGCCATAAGGACATCATATAACTCATAGATACTGCTAATGTGAAAGTAGAAGCCCCACCTACAATTGTGGGGTCCAGAAGGAGGTGGTGTAACATCAAATGCCAAGATAAAAGCCCTGTCAACAGTAAATCCAGTACCAAGTGAAAATACTTCAGGAATTAAAAGGAAATGAAGAAAAAAAATATATATATATATTATACATGAAAACAGTCCATAGCAATCTTCCACAATGTTTCTAATCAGAAAGTAATGATTCCAGGAGAAGTCTTAGAAATGCTGAAAGTAACGAACACAGGGAAGGGTAAATATAATAAAGTTCCTTCTCCTGGATTCCTTAAATCATATTTAGAGGTTGAAACAAATAGTATAACACCACCACCTGATGTGGTTCTCATTGAATAAAGAGTAAATTCTTAAATTAGTTCTATTTTATAGGGTAGCAGAATAAAACCAATTATATAGAAGTTTCCTATATTGTAATTAAAATAAGTTAAATGTCAGTATTAGATTATGCTCTAAAACATATATATTCAATAATAAATTATATATGATGAATATGCTGCAATATTATACATTATGTACATTATAAATGTGTATATATTTTATACATCATGAATAAAAAATATACTTTTACAACTACATATACAAGTAAATGTCATAAAGAAATAATCATATCCATAATCACAATAGGAATAACACACACTTAAGAAATAAAGTTTTGAAAAGATACTGAACAGTACTAGTAACTTTACCCAATGAAAAGTGAGAGGATATAGCAATCAATAATCACAGTATTCACATTATTTTCAAAAATTGCCTTTAACATTTCCCAAAATCAACTATGTGCTGGGCCACAAAAATGTCAAATTAAATTTTAAAACATTTAACAACTTGTGTGGCCTATCTGCCATGAGTTAAACTGGAAGTCAACAGTAAAATAATAAGGAAAATCTAGGTAAAATTAATTATATATTTCTAAATAGTTAATAGTTGGAATTTAAGCCAACCTAAATTACATTTTTAATTCCAATAGCGTTCTTCCTTGAGTATCAACTTTTTTGCTACATTTTGTAACATCATGAGACAGATTACTAATTGCATAATGACTATTCATAATTCCATGTTGACAGCTCTTTGTTCTTAAGTATTTTAAAATGATCACTTCCATTGCTTCTTTTTATTTTTATTTTTTGCTAAGTCCCATTGGTTATACTTTTCTTTGTTCCTTATACATAATCATATCAATTTGGGGCGTAATTTTGAAGATGTTTTTATGAGCAATTTTCCATTAATAATATTATTTTAATGTATACCAGCATGCTTTTCTTTGTGTTGTCTTATTGGTCACTAACTTTATTTTTTATCTGTAGGTCGATTTTCATCACTAAGTCTGGAATATTTTTAGATCATTTCTCTACTAGTACATATCTGTATACAACGTTTATATTTTTTGTAGGGAGTTGGTACTTGTATATAACAATCTTAAATTCTTTATTCATAGATTTTTCCCTTCCCTTCATCACCCTCAATAATCCCTGATGCCCTATGTGTTTTATAAAATATAAATTGTCTTGAAAATTATGATGCGATTATCTGTTCCTCTTCTTCTCCTCTTTTTATTATATTCTAACTATGGAGTTGATAAACTATTTGGTAATTTTCTACAGGTGATTGAATTTCCTTTCAGTCTTTTTCTCCAGCCATTTTCTCTATTGATAAATCACTCTGAGAAGTTTGATTACCCTCCTTTAGCTTGTTTTTTTTAATGTTGTCTAATTTGAAATAAAGCCTGTACAGAATAATTTTTTTCAGTTTTGGCATTTCATATCTCCATCTTTATTTTTAATAGTTTCTATTTTTATACTCATGATTTGTATGGTACTTGTCAAATTGTTGTATGTATTGCATGAAAATCTTTGACTAGTAATATACTTTATTATTTTTGTTTTGCTATCATTGTTTTTTCTTATAACTGCATGTTAATATTTCTTACAACTTTAAATATCTACTGATGTTTTATTGAATATCTACTGGTGTGTTTTGAATGTTATGGTACATGCATGTGCACATACAAGTGTATTGTGTATTTACTTAGTATTCCATTAAATATAATTTCAGGTGGTTAATTTATTTGTGCATTAACTCAAATCATTCAGGCCTTCTTTTCTGAAATTCTTACAGTGCAAAACAGGTAGTTGCTACCCTCGGCCTAATTTAGCTATAATCAGGTTATTAACTATTCATCACTATCACTATGGAAATCAATATGGAGATCCTCAAAGAGCTGGGACTAGAGGTTCCATTTGATCCAGCCATCCCTCTGCTGGGTATCTTTCCAAAAGAATTAAAAGAATCATACCACAGTGATGTATGTGCACCAATGTTTATAGCAGCACAGTTTGTAATAACTAAAACTTGGAAACAGCCCAACTGCGCATCAGTTGGAAACTGGATAAAAAAAATATATGGTTTTTCTTTCTTTCTTTTTTTGCTTTTTTTTTTTTTGGCTTTTTGAGGCAGGGTCTCACTATGACCTGGAACTCATGATGTAGCCCAGGCTGGTCTCGAACTCACAGCAATCCCCCTGCCTCAGCCTCCACAGTGCTGGGATTACAGGCTTGCACCACCACACCTGGCTAAGATGTGGTTTTTCTATAAAATTGAATACTACTCAGCCACAAAGCATGAGAAATTAGATTTCTTCATAGGAAAATGGATACATATTGAGGATATCCTCCTAAGTGAAATAAATAAGTCACACATGTGCAAATACCAAATATTTTCTCTGGTGTGAATAAACTATTATAGTATATAAGATCCTAATGAGATAATTGGCCATGTGAAATAGGAAGAAAAGGGCTAAAGGTATAGGGAAAGGGGGAAGGGTAGAGGAAAGGTAATAAGGGAAAAGAAAAAAAATATGAGAAAATGAAAATATGGAAATAAAGTGTTTGTAAATGGGGAGGGAAGGAGCGGGTGAAGGGAGGGGAGGGACAAGGGGAAAAATGAGAACCAAGACCTGTCATGTAAAGGTACAAGATCCCAATGATGAATGTAACTGTACTGTATACCTAAAATGTACCAATAAACTCAATTAAAAAAAAACAATTCATCACTGTGGATAATTGAGATGTCAGCATGCCCAGGACTTTGTAAATTCTTGTTGTCTGGCTTAATGCTTCTGGATTGTTTGTTCAGCTATATTGTGGAATATCACTCTAAATACATACAGTTTCATATTCAGCCAAAGACTCAAAGGTACCATTTAATGCAATTATTTTGTTCCTTACATATATCTGTTCTTTCTGCCTTTCTACTACTTTCTTACGAAAATACCAATCACCTTATCCACTGCCCATCACCTCCACTCTAAAAGGAAAATATTTTTTTCTTATCTCTTGACATTGTTTAAAAAGTGCTGGAAAGTAGAAATTATGGGTTGTTATAGGGCTGACCTCATTTTTTTCTTTTTATTTCTTAAAAGTAATAACAATTCCATTTGGCCTGTTTTCTAAATTCTGAAACTAGTTTTTTCATATATATCGAATTTTCTGCTATGTATTATTTCATCATGGAAAGAAAATGCACATTACAACTGTTTTTATTTTGGAAAAAAACATTGCATACATCGAAGTAAATTTATTAAATATTCATTCATTCTTTACATATTTATGCTAAGAATAACCACTCTAAATTTTACAAGTGAATGTCCACATATGATTGAAATTTATTGATTTCCCTTTTTATGTTTTCATTCTCTTTCTCTTTCTCTCTTTCTTTCTTTCTTTTTTTTATGGAATGATCCTTACATTGTACCTGTCATTATTCAAAATAAAGAAACAAATCCTATAGTATAGAATATCAAAAAAAAAAAAAGAACAGCAAAAAGTTAAAGCTAAAAATTGTGAATATCAAGCTCTCGCATTCTGGGTTAGTCCGTTTTTCATCACTATGACAAAATAAACAAGATAAACAACTTAAATTTGGAAAGATTTATTTTGGGGTTATAGGTTAAGAGATTTCAGGCCATGATTGACGATTTCCATTGCTTTCAACCTAATGAGACAGAGCTTCATAGTAGAAGGGCATGGAAGAGCAATGCCTTCATCTCATGAGAGCCAGGAAGCAGAGAGAGCAGGAAGGAGCCAGAGATAAAGAGGTCAGGGAAAAGACATAGCCTTCACTGGAATGCTCCCATTTAACTATTTTCTTCTACTAAGCTTCACCTCCAACAGCCTGTTTAGCTATCAGTTTCATAGATGGATTAACCTTTTTGATGAATTTAGAGTCAGTATGATCCATTCATTTAGCAAAAAGCCCCATTAGCTAGAACCAACCATTCAACACAAAGCCCCCAAAACAGTTTTGGAGCACATTTTACATGACATTTATAACATATGCAGTTTTTACTTAACTAAGTATTGTCGTGTTTTATAATTTGTTTCCTGACTAGACAGTAATCTTCTGACAGATTTGCTTTGTTCCTTTTGTTAATAGATATAATGTACATGTCTTTCAAATTCTTGACTTCTTAAAGATATCAATAGTATAGAAAGATGTTTCAAGAAACGTTATATTTTCATCAACTTTCTAGTCAAAATTCACATATGTTAACATTCTATTTTACGGGATTACAGTAAGCTATTAAATGAAATGTAATATTTTAATAGAATATTTTATACAGAAGAAAAAAATTTTAATGATTTACATATTTCACTGTGTATTATATGATTCTTCCTTGTGTCCACAAGGAGAAAAATATGAAATGATATAAATAGTAAAACTGAGTCTCTTGAAAATCTTAGTTATTTACATAATTTTCATATTTAGTTTCATTAGAAGTCCATTGGAGAATGAAAACTACAAAATTATTCAATAGAGGGGAGATAATATTAATAAAGAAATTGTATTTACTATATATATGTGGGCTTTATAATAAGTGATTCTCAATAATGAATGAAATGTCTTATATACTGTGAACACAGGACAATGACTTTATGTGGGGAATATTAATGAGCCATTATTAAATCAATAAGTTATTTACCAACTTTTCTATTACTTGAGCATGAACAAGGAATAGAAGACTTTATTTTTTAAAATCCAGTGGTACAGTCTTATGAGTAATTACAAGTATTTCTCTAATGCACTTCTATGGTTAAAATATTTCACAAATGTAAGGAACTAAGTTTGAGATACCTTTGAACTTTGTGAAGTATTTTCCTATTTGGTGCATAGTTTATCACTGAGTGTTAGACTATTGGAATGGCTTATGTAAGGTGAGACATGTGAGTGTATAATGTGTGCTTGCAATTACACTTTTTAATCTAATTCTCCATCATCCATTTGAATAACCACTCTTCAGAGATGCTTATTTAAATTTATAAAAATTAAATAAATGGAAAATTTTTACTCTTGAGTTTTGCTAGTCATATTTACAGTGCTCAATATTTCTCATGTGTAAATAGTATAATCACAAAAGGAAGTAGAAAAAATAAGACAGTTACTATTTCTGTGAAACATTAGTGGTGAAATTTCTGCTGCATCTAGAAAAAGTAATAATGGTGGGAAGAAAGGAAGGGTAAGGGACTTTCAGAGAGAGTAATGTATGGTAAGGCATGGAGACATATAGCCCTCAAGGGTCACGTACAATATAATTAACATGTAGGGCATAGCCACAGAGTCATGTGTGCGGCGAAAGAGTTGTGGGGTTACATTGGTACGATAGGCAGAAGCTACGTCATGAATGGCTCCGTCACAAGCTGGAAACGTCTATTTCCCCCTTTAAGGCTGTGTTTGAATAGCACAGCTAAGAGGTACCGAAGAGTTAATGTAGAATCAGAGCGATCGATTGGGCAAGTGTAGGGAGTGCTTCAACTTCAGCCAGCTCTGCGGAAGATAATCCAATCGTACTTCGGTGCGGAAGGTTAGACGGGAGCAGCAGAGAAGGATAAATGATGAGAATTTCTACGACTACACATAAAGGAAGGAATCATTCAGAAAGTGCCCCTGACCAAGTGCATTGCTTCAGTTTTTAATAATTCCAATGTCTCGAATATATTGACACACAAGGTCTCAAACATGTTGATATACATTACTGTCCACATAACTGAAAAATAGGTTATTGGCAAGATTTATAAAAGTTCAGTATGTTTCTATTACATGTCATTTTTAGCCTTCTATTTTCCATAGCCAATTCTTTACTATCCTAGAAAATAAACCATATAATAAACGGTAGCACAAAATTATAGATTATTGACATATTTCGAAAATATTATAAAGAAGAAGGATTGGTGGGAGACTACATATCCCTCTATTCCAGAAATAGGCCAAGTTTTTGCGCTGTACAAACTGGAAATCCACAATCAATTTAACCGAGTAGGCATTGGAATTAGATGCACAATAATTAAAACTTAAATCAAGAATTAAATTTGGATGACTGAAAAATTCACTTTTCCAAATATTTATAAAGAGCTGCTTAGGCATATTCTCTGCTCAGTTGCTAAAAGTAAAGAATGCAAATATAATTTCCATCATGATTCACACTTTCTGGAATGTCAAAATAGAAAATCTATAATCAAGTTAGCCAAATGGTTTTTACAATTTAACTCGGAGAAATGAATCTAAATGTTTTCTAAACTGAATTTTTTTTTTTGGCTGGTTGCATTTTTCATGTAGCAAGGTTTTAAATTCATTAAAGATAGGGAAAGCAGTATACTGTACAGAGTGGCCAATGAAAGAGTTTTTAGTCACCACATTGTTCACAAACTCATGGAATTTCCGCTATGTGCAACCAAGAGCTGCCTGCCCCACTGATTTTGCAAACTGAAACATGTCTCCTGTAGTGCCCAGCTGAGTAGCATGGAGGCCTGTGAGAATAACATTAGACCATGTTAGGAGATTGAACGACATTATCTTACAAATCCTCATAAGATTGATATGATTTACATGTGTGGAAATCGAAGTGAAAGAAAAGAGAGGAAATTACTTTCAATGTCATGGTTTTTTGAAGTAGCAGAGCCTATATTCATACGCAGGATTGATTTTCATATTTCCTCTACTCTATGTATTTTACATATCTTAATTTCCTTTTCATTATAGTGAAAATGAAATACTTTTTCCAAGTCATTGATTCACCTTCAACTTCTCTAAATGAAAAGGAAATATGAAATTTATAAAAAATGAAATGCAGACCAAGAGTGTTATTGCACAAGGATTCTAACAAGGGTTTGATAATCTTATCTCTATGGGTTTGCTAGCTATCCTCACTTCCTTTCTATCAAAAAAAACACACACACACACAAAAAAAAAAAAAAAAAAAAAA
>NW_022900916.1:46507963-46577440 GCF_012274545.1 Fukomys damarensis | reverse complement strand
ATCTGACTGGCCAGATGGCCCTGGTGTTGTAGCGTTTTCATGTCCAGGGCATATCTCTTATTCTACTTAAAATTTACTCAGATAAATACATAAAATATGGGTTAATAATTTACTGAATATATCATTTTACCAAATACTCATGTGGTTATTTGCTTAAAATAAGCATGAAAATGCCAAATCACCTTACCATAGGTAGTCTTTAAAATAATAAGTACTTCATTAAAAATAAGGGAAAATAGAGAGATTGCTGCTCTTTACTCTAATTTCCAAGTTAACATTCCCTGAGAAGAAACAGTTGGTGTAAAGGAATCTCCTGAGTGGCACAAAACACAACAGACTAAAATTACTTTCTAGTACGTCACCTTCAAGCTGGTGCCTAGTTTCTGTCATCTGACCTTATGCTTGCTTCTCCCTACCATATTGCGCCTGTTGCCTTCAATTACATCAGGTAATTGAAGTAAAATGCTCTTTCACTCTTCTGAACACCCTCCAAAATAATTCCCACTGAGAGAGATTTTTTTTTATACTCTTATGTTAACAATTTAAAATTAGAAGCTAGGTAGCCCAAGTATTGGTAACTGGTAATATCATGTCTTAGAGAAACATACCCTTTAAGTTTCTAGATGTCCAAATCTCAGAATATATCAAAGTGAATCATGCTATTTCCTTAATCAATCACTTCTTGATCCTGTCCTTTGCATGACCAAATCTCTTTCATTTTTTCTGTAAGTTGTTAGAAATTACTATGTCCAATAAATATGCTACAACAATATTTTATGGGCAGATATCTTATTTATATTTATATTCACTAACTTCAAATACTCAGTCACAAATTAAATAATACTATACCTCAAATGCTGAACTGAATAGAGATTTAAAATGTTTGCTTAATTTTATTTCTTAAAATGAAAGTTCAGTATATACATACTTGTGCACGAACTAGACGTTTTCATATAATAATGCATAGAGTATTCCTCATTTGATTCAGCCTCAAAAATATGTTTCAAAAGAAATAATTGCACATTAATCTATGAATTTAAATATAATTTTGGAAATCATGTCTAGATTGAGAATGAAAAATATAATCTCTGCATTGCTCTACCTTAAGATATGAATGACCATGTAAGATATTAAATATATTTCCACATAATCAGTGCTTTCAAAACCTAGAGGAATAATAAGAATTTTTGTCAATGTATTTAATTGATTTTTATAAGTCTAATATCTTGGTTGAGTTTAAACATGTCACCAGTTTTGAGAGGTTTATTTATTTGAATATAAATTCTCAAAAAATGCCTACAATTATCTTTGCTTTTTCTCTCTATGGTGAACAGCAGGAGAAAGAAATCAGTTCTCCTGAACAGCCTTACATTTTTTTTCATCACTAGGAGCCTTTAAACAGGAACAAAACTATTTAGTTTGTCTATTTTTCCACTGTACATGATGATTAGTGAGTAGTATAGAAAAACTGCATTAATTAAACAAGTTTAGAATTCATCCATTTATAAAATCCCATTTGTTTATAATCTGCCAGTTTGAATCCAGAAGAATATTATTAATATCATTGAAAATTAAATTCTAACATAAAAAGCATTTACAACCAGACTATCCAGATGAATTACAGAGAACACTTCAGTTTATGACCATATTACCAGCAATTCAAATGTTTCTGCAATGTGCAATAGGAAGAAAAGGGCTAAAGATGTAGGGAAAGTGGGAAGGGTGGGGGAAAGGAAATAAGGGACAAGAAAAAATAAGAGAAAAGCAAAAACTGAAAACAAAGTCTTTGTAAATAGGGAAGGGAGGAGTGGGTGAAGGGAGGGCAGAGGTATGAGGGAAAAATGAGAACCAAGACCTGTCATGTAAAGGCACAAGATCCCAATGATGAATGTAACTGTACTGTATACCTAAAATGTACCAATAAACGCAATAAAGAAATGTTTCTAAGTAGGCCATTAAAGAAGGTGGTGAACTCCTCATGATGTCATTAATTCATGAAATATGATCTATTGATAGATCACTTTTTAAAGCAGCAAAGAAACACTGACAAATTAGTAGACAATCAAGCAAAGGGAAAATAATGTTTAATCATTCATACTTTGAAATGAAATGACAGTATTGGATTTTGCTATGACTTTTGAGAATCAGAAAAAGCTGGAGTTGGTAAGATGAATTTCATAGCCACCTTTAAGCAGCCATTTGAAATCTCAGCCAAATCAGCTATGTGGAGATTTATGAGCTGCACTCCTTAGGTATAAAGAGCCTTATGCCAGGGATCATCAAGTCCATCAATATTACATGAAGACTGGATAGGTGTGAGAATATGCTCAGGAAACATGTTAAGTGATTCATGTGGTAAACAATGTGAAAAGTATTCTAAGGCATCCTTTTTATATAAAACTAAATATAGCATTACTATGGAAAGTAAAACAAAAGTAATTACTTTCTTTTATATCTAAATATGATTTAAGTAAATTTCAAAATATAGAGAAAAAACAAACTTTGGATTCTACTTGCAGACTTCTGGGATAAAATACATTCACTTGCCTTTGCACATATTTCGCCACAAATGTTTGTAAGTCATTGCTACAAAATGTTTTAAGATCAAGAGACAGTGAATTTTCCCCATAAATACTGAAGCTGAATATATGAAATTAATGTCAAAACTGTGAAGAGTTCTTGAAATTTACAGAATTTCTAAACTAACAGACTGCAGCAGGCTCATATATGTTGGCAAAAGATACAAGAATACTGGGACAGAGACAATGGATTTCAGTACTTATGAGAGTGGGCAGCATGATCCTTATATTCATGCCAGTTTCTCTGACACTCAAGACCTCGACTGAGATTCAAAGAAACCATAGACTATACTGCTTATTTTTAGTATTGAGGTTTTAATGTGGGGCCTTCCCATTGCCCATCCACTTTCTTGTTTTTAAATTTCAAAACAGGGTGCTGTGTTGCTAAGGTGCCTTTGTTGCACTTGCAGTCCTCAAGCCTGAGCATCCCAGGGTGCGTGGCCTATAGAAGGTACTGTCTGTTATGGTTTATCTCTGGATGCCCTCCCAAAGCCTCCTGCACTCATAGGCGGAGTTTTGGGGAGGAGATTGTGTAGAGACACATGGGATCCTTAGGTAAGATCAAGAAAGGAGCATAGGCCCTTTAAAATTTAGGAGAAAAAAAATCTCTGCAATGCTCCAAGGGTGTAAATAATGGGCAGCCTTCCACCTTACTTTTGCAATATTGTCAATCCTAATTGTTGTCCTATGTACTCAAAGATTATTGTACCCAAACCCCTACCAGTTGAGCTGGGCTGCCTGCAGAGAAAGGAACCACCAACTCAACCCCAAATACAGGACTTCTGTCCATACTCAGTGGTTACCAGCTCTGGAGCCCCCACTCCTGAGTGGTTTTATATCTCTTTATCTCATTAAACTTTACTCGGTCTTTGCATCGTCTTCTGATTCCTCCTTCTTTTTTCACATCACAGATACAAACCTAAGAAAACCTGAGACCCCAGACAACTGGATCATGGGTGAATGATTCTGTTCAGTGGATTAGACCACTGATAAGTTTATAGCTAAATGTGATGTTGGGCGGTGAAGCAAGGCTGGAAAAGGTGAGTTATTGAGGCACAGCTTGAATTGATATGTCTCCCTCTCTCCTCCGCTCATCTCTCTGTTTCCTATCTGCCATATTACTTACTATTTTTCTCTGCTGTTCCCTGCTACCATGCTGCCCTGCCTTGGAGCCAGAAAACTATGGACTGAAACCACTACATACTGTTAGTCAAAATATGTTTTTCATGCTTAAGCTTGTGTTTATTGAGTATTTTCTTCCAGTGTTAAGAAATGACTAAAACACTGTCTTAAAAAGAAAAAAAAACTTTGAGGGTCTGAAATAGAGCACAAGTAAACTGATTTGACCTTCACCCACAGAGAGAAATACTACTTTTCTCATACTTAAGAGAAAATTAACTTTCCTTTAGCTCTGGAAGAAGGCAAAATCTCTATCTCCTAAGCATGTTAGCTAACACACATCACTGAAAAGATGATCCAGATCAAAAGCAGGTAGTGGTGCCTCTTCTCATAACACATGCAAAATAGTAAAAGACCTATGGAGAACTGAACCAAATAATGTCTATCCATCTTTGTAAATTATGTTTGTTTTTTTTTCCTGGTGAATTGTCCCATGAGCACACTGTCTTGTCAACCGCTCTGATTAACTGGACAAGAGAGTATGGGGAAAAAATCATTTCACTTTTCTTGTGATATTAGTGCAGGCTACTATCAAAATGCCAAGATGAAAGTGAAGCTAACCTGACATATTAGCCAGCTGAAAAAAATGTCGTGAATTCTAAATTTATCCTAAGGAGAATGGACAGAAATTCTGCCACCAAAAACAAATATGGTCATTGAGTCACGACTGACCTAAAACTGTAACCTCAGGCTTTCGTAACAGCATTAAGATTCGGCTAGTTCTGAGTCCGGTGAAATTAAACAAATGTTAGCCTCTTAAGCAAGTATCCTATGGGGCCACAAGTTAGGACAAATAAAATCATTAAAATTATTTTTGAATTAGATTCTTCTTCAGTTAGGATAATTTTTAGTTTATGGTGGTGTGAAAGCTTACCATATAACCTCTCTGTTTTTCACTCTTAAGTACTCAATAAATTATACTGAACACTTTACTATAAAAAGTACATTATTCTAGCCGGGATTTAGTTCAGTGGTTCCGGCGCCTACCTCGTAAGTGCAAGGGCCCAAGTTCAACCCCTGATACTCCCCGCCAAAAAGAAAGAAGAAGAAGAAGTACATTATGGTAGAAGAGTGTTCTGAAAACATTTAAAATAGGCCAGGCTACTCCATAGGACTGTAATGTTCAGTATTGACAAGCATTTCCAGTGTGTACTTTCAGCTTCAGGTGGGCTTACTGGGCTAAAACCCAATCAGAAGTCAAAGAGTGTCTATACTTCCCTTCTTGTCCCAGGAGTAATCGAAACTCAGGCTTCTCTAGCCACAAACTTTCTCTAAACAGGGGATTAGGGGACAGAGATGAATTAGTCAAAATACTACAGTGCTTGCTTTTTTTCCTACATCGCTCAGTTTCTTGAATCGGAGCTTCCAGTGTCACTGAAATTCTTTAATTTTAGATATGAAAATTTGCTTTTGATGTCATTTTTGCCAGTTGTTTTTTCATTGCCTTTAAGAAGTGTTAGATACTTGGAATGTTTTCCTGTGCCATTTTTTGGTGACACCATTGTTTTTTTACTTTTAAAATTTTGATAGATCTTTTCTACAGATATTTTCTGGCCTTATTGTGGATTTTTCTGCTATAAATTGTCCAGAAATCTAAACTCTCACTTCAGATTTCAGAAATCATATTAAATGACATGTTTGAGGACAGCAAAGTTATAGTTACAGCTTGAGTTTATGGCACTATTTTCTTTTAAATATATGTTTTGTATTTTAGAGCAAAGAGAAGAGAGACATGCTGATTCAAGCTTCCTTATCCATTTTTTTTTTACTTCATGTTCATGAAGTTACAGTTTAGGCACTGTTTAGTGTATCATGCAAGGATAAATATCTGAAATTTAATCTCCATTGTGAGATATTAAGAATGGTAATTTAATATGATTATGATGTTTAAAGGTGGGAACTTTGACATGTGAGTAGTATCAGATAAGGTTATTAGGGTAGAGCATCAGTGATTTAATCCTGACATTTTTATGAGAAAAAGAAGAAGAGAGCAGGAAAGACATACGTGGCTACTCGCTGTCCCTCAGCATATGATTTATGTCCTCTACTACCAGAAGTCTCCCAACAAGGGAGATGTGACCCCTCAACTTTATACCAGAACTGAAAGTCAAACAAACCTCTTCTCTTTATAACTTACACAGATTCTTATATTGTGATATCAACAACAAAAAACGGACTACTATACAAAATAAATTTTACATTGTCTACATACAGTCTCCCATGTTTAGATTCATGAAATGTAAAGGATGAGGAAAGAAAGGAAATGTTCCAGTAACTTTATGATGTTGCAGGATCCAGAGATTCAGAGATAGGATTTCATTATTAGTGTGTGTTTTGAAGGAATGAAAGGAGTTAGAATAAAATTTGGAAGAAGAAGATGAAATAAATTAAATAATACAGGCCTGATAATGTGGGACAAAATGATGTATATCACATAAACACATTCCTTTCAGACACAAGAATAGGCAGCCTTTTTACTGAAATTAGAAGGAAGCAAAAGGTTCACCCAAAATCACATATACTTACAGTCGTGGGGCAAGGAATTTTAGGGACAGTCCACCTCAAACATATTGCCATTTTGAAAAAATAAGTATCATCTGCTGATGCTAAAGAAGTGACAATATTGAAAGTGAACTGCCTAAAAATGTAATATTGGTAAAAATCATAGACATAGGTTATATCATCTGAGTCTTACATTTTAATGATACCAGCATTTGCAATTGTAGAATTTCCCTTTAGCTCTTCAGACTCTAGGTATGGGTGAAGAAGAGGTTAATTCTGCATTATGTGAGATGAGATGAAAAACTGCCAGATGCTGAAAAAATGGGCAGGATATATTGTGCTTAGTATAGGAGGAACTCTAGAAAGATAGAAATGAAATTAGTGATGTAAAGTGGGGAAGTAATCTAGTGTTCTGTAAGTGAAAGGACTGAATTTATACTATTTGTTTGTTTGTTTGTTTGTTTTGCATGTGGGATTAACCTCTGGCCCTTGTGCTTGCAGGGCAAGGGGAGAAACCACTGAGCTAAATCCCTGGCCCGGAATTTATACTTTAGAATGAAAATATTTTCATAGAATCTCAGGGTCTTCCAATGTGGACGTTAGTGTCACTAGCTAAAAGAGTGAGTGATGATCACTGAAAATGAAGGCAAAGATGAAAAAGGACTGAAATATTACTGAGTCCAACTACCATGGAGATTTTTTTTTAATCTCCCTAATGGACTGAATATGAGCTAAGTGCTAAATCATCACAGAATCTGAGACAGTAACTACATTATCTAAGTTGACAGTAATGAAAAAGAATGGCCTTCTCCGATTGAATTTTTTGATAAATTAGAAAGCAAAGTATGTGTAGTATTTGCACAAGTTTGGAGAAAGTAAAAATTCTAAAAGCACTGAAATTCTACTGTACTTATACTTATCATCCACCATCCACATATACTTAGATCTATGTGTGTATTGATATATATATATTTATGGTTTCAAATATTGAAAGACAAAATGTTACTAGTCAGTAATGACAACGTTTGCTCTTTTTGATAAAAATGTAAAAATGTACAGCACATTTTGTAAAGGATGACGCATATGATAGAACAGCTGCTTGTAAGTTTAAAAGAAGTGTGGTATAACAGTTTTCCCTTAGAATATAGACAAACAGAAAAAAAGATAATGATTGATTATTCCTGGTTTCCTTGAAAAGCAAAATGTCCTAATATGAAGTTTAAGTGGAATAATAAATGGAACTTAAATTTTAAAGATTATAAGACCATCCACATCCAAAAGTGAATCATCTAAAGTAGTATTTCAAATTTGCTTTAAAGTGTTTAATTAAACACAAAGGCCATAACAGCACATGTGTAACTCTTAGGTATTAATTAGACTTAGTCACTTCCCTGTTGATGGGGAAAATACCCGACACCCGCTACTTAAAGGAGGAGCGGAGGTTTATTTCCAAGCTTCAGTCTGTAGTCAGCTGAATCTAAGGCAGGAAAGCAAAGCGGAAGGGCAAAGCAGACAAAAAGCTGCTCAACCCATGTCAACCAAGAAGCGGAGAGAGAAGGGGAGAACTGGCAATAAGAAAACACCCTTCCTGGGCACATTCCCACTGACTCACCTCCAAATAGGCTCTGCTGCTTAACATCATATTTAGCTACTAAACTTATCAATGGAACAGTCAACTAATAAGTATAGCTCCCCGATTATCCAATCATCTTCCACATACCTGAGACTTCTGGGGGACATTTTATATGTAAATCATAACACGATCTTCTCTTTATTCAAATATGAATTTTAAAAGCAGATACATTCTAGTCTACAGCAAAGACTGTCCCTCTTTCACTTTTTAAAGATGCATGTGTTTTTACTAAATTCAGGACAATCAATCCTGTTTCGTGGTTTCTGCAACTGAAGGTTCAACCAAATTCAGGTGGAAACTATGTGGAAAAAAATTGCTTCTGTACGGAACAAACACAGCCTTTTTTTAATCATTATTCCCCAAATAAGATATAGTATAATGACTTTTTACATAATATTCACATTGTTTTTAGGCATTATAAGTAACATAATGATTATTTTAAGTAGATAATAGAAGGATTGTGCAGTTTATATACAAATATATCATTTTAAATAAGAAACAGGCATTTGAAGATTTTGGAGTCCTGGCCCATAAATAGCCAAAAGCCACTTTATTCTGATTTTGTAGAAATTTTCCTTTTGCCTCTTAAATGTCTCTCTGCTCTCTTCTTGCTTAAACAATTTTTGACAAGAAACCCAATGTAAATCTTATTCTTCTATTCTTATAAGGAAATATTTTTCAACTTCAGTCTTTTTCAGGATTTGCTTTTAGACTGCTTTTCTCCAAATTGAATATCCTGTGTTTATGTGTAGAATTTTTTTTTCAAAAATAGTGTTTTAATTTCTAAGTCCTTCCTGGAATTGTAATTTGGTATTTGTCCTTAATTGTGGAAATCAAATCTTAGCCACTATGATTTCATAAATTTCCTCTGATTTATTACCTTTCTTGACTCTTTTTGTTTCAGATTATGAATATATTTATATATTTGGTAATTGTCTAATATTTCTTGGCATCCTTTTCCTTTTTCTTTGGTTTTTTGAGACAGGGTCTCACTATGCAGTTGAGAATGACCTGGAACTCACTATGTAGCCCAGGCACTCACAGTGATCCTCTTGCCTCAGCCTCCCGAGTGCTGGGATTACAGGTGCACGCCGCCACGCCCGGCTTCCTTCTCCTTTTTTATTCCATTTTGTTTTCTCTTTGCATTTTAGTTTAAGATGTTTTAACATATTCTCAAGCTGACTACTTCCTTAGAAATATCCAATGCACTGGTGAGCTCATCAAATAAATTCTCCCATATATTATTTTCATTTTTAAACATTTGTTTGGATTCCTTCTCACAGTTGCAATCTATCACCTATAGTCTATCTTTTCTGTATGTTGCCCAGGTTTTCTATTAGATCACATAGTGTATTATTTGTACTTATATTAAAATACTAATGTAGGAAGTTCAAAATCCGTGTCATTTTCAAATGTGGTCATGCTGGTTACTCTGTCCCTTCAGATATTTTCTTTTGTTTTATTTTCATCTTTCACCTTTTAGAATAACTTGTAAGTTTTGGTTGGAAGTTAGACATGATGTACTGGGTAATAGGAACTAAGGTAAATAGTCCTTGACAATGAGAAATTGTAGACATCTTCCTAGGTAGTATATTATTTTTACTATTTTCTATAACTGTAGCTGTTTGAGCCCTCAGCATGCTCTGGTATTCTCTTTTGTTTCCCCTATAGTATTTAAATTTTATCATAAATAACGTCTCAAGCACAGTCTAAGACTTCAATTCTTTTCTACGCAATGTTCCATTATTATACATGCACTCTATCGGCGTTGTGATGAGAAACGTGGGGAAGGTAAATCTTTTCTTATCCCAGAATTGTGCCCCAGTATTTTGGGGGTCCGAGGTACCTCTTCTATGAACTCCATAGATGCTTATCGATCTTCCTTTCCCCACCCTAGCTGAGAGAGGAAGGTTAGGGAGGCCTAGACTTATGTAGACTTCATAATTTTCTTTCACTTAAGGGAATTTGGAGAGCAAAAAGCTCTGTGTAAACTGCAAAATAGCTGCCTTTTCCCTCTCCGTAATAAAAGCGTGAAGGGATATTTTTTCCAGTCTCTTTAAGCATGAAAGCCTATTCAGGTTCCTACAAAGGTTTTTATCAAAGTTTAGAATTCTTTCTAGAATGGAGTCACCTTGAGTTTTTAAATTACAATGAGCACCCTGAAATTTGTCATTAAAGTTTAAATTATTTGATTTAGCTGTTCTTAACAGTACTGACTCCAGGGTTGGGCACCTGGGCTTCAGTTTCTATTTTTAGCAAGCAGCGATCCACATTTTTCCCCTGTGTTTAGAAAAGTAGTTTACCATTTGACCACAATTCTCTGTATACTACAATGAGTTGTTGGTTTTCAGTGTGTTTAATTTTTTTTCCTGTTACAAACGTGACAGTGGCAACTTCCAAGGTCTTCAGACCTCACGCTGAAATAGTCTAACGTTTGGGTTGAGTTCTTTATAGAACTTTTATGTTTGCTGTTTTGTAATAAAATTATAATTTCATCTGAGTCTTTTAATCTAGAATGTGTTTAAGGAAGACATCTATTTCAACTTGAAGAAATTATTTTAAAAATCATAAAAATCAGTAATATATGACACACACATGTACCACCTCGGTGATGACAGCATCCTCCCTAGTCCTGCTGCCGCAGTGTCAGACACCTCTGTGAAAGGCAATTTATGCAGCTTGCTGGCGTCTTGCCTTGTCAGCCTCCTCCTCCCTGCAGAGCTCAGTGAGGTGGAGTCAGCACCTGTAGATGCACAATGCAGAAGTTAGAGAGTTAACCTATAGGGAACAGCTTTGAACAAAGGGAGAGATAGGCAGGTGAATAAATTATTTTTCTTTTGTCACCTTCAAAGATTTTCCTATTTTAAAAATGTGCTTGGAATAGATTCATTTATAGGAAAATGGATACATATTGAAGATATACTCCTAAGTGAAATAAATAAGTCACACATGTGTAAATACCAAATAGTTTCCCTGGTGTGAATATTCTGCAACAATGCATAAGATTCTAATAAGATTACTGACATTCAGAAATTTGAAGAAAGGAGCTAAAGGTGTAGGGAAGGTGTGATGCGTAGGGGAAGAACAAAAAGGGAAAAGAAAAAATGTGAAAGAATGAAAAGATGAAAATAAAGTGTTTGTAGATGGGGAGGGGAGGAGGGGGTGAAGGGAGGGCAGAGGTAAGGGGAAAAATGAGAATCAAGACTTGCCATATAGAGGTACATGATCCCAACAATGAATGTAACTGTACTGTATCCCTAAAATGTACCAATAAACTCAATAAAATTTTTTTTAAAAAATGTGCTTGGTATGTACCATCTAGATAGCAAACCAATAAGCCTGTGACCTAATTAATAATGAGTTATTGGTCAACTCTCCTTCTATTCTTCACTCCCTGTCCTTCATTGATGTCCACCAAGGAATGTAGAAACATTAGAACAGTCTGTTCCATTTTCCATCGCCAGGAAAGCTCAAAACAAGAAAGTAGAAGTAAAACAGAATTCTAGAATGCGTTTATTTCTAAATGAAATCCAGTGATCTTTGCCTTTTTAAATGTGTGGTGATAACTGAAATTAGATTTCTGCAATTAGCACCTTAATTTGTCTTGTTTTGAAATGTGGATCTTGGAGTTATCACCTTCCAGATGCAGAATCTGGATTATATAAAGAAACAAAAACATAAACATATGGGAAATGTTAAAGTGAGACAATTATGAGCAACACATTTTTATTACATGGTTCTTTTGTAACAATTTTGTTTCTAATGTCTTATTTTAGAAAAGATCCACTAATATAAAAATATATTGGTTTATTGATTAAAATAAATAACATCTGAAAATAGATATTAAAAAGTGAAACCATTTAAAAAACATTTTATATGATGAAAACGAATGAGTTCATTTTATAAGCCTAGTCTCTAGTCATATTTGTATTTATCCAATATATCCAATATCATTTTACTTTCACATGTGTTGATTATTTTTCAAGAATGGAATTATAATTACAGATGCTAAATATAGTTTTATTGAAATTCATATGTTTTCAGAGCATCTACTTATTTTCCTCTCTACTTGTCTATCTTTATTATCTCACCAAGCGTGTTGGCGCACGCCTATAAACCCAGCACTTGGGAGGCTGAGACAGGAGGATCTCTGTGAGTTCCAGACCAGCCTGGGCTACATAGTGAATTCCAGGTCAGTCTCAACTACATAGTGAGACCCTGTCTCAAAAAAAAAACAAAAAAACTTTATTATCTCTTTATCTGCTTATAAATAAAATGTATTACTATATAAGTTCAAAATATTTTGTGGAACTATCTGAACTGTAATACATCAAAACAATATTTATAACATGTACTACAAGTGCTCATAAGAGTTTCAGATAAATATGAGAATTTCTATTAATGTCATTCATCTTACATTCAGAATATACTTTCCCATACACTATGACTTACACATAATGAATATAGAATTTCCAATATCAATAGGTTCTTTTTATTTCCTTAGAACAATATAATGGAAAGGAAACTGGAGTTTTACTATGTAAAGTATTTCTTTCTTAAAATTGTATGTAGTATAGTTCAATCCATTAGCAAGTCATGCGTAAGAATGTGATTTATATCCATCTCAATTTATTTTAGCCTTAGACCTAATTGCAAATTTTATTTCCTGCATTTGTAGACAAAAGGCAATTTCTAAACTGAATTAAAGACTATGCCTATTAAGTAACACATTTTCTGGGAGCACACTTCCAGTACTCTATAGGCTCACACTTTTCCAAAGGTGTCCAGTTCACAGAGACTCATGATATTAAAAACAAAAGGACAGAAAGTTGAAAGTAGCAATACGTTTAAAATGCCAAAATGCATATGGGATGTTAATACTCAAGATACTAAGTTCTTTTTTATTTTATATGTCTAAAATTTTTAATGTCATAGTTTAAATGATGCATATTTCTTAGTCTATGGAAGAGAAATGAATTACTAATATACATAAGATAAACGAATCTGAAAGTAATTATTTTAAGAAAAAAATGTATCAGTTTCTCCAGAAAATACACAAGCTGTAGGATTCCATTCATAAGGAATCTGTACAAAATAAATTTAATTATAGCAATATACATTAATTATTATTTGGAGAGTAGGGAGAGATGGGTAGTAGGAAATTTATTCTAGAGAATACAAGGGAAACTTTCTGTGTATATAAAAGGTTCTAGGACCTGGGTTTGGCTCAGTGGTTCCTCTGTCTGCCTTGGAAGGAAAAGGGCCTGAGTCTGATACCTGGTACCATAAATAAAAATTTTAAAAAATAAATAAAGGCTCTGCAAGGTGGTCTCTCCTGGGGCTGCACTACAGCTTGGATCTAGACTGTCTTCCAAAGGGGCAAGTGTCATAGATTTAGTCTCCAGCTTGGTTATTAAGAAGGACTTAGTGAGTGCTCCTAGGTTCATGAGGATAGTGGAAATCCATTTCTTCTTATCTTTCTCTTTCAGCTCCCAGCCATATATTGAGCAGATTTGTTCCACTGCATGTGCCCTGCCATGATTTACTTCTCACTGCCTGCCCCGAGCAACAGGAGCAATTACATCATGGACTGGAAACTCTGATACCATGATCCCAAATAAAACTTTCTCTTCTAAATTGATTTATCACATGTATTTGTTATAGTGATGAAAAGCTGACTATCATAGGCTGCCATTACAAAGTAACACAGATTGGGTGGCTGAACAAAAGATATTAATTCTTTTGCAGTTCTGGAGGCTTCAACCCCAGATCAATGTGTTGACAGGCCTAATTTCTCCGTGGCTTTTGGAAGGCCACTTTGATACTGTGTCCTCACGTGGTCTTTCTCTAGGTGCACACGCATTTCCAGTGTCTCCTCCTCTTCTTCTGAGGACACTGTGCTGTTAGCTTCCATTTCCACTCTTATGCCCTCAATTAACTTTAATCACCTCCTTAAATGACCCATATCCAAATATGATAATATTGGGAATTAGAGCTTCCACCTATGATTTCTTGACAGTGGAGAGGACAAAATGCAGTCTATACCAAGTGTGTAAATAGAAGCTTTCAATTTTTAAGCTTCAAGAAATTTATCATTTAAGGTTTGTATATATTATTTTGTGTACTAGACCTTATTTTTTAAAAAAGATAGCAGAATATTATGATGGGAACATTTGAAAGTTGATTTTAGTCATAGGAAAGTCAATTCAATATATTTAATTTGATATATTGATAATACAATTTAAATTTGGGGTTTCTAAAAGATACATTAGTGAGAATTTATAGAAATCTACATGGAAATAACCCATATATGTATGTGCATGAAGTTGAAATCTAATGGAATGGGATGCCTGAAATAGGTGATAGGTTGGCCAGTGAGGTTTATTTTCCTTTCACTGATGACTTATATTCAAGGAATTTGGGGATATATTTTACAGTACTATTGCTGATTTTACTAGAATGCATTAAAGGATTCTGTTCAAGTTTATTGATAACTCTAACAACTGAATTCATTGACAAGTAGGATCTCCTCATACAAAGCTCTGCTTATCATTCACGCAGCTATGAAAAGTATCTCCAATCCAGTGGTTGATTAAAATTATAAGGCAGCCATCCTAGATATGCAACATCTTCTGAAACTCCTCCCTCTGTGATGCTACCCAGGAATAAGCTGTAGCAATGTGTTTACTGGTGACATATTGCCTTTAGATGTGTCAGCTGATGCTCTGTTCTCACAAATAAAAGTATGTCTGGATGACTTTCCCAACCAATACACAGTATACAAAACTCTCAATGTACAATAGTGCAGTAGTTTCAATGTTAAAGGACAAAGTGGCTAAAGTGGTAACTCTTGGCAAGAGAAAGCTGTAAATATCCTTGATAAGCTGCTTTTATTGTCATCCTTGTTACATAACTACTGTAGTAAATATAAATGCTAAGTGCACTCTGACCTTTTGCCTCCAAAGACCTAGGCTGTCTTACAGAAGGACTGTTTGTTCAAGAAATGATTCAGGCAGCAGACCGAAATATCTGAAACCCTGAAAATTTCTAAAGGCTTGTCTTTAGCAGAGGCCTTAGATTCTACCTGAGAGATGAGCTCTGAGCCCTAAGGATATCCAACCTATTAATAGTACTTTTGTCTGTTTGAAGCCTTGGGTTGTGCTACACCATTTTGACCAGATAGATTAAGCTAACAATATTATTGTGGTAAACACGAGTGTTTGTAAACCTGAATTTGTAGACCATGTGGTAACCAGTACGTATAGATATTTTATGCTAACAAATGTGGTTTATGGTGAATGTCTGTGTGGGTAGGTTTCTGGAGTCCTTGTGGCTAAGGTTAATCATGACAGTACTATGTGTTTATGATTCATAATAAAGGTTTCCAAGAGCTTCTATTGTTGTCCACACTGTACATCAGTTGTTACAAATCACTCCTGTGATAATTGAGTACAGCCCATGTGACTGATCTAGAAGAGGAAATCTAGAGGATTGTACTGGTTTCACATGAACTTCTCCCCATAAGTCTATCCTCTGTTCTCATTATAATTTCTATGCTTTGATTTAATAAACAATAACCATGATCATAAGTTTTTGAGTCATAAGTCCATCTAGTGAATCGCAGAACCCCTAGCACATCACATTTTCTGACCAGATTAGAATTTACAAGAGTTGAACACATTAGAGGCATAGTGATGTTGCCAGAAACTTTCTCTAATGCAGAAACTGTTCAGTAGCAACTTAAATTACATTATTATGGCAGAAAAAAGGTTCAATTGTTGTTTAAGCATTATTTTTTTGGGGGGCAGGGGGGACTGGGGATTGAGCTCAGGTCCTTGTGCTTGCAAGGCAGGCCACCAAACTGCTGAGCTAAATCCCTGACCCAAGTATTATTATTATTGTTGCACTATTTTTCATAGCATCTGTGATTTAGTTATGAAGTTTTACAGCATAAATAAGGATAATTTTATTTCATAGAAAAGAGAGTTTTCCATCAATACCTCAAAAAAGTTGTTGTTCATTAAATTTCCATGGTATTTTTATATTTAAGTTTAGAAGTTTTATGCTACTAAAATATATTAATTATGAATTATATGTATACATGTAAATTTTATTGTCATCAATGCAATTGTATATATTATGTATAATTTCATTTTATTTATAGAAAGTCTCATATACATATATATATATATATTATATATACTGTATACTTATATAAATTACTTGTTTCAATCTAGAGATGTATCACTGTTTGGCAGGCTATCTAGTCCAAAACTATACAATATGTATTTTTGCACCTGTCTTCACTGGAAAAGTATTGAAGACCCTTTCTTCTTCATCTTGAGTCTCTATGATAAGAATATTGCAATTGTCCTGTACAGGCATAACCATTTTTATTTCTAACTTACTTTTAAAAGCTAATTAAGAAATAGGAAGATTTTCATGCTTTGGATGCTCAATATAAGGATGAGGATGTATTCATGAAAAGGTTATTTATTATATTTGTGAACAAGTGCTCACTCATGATAGCCATATATATAATTTAGCTTAAACTACATGGACTACTCATGAGGTACACATGGGAGTAAAACTCTAAATATTGAATAAGTATAAAACATACTGAAAGGAAAACTGGTGATATCCATGTCATAGCTAATAATTAAATATTTTATATTAATCCAAAAGATGTTGGCTATTCAATCTAAGAATGAGTGACCATTGTTTCACACGCCCTACTCTAAATACTACAAACCTCTTCTCCTATGGATAAAACACATAAACTTCATGGAAAGGCTTAGGATTGTGCTCATTCTATGTTTTTGCTGTTTTTGCTGTTGTTGTTGTCGTCATCATTGTTATTATTTTACAATTTTCTTATTAAAGAACCAAATGTTTTAAGACTAGAACATTCACAACAATCTTTGTATTTAGGAAGAATTAGAAAGGGACTGTGCATGCCCAATTTGAGGTGTAGACTCAGGAAAATTCTAGTAAGGTTGTAAGTTTAGACTTCAAGCTGATCCTTGATACAGAAATATCCTACAACAATTCAGTTTTTAAAAAATAAACAAAGACCTTTAGCCCTTTTCTTCCTATTTCAAATGGTCAATTATTTCATTAGGATCTTACGTATTAATACAGCTTTTCACACCAGAGAAACTATTTGGTATTTATACATGTGTGACTTATTTATTTAATTTAGGACTATATCCTCTATATGCATTCATTTTCCTATGAATGAATTTACTTTGTCATTCTTTGCGGCTGAGTAGTATTCCATTGTATAGAAAAACCAGGGAAGGGTAGGGGAAAGGTAATAAGAGAAAAGAAAAGAATATGAGAAAATGAAAAAATGGAAACAAAGTGTTTGTAAATGGGGAGGAGAGGAGGGGGTGAAGGGAGGGCACAGATAAGGGGAAAAAATGAGGACCAAGACCTGTCATGTAAAGGTACAAGATCCCAATAATGAATGTAATTGTACTGTATAACTAAAATGTACCAATAAACTCAATAAAAGAAAAAAAATAAACAAAGACAATAACTACCCACAGTAAACGTTACAGGAGGAAAAATATCTTATTTTCAGAGAAACAACATTAGTAAATTTAAATGTCTGGTCAAGAAACAAGATCACATCACATATAAAGAAAGATCACATAGTCCAATCAAAGAAAAAAGAAATATATCATCCTATACAATTCCGTGAAAAAGACATGCTTCCCTAAGATAACTACATTTCTTTATGATGTTATACACTGAAGGAAGATATAAAAAGTGCCAAGAAATTCATGTTAGAATAAAATACATATACCAATATGGTTATATAAAGCCTAAAGTAAGACCTAAAAATTCCAATGTTGGGTAGCACAATAACTAAACTGAAAAATACTATCTATAAAGAGATTCGAAGAACGCTTTGAACTAGCAGAATAATTAATTGGTGATAAAGATAAAGTAAGATAAGGCGGTGTCTGAAGAAAAAATTAGGTAAGTATAAGTAATAGAAGCCTAAGGGGTCTACCTGCAAGACACTCTGAAGAAGATCAACATATACCAGCTAGTACACCAACATGCACATCCTTCTCTAGAGGAAGAAAGAAAAGAGAATGTTTAACAAAATAATGTCTTTAAAAATCCCAGATCTGATAAAAGACATATATTTGAACATTCAAGAAGCTCAAAAACTCTGAGTTTAAAGAGCCTCATACCAAGATACATTATAACTAGAACTTTGAAACCATGACAGAATCTAAGGAGCCAAAGAGTGACTAACATGGAAAGGATCCCCTATAAGGTCACCAGCAGATTTTCATCACAAACTGTGTAGCTCAGCAGACAATGAGCTGATAAATGTAAACTGTTGTGAGGAAAAAGGTAGTTCAGTAAAAATACTATAACTAGCAATTCTATGCTTTAGGGTAAGACTGAGACACTTCTAGATAAACAAAAATTCAGAAGCTTTTTACTCCTAGACAGACCAGTAAAAGAGATGTTCCTGAAGAGTGAATAAAGAATATCAGTAACTTGAAACCATATGAAGAGCTAAAGATTTCAATCAAGGTAAATACATAAAAGATCATAAATATTAATATTATTGTAAAATGGGTTTGTATCTCTACTTTTGTTTTCTATGTAATTTAAGAAACTCACATTTTGCTTAAAGCTTATTCTAAAAATCTCTAAGACTTGTAGAAAACAAAGCACATAAAGAAAAGTCACATCATTCTTCTAGTTAAATATTAATGCTTTCAATTCTGCAGGCATAAGACAGAGATTGGCATAATAGAGGAATGTTTTAAAAGTAGATCCTACTACATGCTGACTGCAAAAGATTGATTTTTGATGCAAAAACACAAACAAATTGAAAAATAAAGAAGGAAAAATATACAATGCAAATTGTAACCCAAAAGGAACAGGGCTGGTGTCTACAGTAAAATCAGACAAAAATAAACTTTAAATTCAAAAACTTCCTAAAGAAGTTATATTAGTCTTTTACTAAAATGTTATTTTTTAAAAGCTTCTATGAAATATATTTCTTATTACAAAATTGATTTTTAATTTACTGTATGCGTTACCTAATCACTTAAAGGTGGCAATTTCAGGTGAGATTAACTGTATCTTCTGTTTATCCTAAATTTTAGATTTTGTGTGTATTTTATTTTATGACTCAGTTTAAAGGGAGTTCTTATATTATTTTTCAACTGTACAATTGAGCCTATCTCTACAAATCTGGAAGCTATACTTTGTCTTGAAGTCCTGCATAGATCATTATAGGTAGATATAGATATAGGTATATAGATATAGATGTAGATAAATATACATATACAACTATAGATATATGGATAAATGCTTTTTAAGATGAGAAAATTGAATAGATTCACAAAACCTTTTATTTAATTCTTAATATCAATTTTTTTCATTAAGCTATGTACCATCAATAGAAAATTGGTGTTCCTGGTTACAATAGCCAACATGACAATTTAAAGGATCTGAAATATAGTTGCCTTTATGCATTTTATTCTTTCTTTTGTTAATCTTTAATATATACCAATGATAGGAGATACTTTTCCAACTCTTATGAAGTACATTTACATAAATTTAGAGAAGAAAAGTATGATTTCAATGAGGAGGCAATCAAATTCTTCATGGAGTGAGACTAATTACTTCAAATTCCTTACTAATTAGAGCACCAAAGATTCCAGAAGGGTGTAATTCTGGGATGAAGGCTTTATTGGATAAATGCCAACTCTCTGTTCTGACAGTGATAACAGGAGTAGGATACATGAAGAACTCAGGAGTTAGAGAAGTCAGAGAATCCTTAGGCAATAATGAAACTTTTAATTTTAGTTTAAAAAACACACAAAAAATGTACCTGTATACATTATATACGATACCTTATGCTGGAGAAAATAATGAATTTGATAAATTCAACATGATAACTGATCCTAGAGGAAATTATGGAATTCTTTACTTGCTGTTATTTCTTTACAGATCTGATATTTTCCCATCTCTCTGGGAATGTACTACATTCTGAATGGTTGTGTCTCCCCCAAATTTATAAATTGCAATCCTAATCTCAAAGGAAATGGCATTGGGAAGAGGCTTCAAGAGAAGATTAGGTTATGACAGTGGAGACCTATTAAGTGGAGCTATTGTTCAAGTGAGACACCATGCCCTCTCTGCAATAGACAGACACTAGAGATAGGTACTACCTATGAAAAGGAATGAACCTTCACTAGATTGCAAAATTGCTGCAACTTGATTTGTGAGAAATGAAAGTCTATTATTTATAAACCATCCTATTTAAAGCACTTTGTTATTAAAGCTTGGACTTTTTATATCTCAAACAATTCCATTTTAAAATGTAGAACTGTTTCTAAAATGCAAGAAGTAACAGATCTGCTTCCTATTATGCATAAAAGGCTACACAGTAAAAATTTTGAAAAACCCCATAGTACTGTTCAGTCTTAAAACAGCAACCGTTTTCTACTAAGGAGACAATGGCATTCTCTGAAATGAAATTCCTTGAAAATAGTGGCAAATTGAAAATATTTACATATAGCAGACATTAAAACAATTGGTTAGTCCTTGTATTTTGATTCAACTTTTAAAGGATGTTTTAAAACATGAGGAGCTATTAAATATAATATGATTTTGGTATATCCAAAGGTTCTGTCATTAATCAGAGACTGTCTCTCTCCTAAGGATGAATGAACTAAGCAGTAATTAAGTTATTAACTAGAGAGAGAATTTCCCTCTGTATCCTTGCTTAAAATCTCATTACTCCAAAATGAGGAAGTGATAAAGGAAAAGATTCTACTAGAAAAATCTAAACTTAACTAAATTGGGGGAGAAGAGCCTGTTACACCCACCATAGAAGTCTTCTTCCACTTAACGTATATGCTATCTCCACTTTTCATTCCAATGTAGTGGTGAAAATTCCCTTCCCTGGTAGAACCCATTCAAAAAAACAGAGTGAAAAGATAAATGGTTCCCAATAGCCATAAAACTGTTTACCCCTCTGCTTATTTATAGTGATGCTGGCTACCCAACCCTATGATCAAAGGCAATCTGGCACTATCCAGAGACAGAGCTCACTCTACTCTATCCTAGCTCTGTGCCCTCGCTCTGTGTCTAAAAGGAGATCAAGAATAGTAAATCATGGGATTTATTTAACTTGTAATACAGTAAATGGAATAATTTTATGAAATAAAATGAAAATATTTCAATATTCTTTGAAATGTTGGCCCAAGAACAAATAAAATTAGATTATTGGGAGATATAATATAATGGGATAAAATGGAGATCAAACATAGAAAAATAAATTTGAGATTAAATTCTGGGACCACTTAGGTGTTAGATCAAGTCAACTGGACAGCTGAAGTCTTTTCCCTTATGCATAAAGGAATAGGGCAAGCGATCAACAGAATGACAGTGCAACACAAAGTAGCAACACCGGGGATTTCAGGCTGAATGAATGACAGTCATCTATTTTCTTCTTCTCTTTTCTATTAAAGATTAAACAATGGGTCAGTGATGATTTAAATCACTGTTTACACAACCACTTCCAGTGAACTAGGTATTCTAAACTGAGATCTTTGCAAATTGTGACTTCAGGAATTTTGGTCCTCTACAAAAATTTTTTTTTTTTACAAACTCTTTAGACCATTGAAAATATTACATATTTTTTCCCTTCAGACAAGTGGACTAAAGTCTGATTTAAATAAATGAAAATTAATATTTCTCGGAGCCTCTGAATTTTCCACCCCTAAAGGCAAAGCATAATTACTTAGATAATGTGAAAGCAAAACCAAGATGTTAGCATTTTTTTTACTGAGATATAAATGCTACGTTAGTGGTAGCACCATTTCTTAAATTTCCATAATATTTAAACTACACTTATATTGTTTATCATCACTAAAAATTATCCCTTTAGAGTTTATTAGAGATGTCTATAATCTACATTTTAACGTCATAGAATCATAGTCACCTTCCTGCAAAATTAATTAGCTCTTTCACAACTCTAGAGCTCAAAAGAAGTTAAATATTTTAAAGCCTTGAGCTCATTTCTCTGAGAGATATATAAGTATATGTGTGATTAAAATGATTTAAAAAGTAGTAATGGCTAAAATAATTACTATAAATGGAGGACTCATTTGTCTATGTAGTAGCTAAATGCAGACACTCAGAGGATTCACAAGGGAAATAGACCATTTGGGAGCATAAAGTGATATGCTATTTTTGTCCTTGTCTCTCGTGTGGTTCTCTTTCCTTCAGTCTAGGTCAAAGCCCTTATTATATTATTCATAAATAAGGCCTTTATTCTCAAAGATATGATGAGTGGTTTAGGAATTGAGAAGAAATTAATAATGAATAATCAAAGCATCACAAGTGACTCTATATTTACAAAGTTAATATTACCCACATGTTCCCAAGGGCATACTTTTTTCTTTTCTAATTATTTAAACATTTTATATTTTATTGTCATAAAGAGATGAGGTATGGTTTCCCTCTAAATGTGCCGATGATATTTTAAAATAAAATTATTTGCACTTCTTAAACACTTTTAGATCAAACAATATGAAGAAATTACACAATTGGTTGGGTTTTTTTTTCAGTTGTCAGTGGGGAAATGAGAGTGCTATATACCTGTGTTCAGAATGTCTATTAATTTTTTGTAATAGATAATCACAAGTAGAACATACAGATTTTATCGAGTATATAATTTAATTGAAACTCCAAAAGTTTCAGGCAGAGAAATGCAATATTTGAACTTAGGAATTTCTTTCAAGGACAGAAAGGATTCAAGTACTTCATAGTACAGTATAACTTATTGGCAAAGCACAGTATCATAATGGGGAAAGGACTTTCAGCATCTCATTTTCACCTTTCATTAGCCCGACTTTATTTCCTATCTTCTATCATTGAAGTTGATTTTTAAAAAAGAGGAAGGTATATATTAATAATGAAGTAATCAGCATTTTGGGGAAAACTATTTCACTAACCTCTTTGACTTTTTGAAGACCTCAAATGCCTCCTGTTTACAGCAGCTTCCTCCCAAAATGGAAAGTATATCTGCTCACTTATCTCAATTGGACAATTGTGAAAAACATCTTAAAAGTACCTGAAAGATCTCTGAATTATTTAAAGGATTACATAAACAATGGTCAATGATATTGCTGGGAAATAACAGTACTTTACACTGTGTTCTAAAAATTAAAAAATCAATATTAATTGATATCCAATAAGATGAAAATATGTACAAATACCATTAAAATGTCCCTAAGTATCAGAAATATCACAAATGTATTTTCAAACCTTGCTTAGTATTTATTATGGTTCATTCTATTTTACTATAGTATGTTTTAAAATATTAATTATCAAGGCATAATAATCTATTCATTTATTAACATAGCAAATATTTTCAAGTATTCATTCTTAAACCACTTGATAAATCAAATTGCAAGAATCAGGGAGAGACCTACTGTTTCTAAAATATGTGCATATTGTCTAATTTATGAAAAACGGACCTTAATTTTAAAAACAATTATAAAAATACAAGATTCAAGAATATAGATTCAAAGAAAAAGGAGATTACTTCTTGCTGAATATAAGTATATGTTCATTTGCTTGACTTGCTATTTAAAAAACTCGATAGACTAAATAGCTTAAATAACAGAAATATATGTCTCCCAAATCTGGAGGCTGAAATTCCAAGATCAAAGTACCAATAGGGTTGGTTTCCTCTGAGACTTCTCTTTTTAGTTTCCAGATAGCCACAGACTTTTTCTATTGATACAGTTTTCTACTCTGTATACATTATTGATCTGATTGGGTTACAACCATTCATATGATTTCTTTTAACATTAATTTCTTCTTTAAATTCCCCATTTGCTTATACAGTCACAACCTAATGTACTAAGGGGTACAAATTCAACTGTGTTTTAGGGGGCCACAGTTCAGCCCATAACTATATGAAAAGAGACACCTAAGGTTAAGATTATAAAAAATTAATAAAACTACAAATGTAAAGAATCTGAGAATTGGAGTGAGCACACACACTAGGGCAAAACTGAGGGGTCCCAGCTAGACCCTGCCCCACCCCAACCCCACAAGTGTGGGCACACTTGCCCAAGGCCACAGCCCACCTGGAAAAAGCCTGCACAGGCATGAAAGATTCATCCAGAGTCTCACCATATCATTGGCTACAGCAAAGGGTCCACCCAGCAAAGAACTACACAGACACACCAGCGACAGCCAGAGGCTCACCTCCATGCTACTGATAAGTGCCTGAAGACCATAGCCAGAAGCCCACACAAACAACAGGATCAGGGATGCAGAGCCCCCAGACAAAGCCCCCTCCCGACATCAACTACATAAGGACCCCAATGAGAGGAACACCTAGACTCCATCCCCAGGCAGAAGCCCGCCCAGACAACAGGTCAGCTCAGGGATATAGAAGGCCACCATTCTAAACTCAAGAATGGGTGTACTGGGGAGCAGCAGAGTAAAGGCTTCTTGGTGGCCTGCTGAGAATTCAAGACCATTGGATGAACAAAAAGTTTCCTCAACAAAGGCACCGCAGGCTGCATCTGTTGAAATGAGAAGAAATAAGTCTCAAAACCAGACTTCCAGATCACCTAAGGTAACCCCAAGGTGAAATGAGGTGGAAAAATCTGATACTCAACCACCTGGACTCTCTGAACTGGCAGTGAAAGAGGATCTGGAAAAAAAAATGAAATCAGAAATAATTTATCAGATAACAGCAGAGATTGTGCCCATAGTGGGATAACATTAAACCTCAGAGTTCTAGGAAAAAAAAACCCAATATTAATCATTGAAATTGAAAAATGTAATTAAAAAAACACCAACTAAGAAAAATCCAAGTTCTGATGGCTTCACTGCTGAATTCTACAGTGAATTTAGAGAGAAACTACTGCCACTCCTGTTTAAACTCTTCAGTGAAATTGAAAGGGAAGCAATACTCCAGAATTCATTCCTGGTAGCAAGCATCACCTTGACCCCCCAAAGAAGAGAAAGATGCAAATGAGCCAGGTGTGGTGGTGCATGCCTGTATTCTCAGCACTTGGGAGGCTGAGGCAGGAGGATCACTGTCAGTTCAAGACCAGCCAGGGCTACACAGTGAGTTCTAGGGCAGTCTCAACTACATAGGGAGAACCTGTCTCCAAAAAAAAAAAGGATGCAAACAAAAAAGAGAACTACAGGCCAATCTTACTAATGAATATATACAAAAATCTTTAATAAGAAACTTGCAAATAGAATGCAGGGGATCATTAAAGACGATCACACACCCCGACCAAGTGGGATTAATCTCAGGGATGCAGGGGTGATTCATTATATGCAAATCAATAAATGTAATACACTATATTAATAGAGCCAAGGATGAAAACCATATGATCATTTCAATAGATGCAGAAAAAGCATTTGACAAAATCTGCCACACATTTATAGAAACCCTCCCAAAATTGAAATAGATGGTCTCTACCTCAATTTGATAAAAGCTATCTATGAAAAACCAACAGACAATATCATACTAAATGGTCAAAAATTGAAATTCTTCACTCTAAAATCAGGAACAAGACAAGGATATCCACTAGCACCACTCCTGTTCAATATAGTTTTGGAAACATTAGCCACAGCAATTAGACAAGAGAAATAAATAAAAGGAATAAAGATAGGAAATGAACTGACATTTAGAAATGGGAAGAAAGGAGCTAAAGGTGTAGGGAAGATGGGATGGGTAGGGGAAGGGTAATAAGGGGAAAGAAAAAAATGTGAGATAATGAAAAGATGGAAATAAAGTGTTTGTAGATGGAGAGGGGAGGAGGGGGTGAAGGGAGGGCAGGGGTAAGGGGAAAAATGAGAACCAAGACTTGTCATGTAGAGGTACAAGATCCAAACAATGAATGTAACTGTACTGTATACCTAAAATGTACCAGTAAACTCAATTAAAGCTGAAAAAAAGAAGAAGTCAAATTGTCAATACTTATAGACATCATGACACTCTAGAAGACCCCAAGAATTCCACCAAAAGTCTTCTAGATTTAATAACCAAATTCAGCAAAGTAGCTGGTTACAAGGTCAACACATAAAAATCCATAGCTTTCTTGTATATAAAAAAGAAAAAAAGACTCACTGAGAAAGAAGTAGGACAAACAATCCCTTTCACAATAGCATGTCGCGCGCCGCTCGCCAGCAAGTAGACACGCGAGTCAGGATCCTTCTGAGGCTTTATTGAAAGTAGGGAGAAGGCACTCAAACAAAGGAATACACTTCCTTATATAGACTAGAGTTCTTCCACACTAGGCAACGCCCCATGGCAACAATTACTCCTCCAATGAGGATTTTTCCTAGTGTAACAGACTATAGCCAGTGTGGAGAAATCACCATCTCGCGATCCTCCATTACATGTCTTACATCTCATATTCATATATAAATCATTATAATTATAGCAAAGCAGGCAAACTCCTTTATCTAGCAAGATAAAATAACTATATCAGCCTAAAGCACTAATTGGGCACAAACTCAGCAAACTAGGCAGATATGCTCTCCACAATAGCATCCAAAAAAAATGAAATATCTGGGAATTAACCTAACAGAAGAAATCAAAGACCTCTACTCTGAAAACTGCAACACCCTGAAAAAAAGAGATTGAACAGGATATCAGAAAATGGAAAGACATCCCTTGCTCCTGGGTTGGAAGAATCAACACAGTGAAAATGGCCATACTTCCAAAACTGCTATGTAGATTCAAGGCAATCCCAATTGAAATCCTAACAGTATACTTCACAGATCTTCAGAAAACAATCCAAAATGACATTTGAAAAAAGAAGAGTCCTAGAGTGACAAAAGCAGTTCTAGGCAATAAAAACAAAGTAGGGGGTATTGCAATCCCCTCTTGGAACTATTCTACAAAGCTAATGTGATAAATATAATATGTTACTGGAAAAGAAACAGACCTGAGGACCAGTGGAACACATTACAAGATGCAGAAACAAGTCCAGACACACTAAGCTACCTCATCTTCAATAAAGGAACCAAACACCCACACTGGAGGAAAGACAGCCTCTTTAATAAATGGTAATCGTAAAACTGGGTTTTAATTTGCCAAAGATTAAAACTAGACCTATATCTCATACCATGCACTAAACTAAAATCAAAATGCATTAAAGGTCTAAATATTAAAATACAAACACTAAACCATCTGGAAAAGAGATTAGATAGAACTCTTGAAGACATTGGTATAGGAAAAGATTTTATGAATGAAACCGCCATTGCCTGTCAACTAGCACAATCAACAAGTGGGATCTCTTCTTATTAAACAGCTTCTTCACAGCAAGAGAAACAACCAATAGTGTGAAGATACAACCCATACTGCACAAAGAAAAATTTCATCAGCTCTTCCTCAGACAAAGTTCTACTCTCTAGAATATATAAAGAACTTTAAAAAATCAGACCCCTTAAATTAAAAGACACAGTCCAAAAGTGGGCATCCAAGCCAGGAGTGGTGGCGCACACCTGCAATCCCAGCACTCAAGAGGCTGGGGCAGGAGGATCACTGTGAGTTCCAGACCAGCCTGGACTACATAGTGAGTTCCAGGTCAGTCTCAACTACATAGTGAGACCCTATCTCAAAAAAAAAAAAAATGTGCATCCTAAATAAACAGACATTTCTCAGACAAAGAAGTAGAAATATCAAATAAATATATGAAAAAATGTTCAACATCACTGGCCATTTGAGAGATGCAAATAAAAACAACACTGAGATTCCACCTCACTCCAGTAAGAATGGCTGCTATCTTGATATCAACCAATGACAGATGCTGGTGGGGCTGTGGAGAAAGAGGAACCCTGCTCCACTGCTGGTGGGAGTGTAGACTGGTGCAACCTCTGTGGGAATCATTATGGAGATGCATCAAAGAACTAAGATTGGAAGTCCCATTTGACCCTGCTATCCCCTTGCTAGGTTTCTTTCCCAAATGATTTAAAGTATCTCACCACTATTAGTTATGTACACCCATGTTCACAGCAGCACAACTCATGATAGCTAAAACTTGGAAGCAGCCCAGTTGCCCATCAACAGGAGACTAGATAAAGAAAATGTGGTTTCTTTTTTTTATAAAATGAAGTACTACTCAGCTGTAAAGAGTGAGACACGAGAGACATTTACAGCTAAATAGACATACATTGAGGAGATATATCTTAATTCAAACACATAGGACACACATGTGTAAATGCCAAATAGTTTCTCTAGTGTGAGAAACTGAAAGTGTAAATAAGGACTAAAAGGTATAGATAATGTGAAGTAGGTGAAAAAAGTGCAAAGAGGAAGGGGAAATGGGAGGGGTAGGGGGATAGAAAGACGGGAATGGAATTAAGGTTAAAAATTTTAAAAATGGAAACAAAGTCTTTGTAGATAGGGAGGGGTTGAAGGGAGGGCAGGGGAATGGGGGAAAAATAAGAACCAAGATGGATCATGGAAAGGTGCAAATTTCCAGTGATAGATGTTACATTGTAGATCTTAATGTACCAATAAAATTGATTAATTTAAAACAAAAGAATCTTAGAATTGCTCGTTACACAACTTGGTTTTACATTCAGTGTAATTAGTAAAGTCTAAAGGTTTACATTCTCTTTGTTGCTGCTATTATCATGATTTTTGTTCTTTTTCTACTTCATTTATTATCATCTTCTGGATAGGTTATATATTGTTTATACTATTTACATCTTTCTTTTGCACTGACTTTTGTGTGATGATTTCTTAATAATTCTTTATTACTAACTTTAAGTTTTCACCCTAGTGAACAAAGTACATGTCCTTGACACTTAGAACACCTGATATTAATCATTACCTTTACAACTTTCTATGTATTACTCGAATCTTTATCTTTCAACCATGCTCCTCCCATTTGTGCTATTTGATATAAATTATTCCATGGTGCTTACATTTATTTTTTTTCATTGAGTTTATTGGTACATTTTAGGTATACAGTACAGTTACATTCATCATTGGGATCTTGTAACTTTACAGGACAGGTCTTGGTTCTCATTTCTTTTCCATACCCCTGCCCTCCCCTCACCCCCTCCACCCTTCCCTATTTACAAAGACTTTGTTTCCATTTTATCATTTTCTCATATTTTTATTTTCCCTTATTTCCTTTCCCCTACCCTTCCTACTTCCCCTACATGCTTACATTTAATGACAGAGGTAAAAAAAAATCCATGATGAATTATTCAGTGTTAGATATCTGGAAATACTTTTATTTGCTTTAACTTTAAAGGCTAATTTGGAAGACTAGCAGTCAAATTTTAAGAAATCATGATATCTTTCTGTGGCTTATCTATTTTTTTACTTTGATGCTCAGTATTGTTGTTACTTCTAAGGTGATATGTTTTTCAGTCTCAGTTTGCTTTCAACTCACTTTAACTTAAATTTTTGTCAGTTTTCCTACAAAGTGCTGAGCTGAGTGTACTTATTCATCTTCAGCTGAAAGCCAGATAGATTTACTGAATCCACAGGTTTGATTCTGAGTCTTACTTATTAAAAAACTCTTAAGCCTCCTGAAATCTTTTCTACGTTTTCCATCTCTTTAAAAAAAAATCATTCTTTGTGCTTTTCTAGTCCTGGTGTCTTTGATACTCTCTCTGCCTCCCTCCCTCTGTCCCTCCCTCCCTCCTTCTCCCACCCCCTCTCTCTCCCTTCTCCTTCTGTGTCTGTCATCCCTTTCCTCCTCTTCCTTGTATTTCTTCATATTCTTTTGCTGTGTCCTATCTGATATTAAAACTCTGCATTGAGATTTTATACTTCCTAACTTAGAATTACTCTTTTAAATTTGCAGACTAATTTAATTAAAAATTAATGAATATTTAAAGAAGTGTGACCTCAAATAATGCCAATAACTCCTACACCTGCTAAAATTACAAAGTCATTTTATAGCCAATGTATATTTTGTGGATAATATGTAGAGGCTGTAGATGATACATTCTCCTTCCAGAAGGGTTTGCTCAGTCTACCAGTAAACAAATTATAATAGTTTAATTTATTCTGAATCTAAGGTAACTCAAAATTTAGCCACAATTATTTTAAAGATCCCTACTCCTCTGAGGCTCCTTTGATCCTAAGGTGCATCATTTAATGGTTCCAAATGAAATCCTAGAAAATTTCCTTCTTCCTCCCACTGGCACTTTTTGAACTCCAGATTTTTCTGTTATGACAGGATTATCCAAAGAGCTCTGCTATGGCTTTCTGCACCTTTCTAGTTATTTTCTTAGCCTCTTGCCACACAAAGTTCTATTGTAGCTTATTTCTGTGAGTGATAGATTTAGAATAATTTTAGAATCACTGCTCTGTGCCCTTCTTACAGGTGAGTTGAGTCTATTTTCTGTTATTAATAATGTAATATCATAGATTGGGTAAATTATAAAGAAAAAAATATTTATTTTTGCTCAGCATTCTGGGGCAAATTTGAGGGGTCACTTGTGCCAATACCCTTCTTGTTGGCAAAGTCTTAGAGTGGAACAACAAAGACACTCAAGGTACCCATTCATTAATTACATGAATGTATTAACTGATGAAGGCAGAATCACATCTCAAATTTCTCACCTAGTAGCAATGTTAATATTGCATAATAGGTACTATTTTTTTACTTGAGTTTTGGGACAAACTATATTAAAGCCAAACCACCACAACAATGGCTTCTGTATATTTTGACTTCTTCATCAGTACCAAAGCTCAATTTTCACCATTCCAGTGCTGGGAGATTGCCAGAATTTCTAGTATTTCCTGTGACTCTTATCAGTGGCTCCTGACCTATACATTCTGTGTATATTCACAAGAATTGAAAAATGCCCTGAGAGATGCAACAGATGCATGTTGGGTACCTAACCTAACAAGCCCTATTGGCACTATCCAACAGATACTTTTAAGAACATCATCTCTTCTTATTCTAAGAAAGAACATTAACCCCTGAAAATTGCTGTATTATACCCAGATATAGAAATATGCAATTTGCTCTTTCAAAGTACACTGAATTTATATTTAGGGAAGCTACTTAAATGTCATTTTAGTTTAGCTTCAGAAGAATGCGTAGATCAGAAACTTGTATTTACAGAGTCTTAGTTTTTTATAAAATGTTTTATTATGACAATTTATAATACTCAAGAAGAATAGTGATAAAAATAACCTATTATGAAACATTATTATTATTTTCAGTAGAATTACAAAGTAACTTTCAATGTTCACATTTATGTTTTTTTTAAAACTAAAATTTAAATCAAAGCCAATACACTGATTTAGGCCTGCTGTATTTTTTGAAGATCATAGGCTAATTTTATAGCATTTTATTACAGAAAAATTAATGAGTATTATGCTATCTTTCCACATAATGTGTCAAAGTCATAAATTATCTAAATAGCTCACTAAAAATCATTTTACAATAATTTTCTTCAAAAATGAATTATATTGTCTAAATCTCTGAAGGTTGAGTACAAACAAGTACATAGAGTATACAGCTAATACATGAGTAAACTATAAGAGTGATTAGATTTTCATGAGGAAAAATTTCCTTTTTTTCTTACATAGGTTATCAATTGAAGTTCACATTCAAAAGAACATTCAACTAATAAAATTCCAGTTGAAACTAAGATGTGTTGTTCTAAATTTCTATTTAAATTATATACATATGCTCTTCTGTGGCAGCATTAAATGAATTTGTCAAACAATGCTTATTATTACATATAAAAGACAACAAAATATGTAGAAACCTTTGTACTCAAGAAGTATATTACACTCTAATAGCATCAATCTTTGTACAAGAGGACAGTTGCTAAAATGCAAGTGTTATCAAATGAATAAAATCATATGAGGATGAACCCCTATGGGGAGTCCCAAGAAACTCAGACTTTCATTTAAAAAGTGGTAGTTAAAACAAAAGTTCAAATTATTGCAGAGAAAATTACTCAACAGCAATATTTCCTCATTTTCCATGTTTATAGACACCGCAGTTGACTTCATCAGACAATGTATATTACCAAAATAATGAAAAAAAATCTACTCTACTTATAACATTCTTATTTTATTTCTAGGGTTAGTGAGAATAATCTTATATTTCTTTTCTTTTTCTTTTTTAAAAAAATAATGCCATTGTTAATTACTACAGATCCAGAAAACTGGATAATCATTTGTATTTTAATTTTAGTTGTTACCAATAAAGTACATCTTGTTATGGAAGAGTGAGTTCAAACAATACAACACACTAGGTGAACTACAAAACATCCTGCAACTGTAGCAAGTTTACTGCCAAGTAGGATGAGGAGGTTTTGGGTTCTTTGTTCAAGTGCAATCACATTGTTATAGCAAAGGTACAAACTGGCCTTGAAGCACAGATGGAGTCAGGCTGGCTGTCACAATCCCAACTCCTCTAAGGATGATGTTAAAGTGTTGACTCAATAAGAGCCTCTAGATTGAGGAAGGGTTTATATTAGGGATTGTAGTAGGATCTCATATACATCAGTTTAACCAGAGGCAATGTGCTGCTCTACACAATTAAAAATACAAGGCCAATAAATAGCCTGAGAAAAAACAGGATGAGGGGACCAGCCAATGCAATGATAACAGTAGTTACTCAAGGGCTCCAATTGAACAGGTTAAGGTACCATGAGTTTGTTTGTTTGTTTGTTTGTTTCACATTGAGTTTATTGCTACATTTTAGGCATACAGTACAGTTACATTTATCATTGTGATCTTGTACCTTTACATGACAGGTCTTGGTTCTCATTTTTTCCCCTTGTCCCTGCCCTCCCTGCACCCCTTCTGCCCTCCCCCTTTACAAACAATTTATTTCAATTTTTTCATATTCTCCTATTTTTTCCCTTATTAGCTTTCACCGACCATTCTCCCTTTCCCTACACCATTGGCCCCTTTCTTCCTATTTCACATTGTCCATTATATCATTAGGATATTATGTACTATTATAGTTTATTCACAACAGAGAAACAATTCGGTATTTGCATATGTGTGACTCATTTACTTCACTTAGGAGTATGTCCTTCGTATGTATCCATATTTGTATGAATGAATCTAATTTCTCATTCCTTATGACTGAGTAATATTCCATTTTAAAGAAAAAACACATCTTCTTTATCCAATTTCCAGTTAATGGGCAAATGTGCTGCTTTCAAATGTTAGCTGCTACAAACTGTGCAGCTATAAAAATAGGTATGCATATATCACTGTGATATTATTCCTTCAATTCTTTTTGAAAGATACCCAGCAGGGGGATGGCTGGATCAAATGGAACCTCTAGTCCCAACTCTTTCAGGTATCTCCATATTGATTTCCATAGTGGTCACACCAGTCTGCACTCCCACCAATAGAAAAGGGTTCCTTTCTCCCCACAACCCCACCAACATTTGTTATTGTTTGATGCTTGATAGCAGCCATTCTTTGTGGGGTGGAGTGGAATCTCAGTGTTGTTTTCATCTGCATGTCTTGAAAGACCAGTGTTGTGGAACATTTTTTCCTATATTTACTTGCTGAGAAATGTCTGTTCATTGTAGAAGCCCATTTTCGAATCAGGTCTTTATATTTTGGGGGGCTAATTGTTTTGAGTTCTTCATATATTCTAAATAGGAGTCCTTTCTCTGAGGATGAGCTGGTAAAAATTTTTCCCATATTGTAGGTTGTCTCTTAGTTCTGTTGATTTTTTTTTTTTTTTTGCAGTGCAGAAACTTTTTAATGAGATGAGATCCCAGTTGTTGATTCTTTCTGCTAGTTCCCATGCTACTGAGGATTTGTACATAAAATCTTTTCCTATGCCAATTTCTTCAAGACTTCTGCCTAACTTATCTTCCAGCAAGTTTAGTGTTTCTATTTTAATATTTAGATCTTTAATCCACTTGGATTTTAATTTAGTTCATGGTGAGAGATAAGGGTCCAGTTTAATCTTCGGCAAGTTGAGATCCAGTTTTTCCAACACCATTTATTAAAGAGGCTATCTTTCCTCCAGTGAGGTATGCTTGTGTATATATGACTAAATCTGAACATATTAAGGGTTTTCCAGCCTACTTTGATCATACATAAATAATTCCATGTATATGTTTTTATCCCCCCATAAACTCCACAAAGGAGGAGGACATCTGTATTACAACTTGATGATCAAATGGACCACACTAAGTAATGTAGGAGAAAAGTTTCAGAATTCCTTAAATAAAATTAAGTTACATTTCAATATAAAATCATCAGCAATTTTTGTCCATTTTTAAATTATATTGCTCAGCAAAGAAGAAAGTGGAATATAGTTTGCCTCTTCTTGATGTGTACCAATTACAGACATGAATAAGAATAATAAAGTAATCTTTAGAAATATTATGTCATTGACTCTAATCCAGCCATGGAGTTTAATCAGTGACTGAACACATTAGCTTTTCAGTTTACCTACAGAGAGAATTTGTAATGAATTTGTAGTGTGTTGGAATAAAAATAGCTAAAAAGGCATGTCATGTAAAATTTGAATAATTTTATTCATTTATCATTTTCTCATCATTAAAAAAATCCCATGGTGTTAATAATCCTTAGTTCATTTTAATTAACGGGATAAACTGTGTTTAATTTTTCAATCCTTAGTAGCAAAGCCAAAGAGATATTAATCTCCCCCAACATCACCATAAAAACTGCAGGTACAAGTATGCAGTGTTGATTTAACAAATTTTGTTTTAGCTTTTAATTCTTTAATATTTCAGTTGTAAATACAAGTAATAACAAATGCAGTTCACTGATACACTCCAGTTTTGTATGATAATGCAACACTTCACCTTCTTCTGGGCTGTCTGCCTAATGTCAAGATGTGTAAATTACCCTACACAAGATGGTTAAACCAATTGCTGTCCCAAGAGGGAGGCAATGGATGCTTTAACAGTGAGAAAATGAGGTCACTATTTATTCATTATATTGAAATGGATCTAAAGTCTTAGAAAAAATTGAGGATCATTTTACTGACGAACAGAACTGTCAAATCCATTGACAACCTTGGAAAAGAATTTCATAACTCATACTGTTTCCACATATTTTTGTGTATAACTTTATCCATTAATTTGCTAATTTATACATGTATTTAATTTTAAAATTTTGGAAGATATAAAAAAACAGTTTTAATTCTATTGACACGAACAAATATCACTAGATGATATGTTGACTTAACCACCAGTTTTTTCATTTTGTCGCATTTTACTTTTTATTTTACAATTGTTATTAGTTATGCATTTTAATAATATTTTGCATTATATTTTAGTTCTTAACTAAAATTTATTATTTACTGCATATTTTGGCAATAAAATGTTTAGAACAGTTAATGAAGAAAAATTGATTTTGAACTTTAAATAATATGCTTTAATTAATAGTTTAGTAATTCCTAGTATGCTTCAATAAGTACAATTGGGAGCTGGAGAGGAGGTTGATTTCCTTCTAGTCACTTCATTTTGCAGATAAATAAATGGTGGCTCAGATAAATTAGGAAAGCTACCCAGGGGTAATGTAATAGCCAGCCCAACTCCATCTTGTGCCTCAATGCCAGTTTCTACCTGTGCTAGAACAAAGTGCTTGCACTTGAACAAAGTACCCCAAACCCCCTCATCCTGCCTGTCAGTAAACTTGCTACAGTTGCTCCATGTTTTGTAGCTCACCTAGGGTGTGTGAAACTTTCTTGTGACCCCCACTAACCTGACATGATTCTGCTTCTGTAAGATTCTACTTACCCTCCCCAACTGAAAGCATGATTTATAAGAAGAAATCAAATTGCTTCCCATTGCAGAGGAAACTTTCTGGGTGCAAGCCACCCAGGCCACCAGATATATCAAAGGGCTTAAATCTGGCACAGAGTGGGGCACATCTCTAATATTTGAACTCACCATCCATAGTGGCTGGAGGCCCCAGTGAGTTTTCCACACTGGGTGGACTGGCCTTGCTGTGATCCCTCCTGCCTATAGCAGCAAACTCTATGGGAGGCACGCTGAGAGAAATTCCAGGGCCCTGTATTCTCACTGCCAACACTTAAGGGACTGCAGAGATGCCTGAGATGCCCTCCAAATTCTCTGAAGCCCATATGATCTTGTAAGGATCCTGCTGCTTCTGCATAGTAGTCCTTAACAAAGACATTCCCTGGGCCCCTCCATAAGGGTAGGATGCTGACTGAGGTGGCCCCGATCTGGCCTAGTCTGGTCTAGCTGTAAACTGGCCAATCTGGTAAAACCCCAAGGATAGATTTGGAACATCTTTAACCTCTGAATGATTGATGTGTGAATGAATGATGAGTGGCACCTGGCAGGGCACACAAAAGACTGTTCCATCCATGTCACGTGACAAAGAGGTGGATTTCCCCCTCAGAGTTATGGGTCTTGCTTGGGGTCATACTGTGGTTATGTGGATGCATCTAAGAAAGACCTCTTTCAATGAGATAAATACACCCCAAAGTCTGGATGGTCATTAAAGTGGCTGAGAGGCCTGCAGCCAGTTGGCTGAGTGATTCCTCCCACAGAGGAACAACCCCTCCCTTTGTTGCAACATCGATCAAGGGTGCACCATATAAACACTAAAGCTTTTTTCTATGTCTGGACATCTTTTCTTTTTATTTGTTCCTGAAGCTCTGGTTAGAGGACCCTTTGACTTTGATTCAGGGGTCCCAGTACCTCCATTTAAGCCCCAATCTATGTACTATAAGGCCCCTCTAATAAGTGGCCCTTCTGATATCCTCTCCTTCATGCTTCTTTGTCTTGCTTTCTTTTTATCTGTCCTGGTAGCTCCTATTCTCCGGTATCTCCTGCCTGCCCTAAGTATCTCTACCATGCAGTCATCATCTTCACAACCTGTTACACCCCTGGTCTGAATGCTTAGAAGTTTTTCCTCAGGATTTTCTGTTGATGATGGAGTGAAACTGTCAAAGGACAAACTCCACAATTTTTGTGAGCTCTTTTGGTGTGGGCTGGCCCTGTCAGGGCTCACTGGATGCTGCCTTGGTTCCAGCAGGTTGGAAGTTTGTTGCTGGGTTACCAGGACACCTCAGTCAGTTCCCTTACATTGATTCCTGGTTTACTCTAGTGCATCACCATTCTCTGTGGCTAAAGGCCTGTGCTACAAATGCCTGTTAAAAGCTGACTATTTCCAAAAGTTGTTCTCCCCCTCATAGGCAGACTGCAGAGAGACAGAAACTGGTTCTGCATCAGTCAGATGCTGAGGAAGTCCTCCCCCATCTACCTCCATATAACCCTAGTTCACCCCATCTCCTGTCCATCCTGAGCCATTTTCCCCCAGCTCCCTCATTTCTTCCTCTACTTTCCCTGCTACCTCTAAGCCATATGAAAGTATCTCTGATCTTGGCAGAAGGTTACTACCTCTGGAAGACACAGTCCAGAGATTTTCTTGCTTTTGAGTGAGGCCTCCTCCTGCCCATTCCTGCTGTATGTTCCCTTTTCTACTTCTGACTTCTACAACTGAAAAACCCCAAATCAACCATTATCTGAGTGACTGGTGAGTCTGGGATCAAAACAAGTTACTCAGTCTTTTCTGGTAATACCAGATTGCCCTTTCTCCTTGCCAGGGCAAGACCTCCTTCTTAAGCTAAAGACTATCATTATATTTACTCTGTCTGTGGCTCAGATGTCACTCTCTTCATACCAACTGTCTTTGACCACTACCCTATCTGAAGAGTATCTCCACTCAGGGGAAGGGAATCTGGAGGAAATAGACCCTGTGGATTAATTGGACAGAATTCAGGACAGGTGTGGGCATAAACTAACCCATTGGGCTTGGCTGCTCATTACATTCCCGCAATAGTCAAACTCTAGTGGACTACACATCTGTGTGAGTTCCACAATACCCCATATCTTAGAAGGTCAGACAGGGGATAGCCCCTCACATTAAGAAGTTGATGGACTTTGGGATATTAACTCCCTGCAAGTCTCCATGGAACACCCCATACCTACCGGTACAGAAACTGAGGATGTCAGATTACAGGCCAGTTCAGGACTTGAGAGAAGTCAATTAGTGAGTATTAGCTCTCCATCCTACTATTCCCAAGCCATACATGTACCTGAGTTTGCTGTCTCCTGAGCACCAAGTATATACTAGATAGTATAGTGCTAGATTGAAAGGATGGCATTTTCAGTGTGCCCCTGGCCCCAGCTAGCCTATCTTCCCTTTCAAGTGGACTGATTCAGTTTCAAGTCCCTCCTGTCAGCTCATCTGCACCCAGCTGCCTCAAGGATTCAAAAATGCACCCATCCTGTTTGGTGAGGCCCTCCAGAAGGACTTATGAGTTTTCAGTCCTACAACCCTACCCTCACCCTGTTTCAATATGTGTATGATTTGTTATTAGTTGCTACTAGCTATTCAGAATGCCTGCAGGGGACATGAGAACTTCTTCAGCTACTAGAGGAGCTACTACAGCCAAGAAGGCACAACTCTGTGCCCCTAAAATACCATACTTGGGGTATGAAATCTCAGAAGGAAGAAGAGCCTTGTTCTAGGCCAGGAAAAGCCCATCCTCCAGATACCTATACCAACTTCCAAGAAACAGACACAAGAATTCCTAGGTGCAGCTGAATACTTTCGCCTATGGATACCTGGGTTTGCTGAGATAGTACGGCCCCTCCATTCTGCCATGGGAGGAAATCAACCCCTGAAAGGAGAATAGATGAAGACGCCTTCCAGAATCTGAGCTTTCATATCAGCTCCAGCTCTGGAACTACCTGATGTTACTAAGCCTTTTCATCTATTCATCCATGAGGTAAAAGGAATTGCTAAGGGAGTCCTAACACAGTTTTGGGACCATAGAAGTGCCCTGTGGCCTATTTCTGTAAAATATTAGATTATGTGGCTTCAGCATGATCTTCATATCTTTGGGCAGTAGCTACCACAACTTTATTGGTCAAGGAGGCTGGTAAGTTGACCCTCAGACAGATCTAGTCCTAACTGCCCCTCACTCAGTAGAGACTCTGCTCAGGGGGGCTACTAACAAATGGATGTCAAGTGCCCACCTCATTTAGTATCAAAGCCTCTTGCTCCACTAGCCTCACATAGTCTTCTCAGGAGGACAGGTTCTCATTTTGGCTACACTGATGACAGATGTGACCCTGACATCTCAATTCATGACTGTGAGGAGGTTCTGGGCCAGACCCCAGGGGGCTTATCAGGCTTAACAGACATCCTCTTGGCTGAGGCAGATGCCACCCTCTTCACAGATGGAAACAGCATGGTCATAAGTGGGGTATGGAGGATGGAAGCTGCAGTAACTACAGTTGATCAAGTCATCTGGGCTCAGCCTCTGCCTGAAGGAACCTCAGCCCAAATTTCAGAACTGATCACCTTGGCTGAGGCCTTGAGATGGGGAAAGGAAAAAAAGATAAACGTGTACACTGACAGTAGGTATGCCTTTGCTACTCTACATGTTCACACCAGCATCTACAGGGAGAGAGTGCTTCTGACAGCTGCAGGAAAGACTGTCAAAAACAAAGAGATATTGTCTCTCCTAGAGGTGGTATAGCGTCCCAAGAAGGTGGCCATCATTCATGTTTAGGGTCATAAAAAGGACAATACACCCAAGGCTAAGGGAAATCAACTTGCAGACTGTGCAGCCAGAGAAGGAGCCTGAGGCCAGCTGAATCCTTTGTCAACTTACCTATCATGAGTCCTCCTCCCACTTTGCTCCTGACTAGCCCCACTTACAATGAAGATGAAGTTAAGAAGCAAGCCAGAGGCAAGCAAAGGAAGATCCCCTATGCTGGAGGAAATGTACAGATGGTCACTTCTACCACCCCCAGGCATTCAGACTACAACTCATCCAGCAGCTACATTCAGTCACATACCTGGGGGGCTGCAAGATGGCTGAGCTTCTAGCTCCAAGATATTGCTTTTCAAAGCTCCAAGAGCTAGCCAAGCAGGCCTCTCTTAGGTGCTTAGCCTGTGTACATGAAAATCCCCACCAAGACCCATCTGCACACCTTGGGCTCAGATTCTGGGGTAGGAATCCTGGAGAAGACTGGGAAGTAGACTGAGCAGAGATCAAACCACCAACAGGTGGCTATCACTACATCCTGGTTTTCACAGAAAGCTTCTCAAGATGGACAGAGTTCTATGCTACTTGGAGGGAAACTGCCACTCTGATGGCAAAGAAACTATTTTGGGAATTAATTCCCAGCTTTGGACTACTGGTGTTTATTGGATCTGACAATGTCCCCACCTTTGTAGCCTCTATAACTCAGTCAGTCAGTAGGTCACTCGGTATAAATTGGCAACTCCATTGTGCCTACCTACCGCAAAGCTTGGGGCAAGTGGAACAGATAAATTGGACCCCTGACTACATTGACTTTGGAAACTGGTGAAGGGTGGGTCATCCTGCTGCCTTTGGCTGTCCTTAGAGATACATGCAGCCCTTATAAAGCAGGTTTTACACCTTATGAAATTATGTTTGGAAGACTCCCCTCCCCTGCTCCCCAAAGTTAAAAGTGAGGTACTAGAATTTTCTAACCAGTCCCTGTTAAAGTATCTCCTGTCTCTCCAACAGGTACAGAAAACTGTTCCTTCCCAGATATGTGCTATCCAACCCCTGCCCAGCTCTACAACATGCCACCCATGCCAGCCTTGGGATAGTGTCTTCATCAAGGATTTTCAGAGTTAAGGACTGACTCCAGATTGGAAGGAACCATACACAGTCATCCTTATAACACCCTCAGCTCTCAAGGTTAACAGAATCTCAATATGGGTTCATCATTCGCACATCAAGTGGGAAAAGCGGTGGCCTGTTGAGCTGAGATCTGATCTTCTAAAGCTAAAGCTAGTCTGATTATGATTGTGATACTTGTCCTTATTTTCTTTGAGGTGTTGAGGCTAAACTCCAGGGAAATACACTGGGGAGAGTTGCACTCCTTTCTCTTCACCTCCTTTAAATCACAAGAAATTCTAGGTAATGTTTCTATTCCAAGAAGCCTGGTGTGATCCATGACTCCCCTCAAAAGGTCAAGGAAAATCTAGATAGATAACAGAAGGAGAAGGAAAGTAAAAACTCATGGTATCACCTGCCTGCGTGCCACCAGCCCCAGTGAGGAAGGTGATTTGGGAAGGCCACTCCGAGGTCTGTGCTCTCTCTGTCCTGCTTGGGCCCATTCAGCTGGGCCTAGGAGCAGTACCCTCCCCTGCCTCAGTGCCACCAGCCCCAGCAAGGAAGGTAGCCACACGGAAACCCTGAAAACACCACCCACCCACCCTCAGACCTCCTTATTGTGCTAGTCCTTGGATCCACTCTGCAGAGGCATAGGTGTTCATAAAGGGTATTTTCCTGAGCTCCCAACTTTGAACAACTTTAAAGAAAAGGGGGGGGACCAGTAGTTGAACTGTGTGGAGTTCAACCCTGCATGTCAGGGAACTCAGTCTGGGCCTTGTGGCCTGAGTTCAGTGTGAGTCATGAGGATCTGCCATTGGCTAGCTGAGATCAGGGGACTTAGGTCTGCACAGGGCTGTGCACATGGTATATTATGACAGCAGAGATATAGCCTGAAAGAGGCCCTTCAAATCATTTTTTTCTTTCTTTTCCTCATTCCACTCTACAAATTCTTTCTTTTTTCTGTCTTCTTTGGCCAACTCAGTCTCTTGCTCCACCATATTATCCCTCATGTCCCTTTCTGTTCCTGATACTGCCCTAACTCAAACTTCTACTTTTTTATCATTTTTTAATTTATTCTTTATGTTCTTTTCTTCTGTCATTTTACCTCACTCATGGGTCAGTAGTTTCAAGGGAAAGTGAGCCCCTATGACTGTTAAGGGAATATATTCTTGTCCTTATTCTTGCATTCTGTCTATCACTTTTGAATTTAATAATTCCGAAAGATTGTATGATCATTCTATGTTCTCTGGCTTCACTTGAAACCTTCCCCAATTCTTCCACTTATCTCCTCCTATCATCCTAAAACTGTCTAAGCCCCCATCGTAAATAGTAAAGATGCTATATTGAAAAGCATACTCACTGGAAACATATTTTGGACTGCTTCTTGATTTGAATTTAATTCATATGGTTGAAAGTGGTCAGTTTGCAAGTTGTGCTTGATTGTATCAATTTGGATAAAGGATTGTGTTTGATTTAATGAGTTGTTTTCTCTGATATTATGAAAATGAGAATGTCTATGAGTCATTAGAGACTCAAAAGCTAAAGCTCAACTATATCAGGATGATTTAAGTAATAACCCAGAAATTAACTAAGGGCAACCCAACAACAACAATAAAAATGAGGAAACACTTAAACAAGACACAAAGGCAGACTTCCAATTCACCAATGGGAAACAAGGGCAAATGAGGATGAAAAGTCTGATAGTGAACCACCAGGACATCCTGAACCCATAGCACAGGAAGTAACAAAACAGATCAATCAGGTTCTAGAAAAATTCAAAACAGAAATGATTTCTCAGATAACCATAGAGATGGTGAGCAAAATGGAAGTCATGATTTGAGACTCTAGAACAGAAACTGAGAAAAAAGTAGGTGAGCTCAGAACCATGATAGAAGCTATGAAGGTCCAGCACAAGAAAGGAATGGAAACAATGAATGTCCAACAGAGGAAAGAAATGGAATCGGTAAAACAGATTCAAACAGATACACAGGAGATTAAAAACTCTATTGAAAGTGTACTCAGCATAATAGAAGAATGCGAAGATAGAATCTCAGACACAAGATAGGATTGCAGTCAGTGACCATGAAAAGAGGGGTCTCTTAAAAACAGTAAGGGATCATGAGGAATTGATCCAACAACTCCTAGATGATGCAAAGAAGAATAACATAAGATTGATAGGAATCCATAAAGTAGCAGGAGAAAATACAAATGACTTCAAAAAGCTGATCACAGAATTAATGACAGAAAATGTCCCAAACAGAGGGGAAGAATTAGACATACAGATAAGTGAGGCACATAGGACTCCAACTATCCACAATAAAAAAATCTACACCTAGACATATACTAATCAAGATCCCAGAAACCCAACAGAAGAACAAAATACTACAAGCAGTAAGAGAAAATAAACAAACCACATGCAAAGGAAAGCCCATCAGAATCACAGCAGACTTTTCAACAGAAATCCTCTGGTCAAGGAGAGTTTGGAGTGAGGTGTTTCAAGTCCTGAAAGAAAACATCCTCCAACATAGACTGGTCTGTCTTGCAAAACTCTCTTTCAAAACAGATGGGGAAATAAGATACTTCCATGACAAAGAACACCTGAGAAACTTCATGAACACCAAACCAGCACTACAAGAAATTCTAAACAACATCCTAGAAAAAGACAATGAAGGTCACAACACCATGAGACCCAATAGACCAAATCAAATAGGCAAGGCAAGAAACTAAGAGGATGGGGCAAAGAGTAAAAAGAGTCAAGAAAAGGACAAAAATGTGACAATAATAAGTCAGTACATATGCTTTATACCACCAATGTCAATGGCCTCAATTCACCAATCAAGAGAAATAGATTGGCAGAATGGATTAAGAAGCAAAATCCAACAATATGTTGTAAACAAAAAACACACCTAGTGAAAAAAGAAGCCCATAGACTGAAAGTGAAAGGATGGAAAACAATTCTCCATGTGACAGGAGCCCAGAAAAGAGCAAGGGTAGCATCTTATTCACAGACAAAGTAAATTTCAAACTAAAACTGATTAAGAGAGACAAAAAAGGCCACTACATCCTTGTAAAGGGAACAGTTTAAGAGGAAGAGATGACAACCATAAACATATATGCACCAAATATTAATGCCCCCAACTATATAAAACAAATACTAAGAAACATGAAAAACCAAATAAGTGCTAATGTAATTGTAGTGGGGAATCTAAATACCCCACTTTCACAAATAGACAGATGATCTAGGCAAAAAAAATCAACAACTAAATACTAGAACTGAACTAAGCTTTTGAACACATGGACTCAGTAGATATCTATAGACTGTTAATCCCCACAAAAATCATAATATACATTCTTTTTGGCTGCACATGGGTCATTCTCCAAGATAGATCACATACTAGCTCGCAGAACAGGTTTGAATAAATGAAAAAGAATCGAAGTTATTCCCTGTATATAATAGAATCACAGTGCATGCAAGCTGGTGATCAAGAGCACAAGAAACCATAGGAACTTCACAAACACATGGAAATTGAACAACAATCTCCTGAACAATCACTGGATCACAGAGGAAATTAAAGAAGAAATCAGACAGTTTTTACAAATAAATAAAAATGCCAATACAACATACAGGAATCTATGGGACACAGTGAAAGCAGTTCTACATGGAAAATTCATAGCACTGAATGTCCACACTAGGGAAACAGAGCAAGCTCAAATAAACAACCTAATGATGAATCTTAGACTACTAGAAAAACAAAAGCAAGAAAAACCCAAAGCTCAAACAAGAGAGGAAATTATAAAGATTAGAACAGAAATTAATGCAATGAAAACTAAGAAAACAATACAAAAAATAAATGAATCGAAAAGTTGGTTCTTTGAAAGGATAAATAACATTGATAAACCCTTAGCTAACCTTATCAAAAATAAAATCCTCAGATCCATGCAATCAGGGATGAAAAAGCTGAAGTCACTACAGAACCAACAGAAATCCAGAGGATAGTCAATACCTACTTTGACAACCTGTACTCTAATAAAATGGAAAACACAGAAGAAATGGACAGATGTCTAGATACTTATGAATTACCAAAATTGAACAAAGAAGATAAAAAATATTTTAAACACCCCAATTACAATTAGTGAAATTGAAAATGTAATGAAAAATTTACCAATAAAGAAAAGGCCAGGTCCTGATGGATTCATGCTAAATTTTACAAGACATTTAGAGAAGAACTACTGCCTTTACTCTTCAGACTTTTCAATGAAATTGAAAGGGAAGCAATACTTCCAAATTCATTCCTGGAAGCACATATCACTTTGATTCCCAAACCAGGGAAAGATGAAAGTAAAAAAAAGAGAACTACAGGCCAATTTCCTTAATGAATACAGATGCAAAAATCCTCAATAAGATACCAGCAAACAGAATACTGAGGACCATCAAGAAGATCATACATCCTGAGCAAGTCAGATTTATTCCAGGGATGCAAGGGTGGTTCAACATATGTAAGTCAAAAAAATGTAACACACTATAATAACAGAGTGAATGACAAAAGGCATATGATCCTCTCAATAGATGCAGAAAAACCATTTGACAAGATTCAACACTGATTCATGATAAAAACCTGCAAAAAATTGGAATAGATGGTCTATATCTCAACTTAATAAAGGCTATCTATGAAAAACCAACAGCAAACATCATATTAAATGGCCAAAAAGTGAAAACCTTCATGTTAAAATCAGGAAGAAGACAAGGATGCCCACTATCACCACTCCTCTTCAATATAGTTGTGGAAACATTAGCCACAGCAATTAGACAAGAGAAGGAAGTTAAAGCAATTAAGATAGGAAAGGAAGAAGTTAAACTGTCATTACTTGCTGTTGATATGAAGCTCTACATTGAAGACCCAACAAGCTCTACCAAAAGACTTCTAGACATTTGAAAGATTCAATAGAGTAGCTGGATACAAGGTGAACACCCAAAATCAATAGCCTTCTTGTACACAAATAACAGACTCACTGAGAGAGAAATTCGGAAACAATTCCTTCTACAATAGCATCCAAAAAAAAGAAGTATCTAAGAATCAATCTAACAAAAGAAACAAAAGACCTCTACACTGAAAACAACAGCACTCTGAAGAAAGAGATTGAAGAGGATATAAGAAAATGGAAAGAAATACCCTGTTCCTGGGTAGGAAGAATCAACATAGTGAAAATGCCCATACTACCAAAAGTGCTATACAGATTCAATGCAATGTCAATTGAAATTCCAACATTATATTTCACAGAACTAGAAAAAAGAATCCAAAAAGAAAAAAATGTGAGAGAATGAAAAGATGAAAATAAAGTGTTTGTAGATGGGGAGGGGAGGAGGGGGTGAAGGTAGGGCAGGGGTAAGGGGAAAAAATGAGAATCAAGACTTGTCATGTAGAGGTACAAGATCCCAACAATGAATGTAACTGTACTGTATCCCTAAAATGTACCAATAAACTCAATTAAAGCTAAAAAAAGAATCCAAAAATTCATTTGAAACCATAGGCCATCCTAGGCAAAAGAGATATGTTAGTGGGTATAACAATCCCAATATGGAAACTGTACTACAAAGCCACTGTGATAAAAAGAGCATGGTACTGGCAAAGAAACAGATCTGAGAATCAGTGGAACAGATTGGAAGACTCAAAAACAAATCCATATGTACTCAGCTATATCATCTTTGACCAAGGTAGTGGCCATCCCCACTGGAGGAAAGATAGCCTCTTTAATAAATGGTGTTGGAAAAACTGGATCTCAACTTGCCAAAGATTAAAACTGGACCCTTATCTCTCACCTTGAACTAAGTTAAAATCCAAGTGGATTAAAGATCTAAATATTAAAACAGAAACACTAAACTTGCTCAAAGATAAGTTAGGCAGAACTCTTGAAGACATTGGCATAGGAAAAGACTTTATGAACAAATCCTCAGTAGCACAGGAACTAGCAGAAAGAATCAACAACTGAGGTCTCATCTCATTAAAAAGCTTCTGCACTGCAAAAGAAACCATTAAGAGAACTAAGAGACAATCTACAATGTGGAAAAAATTTTTACCAGCTGCTCCTTAGAGAAAGGACTCCTATTGAGAGTATATAAAGAACTCAAAACATTCATCTCCCCACCAAATATAAAGACCTGATTCAAAAATGGGCATGTGCAATGAACAGACATTTCTCAGACAAAGAAGTAAAAGCAGCATGTTAATATTTGAAAAAATGTTCCACATCACTGGTCATTCAAGAGATGCAGATGAAAACACTGAGATTCCGCCTCACCCCACAAAGAATGGCTGCTATCAAGCATCAAACAATAACAAATGTTGGCAGGGTTGTGGGAAGAAAGGAACCCTTCTCTGTTGTTGGTGGGAGTGCAGACTGGTGCAACCACTATGGAAATCAATATGCAGATACCTGAAAGAGTTTGGACTAGAGGTTCCATTTGACCCAGCCATCCCTCGGCTGGGTATTTTTCCAAACAAATTGAAGGAATCATATCACAGAGATATATGCACACCTATGTTTATAGTGGCACAGTTTGTAATAGCTATAATTTGAAAACATGCCATTTGCCCATCAGCTGAAAACTGAATAAAGAAGATGTGGTTTTTCTTTAAAATGGAATATTACTCAGCCATAAAGAATGAGAAATTAGAGTCATTCATAGGAAAATAGGAAGAAAAGGGCTAAAGGACAAGGGGAAGTAGGAAGGGTAGGGGAAAGTAAATAAGGAAAAAGAAAAAAATATGAGAAAAAGGAAAAAATGGAAACAAAGTCTTCACAAATAGGGGAGGGTTGAGGGGCTGAAAGGAGGGCCGGTGTTTGGGGAAAAAGTAGGAACCAAGATACATCACACAACGGTATAACATCCCAATGATTCATGTAACTGTACTGAACACCTGAAAAGTATCAATAAACTTATTGGAAAAAAGAGACAATGTAATTTCATAATCAAATATGTGATTTTAAGAATAAGCTTACGGAAAGGTAGAGGGTAGCTAAGTGGATTGTTCTTGCCTAGTGTGAGTGAGGCCCTGGGTTCCATACCCAGCACAGGGGTGGCAGACGGAGTGAGAGAGAGGGTTAGTTCTGCTTTGATTAGGAATGTTTATTTCTTCTTCCTGAGCTATGTTGGAAAGTACTGGGATCTGATTTGTCAATTTGATCAAGCATATTTTTAGTGAGACTGTGACTGAAAAAAATGAGATAGTAAAACAGGAAATAAAGACAAAATCAGACAGTTTCTACAATAAAATGACAAACTATGTTTCAAGTTTTATTTTCAGTACCTGAAGGTAGGAGTATAGGAAGGGACCACATTCAGTACACTATAGTGTTGGTAGTCACTTTTAAATTGTAAGGTTAAACTCCTAATAAAACTTAAGCTCCGTGTGAATAATTTACTTCCATCTGTATAAAGTGGTATGGCAGTGTCTATGCTGCCACTTGTTCACATTGAGCCCCATCTCCTACAATTCCCCCTTCCTGCACACCCCACCTTCAGTGATGGCTAACCTCCCTGAGTCCCAGTCCTGCTGCGTCTTCCTAGAGCCCTCTTCCCATGCCTGTCTATTCATGATCACACTCAGGCAGCAGGGTGAACTGTCATCTCAGATTCCCCTGCAAGTTCCAACAGGTTCACAAGTCCAGAATTTCTGGAAAGGTAGTTATTTTACAAAGGTTCTTTTTTATCTTTATCCCCCAGCTTTTTCAGTAAGAGATACCACCGCAATACTTATATTTTCTTGCTTTATTTATTGAACTTTAATTAATAAAATTATGTTTAGGCCATTCATAATCCTCTCTACTTTTTCCACCCTCAAGCATGTTGTAATTGCCTTTTGGGGACTCTATTTATGATTTTTCCCTTTATCAGTAATTCTGAAATGTTCCTTTTATTCTTATATGTTTCCTGGACTCCCTCAGACCTTTCAAGGCACAGACTTATATATCACATTAGTGAAGATTTCAAACTATCCTAGCCATTGATAGCATATATGCTCTACTATCTAAATTTGCCCATTTATAGTTTTTATTTGGGCTTGCATGCATTTTTATATTTATTAAATGAAATATTATGATGATTAAATATTTGACTCAATCCTGATTTTTTCTGTGAAAAGTTTAGTTATGTTCATTCTACTAATATTTAGCACAATGCTTGGCACATTGTCACTTTTTAACAATTTATTCATTCTTCAAACCTAATTTGTAGAAGCAAAGTTTTTAAATCATGCATAAATGGCTGAAGTTGATGGTAGGTTTCCCTTCTTTCACACGTAACAACTTGTATGTTTCTGATTTTTGTGATTCACTGTTTTATTGTCTTAAATTGTTAATTCTGTAACTGGTCTCCTCTACTAGATTATACTCAAATGAAGCCATCTTCTACACTTAAAAGCTTTTCAAATTTCTAAAATGTCTACATTGTATACTACTGTATATATCTTATGTAGCATAATTCAGTCATCATCTCAAAATTACAAAACTAAATTTCAAATAACTACAAACTCAGGAAACTTTCAGCTAATTAAAACTTTTAAAATGTTTTGTTCAGTTTTCCCAAAGGTGTCAACCTTTCAGAAATTAAAATTATCCAGCTGTCAGTTTTTTATCTCTTCTTTGGCTAGTACATATTCATCTTAGGAGAAAAGCTTTTATATAAGTGATTTTTGTTTTCACAAATTACTAGTAAACATTTATGATGCTTTACTTCCTATGCCTTTGTTAGGCAACAGATGTTGTCAATTGACCTTTGTTAACTACTTTACCAGGTGTGATTTTGGGGATGGGCTGTTCAGATTTTGTTTTGCCTCATTGACTTCATAAATTTTTATTAAACCCACTTTGAGAAAAATGCCCTCGATTCTAGATATTATGAATTAAGACTAAAAGAGATGTACCAATAACCACATAGAAGTAGATAGAGTCTGAGGATGATGAAAGACAGAATGAGAGGAAAAAATGTATTATATTAGGAATCCATTACTCATGGGCTTTTGATGTCTAGGAAGCAGTGAGCATATTATAGATGATCTGTAAGTCCAAGAATGCATAAAATATTGCTACAGTCATGTTTGCATAATGTTTAATCTCCATATGAGTTATTCAGAATACCTTGAATGAAAATATGCAAATTAATTAAAATATGACCATTATGTTTACATTTTTATAAATATATTTCATAAACAAGTGGCCATAATATGCATACAATTTTTTAAATTATTATACAGTGCAAGTCTATATAAGGTCTTACTCAGAAGATGTCCTTTTTCTCAATAGGTTGGAAACTATTGCTTTGTACAACTGAAGTGTATATGGTAGGTTTTATATGGTTTATCTAACTGGCTAATAGCTGCAGGATGAGAATTATAAGCAACAAGTGCTCTGTATTTCAAACTTGTACTGATAATTCCATCCACCATCAATGCCAAAACTTTGCCATTCTCCATTAACTTTACCATTAATATCTAAATCCAATATTTTGCCTTATTTACATTTATAAGACCTGTTAATGAGCATACTCAAGACTCAGAGATTAAGGTATAGGAACCAAAAAAAATTGAAATGGCATTTCAAGTATGTATTTAAAGCCTGGAATTTATTTATTTTCTGTTTTTTAAAGAAATTTTCATTTTAATATCAAAGTTAGCATCAAATTCTGCTCATTTGTTAAAATTTCTATGAATGACTCTAATTTCTTATTCTTTTTTTTCTTTTATTGAGTTTATTGGTACATTTTAGGTATACAGTACAGTTACATTCATCGTTGGGATCTTGTACCTTTACATGACAGGTCTTGGTTCTCATTTTTTTCCCCTTGTCCATGCCCTCCCTTCACCCCCTCCTCCCTTCCCCATTTACAAACACTTTATTTCCATTTTTTTCATTTTCTCATATTTTTTTTCTTTTCCCTTATTACCTTTTCCCTACCCTTCCCACTTCCCCCTACACCTTTAGCCCTTTTTTTCCTATTTCGCATGGTCAATTATATCATTAGGATCTTATGTACTATTATAGCTTTTCACACCAGAGAAACTATTTGGTATTTACACATGTGTGACTTATTTATTTCAATTAGGAGTATATCCTCAATATGTATCCATTTTCTTATGAATGAATGTAATTTCTCATTCTTTATGGCTGAGTAGTATTCAATTTTATAGAAAAACTACATCATCTTTATCCAGTCTCCAACTGATGGGCAAATGGGCTATTTCCAAGTTTTAGCTACTACAAACTGTGCTGCTATAAACACGGGTGTGCATATATCACTGTGGTATAATTCTTTTAATTCTTTTGGAAAGATACCCAGCAGAGGGATGGCTGGGTCAAATGGTACTGTACACCTAAAATATACCAATAAACTCAATGAGAAAAAAAAATTTTTTCTGACCAGATGTGAAAAAATTCTGACCAAGTGTGCTAGAATCTGTAATTTTTAACTGCCTTTCCTTTATCCTTAGAGAGCTAGTGTTCCCCAAAATAGAGTTTATGAAACCAAATTACTTTTTTGTTGTTGTTGTGTTGTGTTACTATTTGTTTGTTTGTTTGTTTTTCTGGCACCAGGGATCTATCTCAGGACCTTGTGCTTGCCAGGCAAGCAGTGCAACTGAGCTACATTCCATCCCTATGAAACTAAATTACTTGTAAAAAACAAAGTTGTTGTTGTTATAATCTATAGGTATGTCTTTATTCTGAATACAGAGAGACGGTGTATAAGGTATTACTGGAAGAGGGATCTTGCCATCCACTCATTTGAGTGACTGAAACTACTTTGCCTATGATCAGTCAAACACCTAATGAGTGACTCATCTCCTTACTTCATCTTTGTTCAATTTCCAATGCTTTCATTTCTTGAAAGTCACAACACAGAACTTTCTGATATCAAGAATCATGAGAGACTACGCTATTTTTTCCCCAGAAGTAATTTTAAAATTATTTTTTCAAGTACGTGCCATAAGTTTTCCATCTATCACTTACATATTCTGGCTCTTTGGTTAATATGTCTCTCCCTTTATCTTTTATATGTACTGATTATAAATAAAAATCATATTTGCAAACTGCGTTTCATTTTTTAAATTGTATTATACAAAGTTAATTTATTTTTTACAAAAATCCTAATATTTTTTTAAGAACTCAAAACATTAAATCTAAAACCTACATGGAAAAATCAGTGCAAATAATAAGATGTAAGCAATGGGGGATAGGGAACCTAGTTCGGTGCTATATGACTTGTCTGGCATGATGGAGATCATATATTTGGTATCAGGGTCTCCAACACTGTAAAACTATATTTAAAAAGAGAGAAAATAATCATCCTATAAAACATCAAAAGCAGTTTAATGCCTGTAGGCATTAAATAAGTTAATTTTTGTATAACAGAGGAATAGGCAAATAAAATATAAAAAGAAATTCCAGAATGGAATTTCAGAGCATAATAAATTTGCCATCTCAGATAGATAAGAACCATTTAACAGTATCTTATGCTGCCGCCATCTGACCTTCTTAGTTATTTTCCTGATAGCTGAGACGAAATACCTAACATCCAAAGTTAAAGGAAGAAAGTGTTGTTTGTTTGTTTGTTTGTTTGCTTTTGGTTCACAGTTTATAACTATTTCAGTCCATAGTTGGCTGGCTCCAAGTCAGGATAGCATGGCAGAGGGGCATCGTAGAGGAAAAACAGTTTGTGGTAGGAAACAAGCAGGAGGCACCAAGCAGCCACCCTCTTTCCATCCCTTATGATCCATCCGATCTATCCATGCTTAGAGCAGGTAGCACTCTTGGGGGGAGCGGTCTCAATCCTAGAATTCCTCCTTGAATCTGTCTCACATCCTTGATCCCAGCACCACACACCTTAGATCCACCCGCCTCTGAAAAGGCCCAACTATGACTACAGGAGGTTTAGGTGGAGAAGGCATCTAGACACAAGCCATAGCATTTACCATTTAGAAAAAAAAAGTTAAATATCTTTATTTTACACATTCACAAAAAGAATATAATAGTGAACAGAGAAACAATAAATCTTTATACAGAAAATAGAGAAACTGTACCTATAGCACTGGGAAAGAAAAGGTTTTTTTATTAAATTTCCAACAATTAAAATTATTGATTCATTTGCCAAAATTCACACTTTAAATTTCGTAATATTAAATCCTCACAAAGCTTAAATTTAGACAGGCCAATGGACTAATAAATTCTGAATATAAAAGTCATCCAAACACATGTACATAGGATTATTGGCTAAAATGAATGCATAGAAACCAACAAATTAGGAAGACAAAGTTTTAATAGAAAATAAAATCTAGAAAGATAAAATTCATACAAGAACGAAGTAGACATATGCAAGATAAACATCTTACCTAGCTAGCAATCTATTAAACTACAGCAAATTGCAAAGTTTTATTCACCTGACAATGTCTTGGACATTTTTACAACTTCACCCCACCACTTCATTCTTTTTCAGTGGCTATTGAGGATTCGTAGAGGGCCCACTACCGTACTATCTTCCAGTGTGCCTTACTAAACTAACTTTGGGCCAATCTTTCTTCAGTCTAAGCTTGTTACTTACTTTTTAGCTCTCAAATTCAGAAAGGGCCCTAAACTACCACTTCCACCATGACAATAGCTTGCGAACTTGGTTTCTATGAGTTAACTCCCTGTGGAATACATCTCAGCAATTAGAAAAATTGAACAAAGAAGGGAAGGAAGAGGAAAAGAAGCAATACTTGTGCTCCTTTCTCCCCTACCAGCATTGCCCAAGTTATGCTGATTTTGGCAAACACCCTGGCACACAGATGAGTAATAAAGACATCAGCTGAATATCTTTTCTTTACCTTCAGGCAGGTGTGAGAAAAGGCCAGGATGGCAAAGACTGGCAATGTGCTGCTTTGTCTGTTTTATTTCCTGCATTCCAGTACCACCACTTCACTCTCCTGGCCTTTTTATTCTAACTTCTAAGGGCTTGTCCCTAAGACAAAGTTTTAATAGAAAATAAAATCTGAAAGATAAAATTCATACAAGAACGAAGTAGACATATGCAAGATAAACATCTTACCTAGCTACCAATCTATTAAACTACAGCAAATTGCAAAGTTTTATTCACCTGACAATGTCTTGGACATTTTTACAACTTCACCCCACCACTTCATTCTTTTTCAGTGGCTATTGAGGATTCGTAGAGGGCCCACTACCGTACTATCTTCCAGTGTGCCTTACTAAACTAACTTTGGGCCAATCTTTCTTCAGTCTAAGCTTGTTACTTACTTTTTAGCTCTCAAATTCAGAAAGGGCCCTAAACTACCACTTCCACCATGACAATAGCTTGCGAACTTGGTTTCTATGAGTTAACTCCCTGTGGAATACATCTCAGCAATTAGAAAAATTGAACAAAGAAGGGAAGGAAGAGGAAAAGAAGCAATACTTGTGCTCCTTTCTCCCCTACCAGCATTGCCCAAGTTATGCTGATTTTGGCAAACACCCTGGCACACAGATGAGTAATAAAGACATCAGCTGAATATCTTTTCTTTACCTTCAGGCAGGTGTGAGAAAAGGCCAGGATGGCAAAGACTGGCAATGTGCTGCTTTGTCTGTTTTATTTCCTGCATTCCAGTACCACCACTTCACTCTCCTGGCCTTTTTATTCTAACTTCTAAGGGCTTGTCCCTACCAGATAAAATATCATCATTTTAACTTTTGCCTTAGGCTCTGCTTTTTGGGAGTCTCAAAGTAAGACAAATAATATCAAGCTTTCCTGAAGAGATAAGGATACAATTTTGAACTGCTATAGACTCACTTTTATTACAAAGTTTGGCTCTTATACAACCTTACTAAAGATAAATCACTAAGACATTTTTGGCAATAGCTATTAAAATTAAAACAATTTACCTACCTTGTGATCCTTCTACTGAATATGTTCCCTAAAAAAACAAATATATGTGTACAAAGGTGGCCATATTTGTAATTGCTTATATGTAACAGGTAAAAATTGAATATAGTCTAAATGCCTGTCTGAAAGTAGTGAGATATTATACATACTCATGATTCTATAATATCAAATACTGAAAAAATAATAAAGCACCATGAAGCAAAACTAGTGTTTGTCTGGAGTCAGGGGTAGGAAGTAGGATTTAACAACAGAAGCAAGGGAAATTTGGGTGTTAATTGACATGTTCTACAAATGTTTGTGTTCGTGTTTCTCTTATAGTATGCAGTTATCACAATTCAACAAATTGAAAACTTAAAATTGGAAGATTTCATTGTTGATAAATTATGTCTCACTGAAGCTAATTTTAAAATGAAAGAATAAACTAGGCATGGTGGCACATGCCTATAAGCCCAGCCTTTGTGAGGCTGAAGTAGAAAGATCACCACGATTTCCTGGCCAGTCTGGACTACCTAGTGAGTTCAAGGCCATTCTGAACTATGTAGGAAAACCCTGTCTCAAAAAATAAATAAATAAAAATAAAAAAACAAATAAAATGAAAGAACAGTGATGAAGTATATTATCTGTTAACCTAAGTTGCTGGCTTTAATATTAGTAAGAGAAATGTTGTCCACACATCCTAATAATACTTAAAATCAATATTACAAAGATTTACCAGATATCATGTAATTCTTGTCATTCATTAAGGTAAATCAACTTTGAGGACAACTAAAAAACTCTTGATCTTCATGATTCTTTCTAGCTTTAAATTTGAATACTTCACATCATTAATTTTCATTAAAATATTGTATTTGACTTTTTCTGTCACCTACTGATTCTGTAATTTCCTGCATATAATAATGATCCTGTAACTGTATGTGCATGAACAATAGTGCTTCTTCTGAAAGGCTGATTTGTTCAGGTTACTCATGGATGTGTACTCCTGAGTCTGAAGTTTTCCAAACAGTGACATACTTTTTATGTATGTAGAACAGTTCTCCTTCCTATCCCAAAAAGATTTCTTTAAAGGTATCTGGTATCATTCATATTTAGATTGAACTTTTAAGAAGCCTTTTTCTGCTTTAGTGAAGAAGTCATTACAACACATTGCATTTCCAATATGGATATATATGTATATATATGAAATTTTCACATTCACTTAGCTTTAAAGAGCTGACTAGATTTTTCTTAATTTCAGAAGAAAATTATCTTGCAGTTGAACAAAGCATAGAAAAATTAAACTGAAAAATTACAAGGAGCTCATGACCTAAAATATGGAATTGCAAGAATAAATGCTCCATAATACCATTTGCTATCAATAGAATACATCCAAACAGATAGACTTCATATGTCATATAACACATGCAACTATTTGCATTGAGTCTGTAATTCTGTATAAACATAAAATTCCACAGAGGAAAAAGTTTTGAAGCTACATGAAATAAGCTATTTAGACTAGAAAAGCTCTTAAGTGATCAGTGCAGACATTACTAGAAATTTCTGTCTACCAGCTCATGACCATTTCTGTATATAGAAATACTAGACTAGATAAAGAGCTAAGTCTCCAGTGTGCTATCCTTGACCCACACCTATAAATATGTAGTAGTCTTCCTTTGGTCTGCAAATGGTATGAACCATCAATGATTTGGTTACATCCACTGGGAACTCAAGAGTCTTTCAGGTAAGTGTCACAGTGTACATTCCTTTATTACAGGGTAAGGCTGTGTTTTACGTCAGTATTCCTCTTGTTTGTGTCCCATATTTATTTATGTATAAATAGTTCTTTTGAATCTCTTCATTTGGTAATTTTTTTACTCCTTCTTCTCAAAAAAAAAAACCACTACACATCGCTAAGTTTCAGTGCCAACTAATTATAAAAATACAGATTACAAGACATTGAAAGCTAAGAGCTCAAGAAGTCGATACTGTCAAGATGACATATACATTAAACAATCCCTTTGCAAGAAGCTCTATGCCCTTGGTAGAATGCAGCCCTGAGGACAGCGCTCCTTAACAGAGAGGAATCAGCTGTTAAACACGTAGCTGCTGTCATGTATTACACCTGTGTTTTATTCATGTCATAGTCCCCATTGTTTTTTATATAAATTAAGAATTATCTGATCTTCGTTATTGGTTTAACTGCCACAGTTCTAAGACTTGGGGTGCTAAGAACTGATTCTACTGAGGACACGGAGCAGCCAGCCCTTGCTCATCCCTGGTGCTATAGTCACTGTTTATGCCACAGAAATTCCTCAGGGTGAAAGACAAAGAAACATCTCAACAGTCTCTGAAGACTCTGAGGGTAAGGTTGACCAAGCATTTTCCAATTTTCCACATAATCTTTTCTTCATAGATGAAAGCACAGCTAGGAAAAATACTTCGCACCACACCAAAGAATAAATAGAGCACAGCATATTTCTGGAAGAGTCCCATCATTAGAAAAGCTATTTTTTTTCTCAATCTCCTGGGAAAAATCATTTTTTTTCTTGTGTGTGTCAGACAAAGTGAAAATACTGCCTATTATCAATATAAAAGCACACTTTTACCATCAGTTAGTACATATATAATATTCAAATTTAAAGTGACCTCCCTACTTATCTCAAAAAAGGAATAATGTTTGAATGTTCAAATTCAAGCATGTCACTACAAATTTTCCAAAATCAATGGAAGCCTGAAAATTAACTTCTAACCCAGAATCTGGAACATATGAATGAATAACCAAATAGTCAATGCCAGCAGCTTTCCAAGCAGCAGAACTATATTCTGTTGGTGTGAATATGTGTATGTGTGCATATGTGTCCATATAACTTTATATATTCATACATATAAAAATATTCTGTGCACATATCAAAGCATATTTAGGTATAAGTATAATTTGCTAAAAGGAGAAATATAGCGTATAATATGGGGCCTGAAGATCAAGTTTAGAGTTTTTTCAAAGAATAACTTTTAAACTGAGGAAGGAAAGAAAACATGAATAGCAATTAATGAGGCAAAGAGAGAGCCTTCTGTTAAATAAAGCTCAACTTGCAACAGTTCATGAAAAACAATTTGGTTTATATCAGCTGTCACATATATAAAATGTCATATACATGTGTACATGTGAAATATACAAGAATGTGCATGTCTGTATTCCATGTTGATGACTGAATTTATCTATTCTTTCCTTAAATATTTTACAAGTCCCAACATTGCCTCAGACAAGGTGATAAATTAAAAACTTACAAATCAGGGGAGAGATATTAATGTGAAAGTAAAATAACTGACAGATGCTCTGAAGGAAAGCTTCACAGCCTTGTCGGAATGATTAGAAAGGCTTCACAGAAACGACATTTGTGTTAAAATCTGAACACTAAGTACCAGGTAACCAGGCAAAGGCATGGCAAGTTTTACCTTCAGAGAGAATTCAAGTGAAAGAGCTCAGGATCATAAACTACATGGCACTTTTAAATCTCATGAAGGTTAAAATGCCAAGTGCATGGAACAAATGGCTATGAAGTGACATTAAGGGTCAAACTCTTCATGCAAATAATGCTTTGCACATGAGCCCTTCAGAACTTGTCATCATCCCTCTCAGTAACCAATTCCCACTCCCACTAATTTTGAACTGTGGCAATCATTCCACTGTTTATGTGTATTAGTTTGTAGGTATTATTTGAATCTCTTTATGACTTATGTAACTGGTATCATGATACACATTTTCTGCTGTTTTTCACCTTTTGCTTTTCTGATCCACACTGTGTTTTAAGAAACATTCAATAAACTAGCGTTGTGACACACTCCTGTAATTGTAGCACTCAGGAGGCTGAGGCAGAAGGATCATCACTAGTTTGAGGCCAACCTGGACTATGTAGTGAGTTCAAGTTCAGCTTGAATTATATAGTGAGACCTTGTCACAAAGAGAGAGAGAGAGAGAGAGAGAGAGAGAGATAGAGAGAGGAGAGAGAGAGATTCAATAAACAATGCAGTGGCTCATGCCTCTAACCCCAGCACACTAGAAGGTTGAGACAGAAGGAATTCAAATTCTACACCAGGGATTTAGCTCAGTGGTTCCACTGCAAAGCAAGTGCAAGGTTTCAAGTTCAATCCTTGGTATAAAAAATAAAAAGCAATCAATATAGTTATGCTGTGTATCCCATCCCCTACTTCTAGTTAAGGGATGGTACTCTTCATGATGTGCAATCTAAGCATTTTATCTAACCCTTTCTAAAAATGAATACTCTAATCTTCTCAATTTCTTGTTACCACAATTATGATTTACTTAATATCCCCATATGCATTCTTTACATGGACATGTGTGAGAATATTCTCTAACATACATGCATACATATAGATAAAGTAAGTTCCAGGTCAGTATTGCTGGAAAAATGCAAAATTACCACAAATTCTTCTTCTTCACTTTATTCATGCTTTGCAAGTATTTGGCATCATTTTCCAGTTCTTCTATCTACGCTGGCCTTGTAGCTTGCTTTGGCCAATGGGAGACAGAAAATGTGTTGCTGGCTGAGAATAACAGCATTTGCACATCCTAGCTTACTCTATTAATTTTTTGGACACTTTGCCTTAGTAGCAAGCCTAGGCTAGCCTTTGGACTATGAGAGATGAACCAACATCATCTCAGCTGACAGCAGACTACTGAAACAGTGTAGACTAAAGTATCTACAAGTGACTATGAATGATAATTGAGATTATCAAAGGAAACACCCAACTAAGTCCAACTCTTTCATGAATTAAATAACTATTGTGGGTTGGAATGACTGTTTTGACTGTTCCAAATTATTTTATTTGTTAATTCAGAAATAGATAGTTGAAGAAGAAATCAGCACCTAAAAATGGAGTGATGCTTGAAGAAATACCTAAAACAGGGCCGGAAGCACAAACTGTGGTAAGGATGTGTTAAGGCAAGTTTGAGAAGTGTCATTCCTTGATAGATAGCAGCAGGACAATTAAATCTCATGATCAGAAAGATTGGAAATTAGAAAATTCACCTAATTAACTTGTGAAACTCTGCAATTCCTATGCATAATGTTGAAATGTCAGTTAAATATATTCTGCTGCCTATGTTAAGATACAGAAAGATGAATTATAATTAGAATTTGTGAAACTCATCACCTTTTAACATTTTGAGCTGGGTTGGGGGGGGATTAACTGTCCATGCTTAATAGGCACCTGAGTTAATCACTACTGAATACCATTTGCATCATTCATAGTCATGATACCAAACATATCTCCTGAAGATGATAAATGTCCCCTAAAGAGAACACAGAGCTAAGTAAAGAATTTTTCAGATTGTAAACAGGTTTTAGGAGTAATATTAAAGGTTCTATAATAGATAAGCTTGGAAAAGAAAGTATTTCTTAAAAGTCATCAGTCTTGGCAGCCTGTAAAAGTCTCATAAAGAAACAAGGTCTAGGAACAAAGGTCACATTAAGCAAGTTTCTGTAAGACCTTGCAATAAAGACTTTAAAAACATAAAGTGAGACTGTACACACCTTCTGAGTAAGAGCCCTAGGAATCTTAATGGTCTTATTCAACAGAAACCTAAACAAGCAGGTTTATTTTGAAAAAATATGGGAGTGTGGTTTTATTATGCACTATCTACATTGTAATTTTTACAGCTTTTTCCTTGCATATATCTAGATGTTAGAAAGTTTTTCATTTCTACACAATATGGAGCCAATGTTTTATTAATTTGATTACCTATACATTAATTTGAAGAGAAAAAACACATCTAATATTATCATCTAAGAGCAAAGACTACATATTTGTCATATTTTCTATGTTATTTCATTGAGTAAAAAATTTATCTCCTTAACCCATTTGTGCAGTATTATTGTTTAGATGTTACTTTAATTTGTAATTGTGATTTCTTTTTTTTTTTTAATTGGTACCAGGGATCAAACCCAGGACCTTGTACTTGCAAGATCTTAATGTATGCTTTCCTTTTGAGAAATCCAGAAATGAAGGAGCTATATTAGCTTCTTATTGTCCCGATTCATAACTGACAGATGATATTTCCGGGGTTTTTTAGCTATATGGGTTCAATTTCTGCAAAGTATGATGGAAATTGTAGAAGAGCATATGAGTTGTGTGCTGAGTACTGGTCTATCATTGGTGCCATATGTTTATGGCTAATTTTGTGAATTTCTTTAGAATCCAAACTTCCTCAATATAAGAATGGATTTATCTAGTTTAGAGAAATCTTACTAGGAATGGCACTTTTTACTCAATTCTTGTAAAGCCCAAAGAAAAATATGATTTAAAAAATCTACAGCCACAAAGACTAAAGTAGCAATGAATCATTATTCATTTAAAACAATAATATTTCAATGACAATACCAGTGCTAGAGGTCAATTCTTTAATCTTTCTTTTCTCGTTCCTTAATTTACTTATTTGCACTTACCATCAAAAGATATGTTCCGGGGCCAGATATTTAGCTCAGTGGTTCCACTGCCTGCCTCATGAATGCAAGGTCCTGAGTTTGAACCTGAGTATACAAAAAAAAAGAAAGAAAAAAAGAAGGAAAGAAAGAAAGATATTTTCCTCTTCTTTCTGTTTTTATTTTCTATCATAAATACCATATTGTAATCTCTTTAATCCAGGTCCTTTTTTGATTTTTTTCTCAACTCTTCTAAGCTAAAATACTATATATCACCATCATAGTTTGATATGTTCATTTTTTCTATATTTTAATGAATAGGTAAATGATCATTGTTTTTATTTGTATTCCTAACATTTGACTTTATTGTGTCATTTCCTAAATGTAGTGTAAGCTAAAGATGCTTTGTGAATTTGGTGGAATTTTTCATATATATGATTCCATAATAAACTTCAACTTTATTAGAATGCAATCACTATTACAAAAGAGGTAAGAACTGTAGTTTTACAAACTTGGAGGCATGGGGGTAATCTCAGCTCCTTTCTTTATCCTATTCTATAAACACTAAATGTGAAAGATACATATTTTAAGTGTTTTTTCATTCTGCACTTGTTCTTAGCCAAAAGGCAGTTAATTGATGTTTTTTTCTCTTTTTGATAACATTATTTTTATTATGCATCTATATGTTAAATTGAGTTGAATGTGAAGAACTTCAAATAAAAAAATGACAATAGAAGTCATTGTTATTAAATTCAGGCCTTAAAAATAAACAGATCAAAGGTCCTTCTATGAAAAGAAATTGGGTTTTGGGGATCTAGCTCACTGGTTTCACTGCCTGCCTTGTAATTGCAAGGATCTGAGTTTGATCCCCGGTACCAAAAGAAAAAAGAAAGAGATTGAAACTGTTGAGAAAAGCTAAAAGTTATAAGGTCAATTCAACTAAACCTTGTTAAAAAATAAGATGGGCTTCTAGGCAATATAAAAAAGTAGGATGTTATGAAACCATAAACAGAGTAAATCCATATTCTTCCAAAGGAGGGAAAATTTTCAGCAAATACATAATCTATCTTTTAAATCCTTAAAAATTTCAGACTTGAGCTCTAGTAAAGTTTGATTTATCCTTGATGTCATGGGCAATATTTAAATGTCAATAGACCCACCTTTTTTTAAGTGTAACTGAAGTCATTAATTAGGAAAAAAGTTTCCATTCATTTTCCGTTGATTTTTTTATTTGTTTACTTTACTAGTACATCTGTGATGTTTAACATAATAGATACAGTAACAATTTTGGAAGAGAGAGTCCTTGTAATGTAATGTTTAAGAAAATCATATCTTAATGAACTGAGATGGTGTCATAGGGCTCCTTAATCTGCTACCTTTAACTTTACACAACTATCAGAATATTCCATATTTTAGTTTTAACTTTGAGATGGAACAAAAATAGTGTACACCAATGTATTTACTGTATTGATTAAATTATATAAAATATATAATACAGTCTAACACAAAATAAGCTCATAGTATATACTATATTTATATTAATTTGCAAACAATTCTTGCAAAGGGCTACAAGCTAAGGGAGAAAAATCATATGACTAGCTAAGTAGGAAAAAAGAATGATCGATAGTATTATTTAGGTTATTGAGAGGAGATACAAAAACTGAGAATAAAATGAGGTGATTACTCATTTTTCATGTGTGCTGAGAACGTCAAGACTTTCATGATTTAAACCCAGTAAAGATATCAATCCACAACTTCCAAATTAATGAATGTGAAATATGAAAATATCTTCATTATTTTGTTCGATATCAAAACATAGATTACTGAAAAATTATCATTTTATTTATTTATTTTTTGAATGCCCATGTTCTCTCTCTCTCTCTCTCTCTCTCTCTCTCTCTCTCTCTCTCGTCATTGAGTTTATTGGTATATTTTAGGTATACAGTATAGTTACATTCATCATTGGGATCTTGTATCTTTACATCACAGGTCTTGGTTCTCATTTTTTTTCCCTACCCCTACCCTCCCTTCAACCACTCTTCCCCTCCTCATTTATAAACACTTCATTTCCATTTGGAAAAAGAAAAAAAATATGAGAAAATGAAAAAATTATCATTTTAAAACAAAGTTGGTTTAGGACTATATTTCAGATCATCTTGAATCTTCAAAAATAATGTTCTAACTTAAAGATGCTTTCCATGTGCATCTCCCCCAAATAAACTTGTGAAATAAACACATTTTTCCCAAGGTCTATTTACCCTCAAAGAGATTTTCAAAGACTCTAAATTAATTAACAAGGAAAACAGATCAAAGATCAAAGGACAGTAACAGACATCAATGCATGATCTAATTAGTTATTAGGGAAGCTTAAAATATGGTCACTGAAATGCAATATAATCCTGTAGAATACTATTTATTTTCTTGAGTTCATCTTAAGACTTGGAACACTTTAACAAGCATCATGAGAACTGGCTGATAATGTAAATCAAAGGAAACAGGAATTTTCACCTGTTTAGAACTGTTAAATATTTGAAATCTCATTCACAGGAACTTAACATCGAAAATGATGCAAAGATGAAAATGTAATACATGGAGAAAGAGGAAAGTGAGGAATGGATACAGGAAGAACAATTCTCTTAGAAGTTATATCATGGAAACTAAGCTTCTCACAGTTTTCCCATTGAAAAATAACTGAATCAACAAGAAAAAACAGGAAAATTTTAGAGGGTTCTAAAATTATTCAGATCACCCGAGAATGATTATTCAGTTATATAAAAATTTACCATGGCCTCTGGGTACCATCTCCAGACCAAACTTTAATTGCTTTTCTTATTAGTGGTCACAAGGAACATACATACATACAAATTCTGTCAAAAGAATACACTGACAAATTTTTTCCAGATTATTTTATTTTGCATAGTTAGTACACACTTAAAATTTATTCATTAGCTTTTATGTTACTTTCAAATTTATTTTGCTTTGAGAATTATGGGACAAAAAAAGAATACCAAATAAGCTCTCCTTCATTAACGTTAGAACTTTAGGAAACAAGGCTTTTACTGGTTAGTTTAACTGCATAGAATGAGACAGATGAAAACTAGATTGCACATCCAGTATGTGCGTTCACAGATTCTGGGTGTGTATATACATCCACATGTGTATCTGTATATATAAGTATTTGTATGTGCTTATGTGTATAGTGGAAGGCAACTTTGTATCATTTCTTTCCTCACTTTAGCTTACTTTTTAATTCACTATATTGGATCAAGTCATGTTCTATATGAGAGAAATAGCAACAAAGAAGATCATTTTATTGTAATGACACAATATTTAGAAAGATGAATATTAATTTTAATGTAAAAATAATAATTTGAAGTGCTAGAAGGAAAACAGGCTGGGTTTGTGAGTCCATAAAAGGGTAAATTACCTGGTCTATAAAAAAAGGTTAAATTTCAATAAGAAAATGAGTGGGAAGAAATATGGCAGATAAGTAAGGGTTGATGCGAAGGAGATGGAACACAGAGATTAAAATGTGCACAGTTGTGAGGGTGTGGAACGCACAATTTGTGAGGCTAAAAAATTGCAGTTGACACGTAGGCACGTTATGATTTACGTCTACATTGACTCTCCAAACGTCATGTTTGAAGATGAACGGATTACGGAGCGTTAGAACTGGCTTGCTATTGGGAGGCAGGGTTGGGTCAGAGGAAAAGAGAAAAGGTTTCAGCTCTTTATTTTTTTTCCCCCATTATGGCTAGAGTAGAATTTCTATTTTTTTCTTAAATGTGTGACATAATTTGATAAGTAAAAATCTGATCCTGTACTCTTCTGTTACAAGATTTTAAACAAATTTTATACAAATTGCCCAAAGTATTTACATGGAAGTTTCTATAATAATCTCTCACTACCATTTTAATGCATGTGAGATATGAAGTGATTCCCTTCTTCATTGCTAATATATCTATCTTTCTTCTCTCTTACTCATTTTGACAACAGATTTAAGTTAATTTAGCCTTTAAAACTTCTACCATCTCATTTTACTGATTTTTTATTGTCTTTTTCTTTTTGATTTAATTAGTTGTTGCTCTCATATTTCATACTTCTTTCCATCAGTTTGCTGAAGATTTAATTTTTTTAAATTTTTTCTCCTCAAAACTTATTTTATGAGTATATGTTCGCAATACATAGTTTACATTCTCAAGGCATGGTGGTGCATTCTGTAATGCCATCACTCAGGAGGTGAGGCAGGAGGATCTTTGTAAATTCTGGGATATGTAGTGAGTTCAAGGCCAGCCTGAACTACATAGTGAGGTCCTGCCTCAAAAAACAAAAAAACAAAGCAAAAAAAACTTTACATTCATTTTAGGGAGGTACCTGTAATTAGCATATCAATTCATTTTAGTCCACTTCAGTTCCCCTCCCTCCACCCTTTTTTCATATCTAGATCCTCACCCCACTTAGTTGATGTTCATGATACATAATGATTACAGTCATTGTGGGAACTTGGTACCTGCACATGACACATCTGAATTTTTTTTCATTCTCTTCCCCTCCCCTATTCCCCATCCTCCATCTGCTGGCCCCCTTTCTACTTGTGAAACATCTATTTTCAACGAGTAAAGGCATAGAGATGTTTTATCTAATCACTAGTTAACCTGAGTCACATATATTTTTATATGTTGCTATTTAAATTTCATCTAAAATTTTTACTATTTTCAAATTCCTCAGTATGATTTAGGTACATGTTGTTTAATTTACAAGTCCTTAAGAATGTTCAGATATTGATGAGTTATTTATTTTTGTTTAATTCCACTATAATCAGAGAAGGCACTGTATTGTTTATTTCTTTTTGGATTGTGGAATTCATTTCATGACTCAAAATATAGTCTCATGTTGTTAATATTTCCTAGTATTTGCAAAGACTATTAAAATGGTTCAAAAGGAAGTGTTTTATTAAAGTCTGGTGGGTAAATATGACTTATGGGTTTCTCAGATCTAGATTCTAGCTAATTTTCCTCATACTTTTGTCAATAACTGAAAGTAACATTTATTATTTCAAGCATAATTATTTTATGTGACAATTCTACTTTTTATTTCTGAATTTTGAGAATCAATTGTGTTGTAAATGTATATTTTAGGTTCTTATATATTTTTCTTTACCTTTAGTATTAAACAATGTTCTTGGAAGTAATCCCGTTGCTGGCATATTTTGATATCATATTATCTCTGCTATGCATAGAGCTATTTTAGCTCCCTTCTGATTGTCATATAGCAGTTTGTATTATCAACCTGATGGTATAGACATAATTACTTAAAATATAATTAAATAAGACATCAAAGTCATCTCTATTAAAGAAAAATACTTTTTAAAATTTCTTTCCTTAAATTTCCCATTTTGTAAAAAATTTTTTTCTAAGTAAAATTTCAAAACATGCCTCAAAAAATAATTTAGTAAACAGAGTAGTACACCTTGTTTTTTGATAGCGATATTCAACAGATGTCAGTTATACCCATTATAATTAATAAATCTAATTATGTCAAAATAAAAATAAAGGATTTTTCAGTAGAACTGGTAAAATAGATTCTAACATTTGTATAGTGCCAACTACATATTTAAATTTGTGCTAAGCAGGAGAAATAAGGAAGACCAAATTTATCATATATTGCAAACCTATTTGGTTGCAATAATTTAAATAATGTGTTGTAGGCATATGCACAGATAGAAAGATGGAACAAGTGAAAAATTCAGGAATAAATTTCATTTCTATATAATGAAACATTAAATTATACAGATTTAACTTTTAAAAATTAAACAATAGAGTGTCAAAAGAAAAAAAACTAAAAAATATGTTGTTAGGCAATATAGTTTAAATTGATTCTAATCCTTTAATAGAAAACTTGAATCTATAAAGTAAGGGACAGAAATTATCAGCTAAGATTCAAGATAGTGAGCTAAGAAAAATTGGATTTTAGCCAAATACAGAAGGGCTTCTGAAATGCAAGAAAATAATTTTCTCTTATTTTTTGTAGATCTATAGCTGTGATGATTAAACAGTTGTTGAAATACTTCTTACTTGGTAAATAATTTGATTCTTTTTACTCTTGCTTTAGCAAATGTTTCAGAAGCCGCAGTGATATTTTATGTATGGTTTATAATCTGTTCTAATGAAATAAATTAAACAATCCTTTAAATTTGTGAAGAGTGACACTTAATATGGAAATTGCTTCTTTTTCAGAGAAACTGCTTTTTCTTTTTTGTTCAGTTCTTTGTTTTATTATCTTTTTATCCTAATGCCAGTGATATGTAGTAGAATTAACATAGTTGCAAAAACTCTTAACACAAGAGCATATAGCTCACTGCCCTTGGGCAAGAAGCCTAGAAATCCAGTCTCCCAGCTGAGGTAGGTCTGTAGTCCCTGGCAAGTGTCCTTGTAAGTAACAGCTGGTCCTGGATTTTAATTAGTGGGCTTATTTAAGATCTCCAACCTTCTTTTTAGGAGTACAAACTAAGCAGAGAACTGAGCATTTGTTTAGATATCTGTTAAAATGCAAATACTGCTGCAAAATGTCTAACAGTTAACTAAAATTTTTTAAAAAAAGCATTTCTCACTGGGAAAATCTTTAAATTAACTAGCTGTTTTAACTTTCTACTCCACTTTGTAGTTTGAAGCTTCAAATGCACTGCTATTTTTCAATTGTGTTAGAAACTTAAAAACAATATCTGCAGCAGAGAGAAAACAAAGCAGATTTTTAAAGACCATGCAAATGGCTATTGTACCTCAATACGATTATGATTTATAAACTGTACATAATTATTTATCATGAAGTTTAAATTCTGTTACACACAGAAAAATCTAAATTTTCAATAAATTATACTATGATTGCCATAAGATTTCTTAACTGAGTAGGAATAATAAAATTGCTCATCATATAGCTCTAAAAAAGTTAATGGTTCTTTACATTCGAGAGGCACATGAAACCGATTATTTGACTTTGCCATTGTTATTATTTAAAGATTAATTATAGCTGATCTTGCGAGCAGCATTCTAAGTGCAGCTTTTCAGCAGTTTATGACTCAATTTTTTAATTCACATAAGAACAAAACAGTATACAAAACTGCCAGCCTGTGTTCATTTTGTTATTTAAAAAATTAAATGAGCTATTTTTAACACAAACAGCACAAAAATAAATAAATGAATACATAAATAAGCACATGGTGTTGAGAGCTACATTTTATTTTTATACAACATGAAGCATGCTAAATTTAAAATATCACTCTTTGGGCTGGGGATTTAGCTCAGTGGTTCGGTGGCCTGCCTTGCAAGCGCAAGGACCCGACTTCAATCCCCAGTACAAAAATATATATATATATATATATCACTCTTTTTCTTCACTTAAATTCACCCTTCAATCGCAATTCTATGTAATTGGAACTTAAATTACAGTTACTATTGTTATTGTGATTCTAAAAAAAAAATACTTTTTGTATGACTATACTCTTTTTTTTCTTCCTTTTTTTCGGTGCTGAGGATCAAACTCAGGCCCTTGCGCTTGAGAGGCAGCTGGCAGAACCACTAAGCCAAACCCCAGGCCCTATACTTTTAAAAATATGTTTTAAAAGATATTAGTAAAATATTCTGTTCAGAAATATTCAATATTTTAAAGCTGAAAATTAAAACATTGGTTAAATTTACAGAGATAGTTACACATAATTGTTTAAACTTATATCATCTGCTACTTGAGAAAGATCCTATTTGTGAATATTATATTGTTTTTATTGTTATTTACAAATGTGGCAGAATAATTAAGAAAAAAAATCCTCATTACTATGACATAGACTGTGATATAATGTATCTAAGTTGAATGCATTTGAAAAAGCCAGTGATTGCTTGTGGCATTAGAGATATTCATTCTCACAAACTGTTATTGCTAAGATGCCATTAACTATAGTACAAATAGTACAAAACATTTGAAATTTCTGTATAAATGAAAAGCCTGTAAGTATAGACAAATTATTTTTAAATTACAAAATTATTTTTAAATATCAACAGAACTGATAATATTGTATGGTTCTCTTCTAGGAAAAACTTGACATACAAATGAAGTGTCAAATAAAACAAAGAACACAGGAAAAAAGAGAGAGAAAGAGCCAGAGATTTAGCTCAATGGTTCCACCACCTGCCTCACAAGCACAAAGACCCAAGTTTGATCCCAGGTACAGAAAAAAAAAAAAATTTAAAAAGAGAAAGTTATTGTAATCAAGCATAAACAATTTACCTAAAAGTTTAACTTCATTTAATATTATTGTCTTATATGTTTTATAATTTTGGCCTATTAGTCCAGTTGTTAATCTGTATATATAATAATTAACTTTATGAGAACTTATAGGATAAATAAATGAATCTAATGCTGGCAAAATGGAAAAGAATGGAGGGAAAGGGAAATGTATATGTACCAATTCCCTACAATCAATGCAATCACTGTGTATAAAAAACATACAAATAAAAAATTTTAAAGATACAAAGAATCAAGGAATAAAACTTGACAAAACTTTAGCCAACCTAATTTTTTTTTTTTTTTTTTTTTTTTTTTA
>NW_022900916.1:46468532-46507900 GCF_012274545.1 Fukomys damarensis | reverse complement strand
TTTTTTTTTTTTTTTTTTTGTACGAGGGATCAAATTTGAGACCTGATGCTTTGCAAGGCAGGTGGCAGCACCACTGAGCTAAATCCCTGGCCCAAGCCAATCTGATCTTAAACAGAGAGAAAAAAATCCAAATCAGTGGGAAAAAAATGACAAAGGTGACATTACAATGGACCCTGTCAAAAATAAGACATTATTAACAACTATGTTCAAACCTATTAACTAGTAAATTGGAGAATTAAGAAGAAATAGATTTCGAGATAGATATGAATTATCAAAATTGAACCAATAAAATTAAAAAATCCAGACTAATCCAATAACAGACATTGAAAATTGAATCAGTAATAAATAAGCTACCAAGTAAGAAAGGCCTGGGCTCAGAACAACTGCCTTCTAATCTACAAAAACTACAGGGAAAAATCTAACACCAATATGGCTCAAGCTTTTTAGTGAAATTGAATGGTAAGGAATACTTCCAAAACCATTCCTGGTGGATACCATTACACTAATTCCGAAACCAGACAAGTATCCAATCAAAATAAATAAATAAATCCTATGGACCAAACTCTTTAATGAATACAGATGCAGCAAAAAATCATCACCAAAATACTGGTAATCAGATGTAAAGATCCTCAAAAAGATTTTGCACTGTGGTGGGGATTTAGGTCAGTAGCACCACACCTGCAAGCACAAAGTTCTGAGTTTGCTCCCGAGTACAGAAAAAAATAAAATAAAATAAAAAGATTATATGTCATGATCAAGTAAACTTCATCCCAGAAATGCAAGGATGCATCAACACATGCAAATCAATAACTATCATAGTTCACGTATACAGAAGTCATGACAAAAAAAATCACATGATAATCTCAGTAGATGAAAGAAAAGCATTTGAGAAAATGCGACATCCTCTCATGATAAAAACATTGGGGAAAAAACTTATCTCAATCCGATGCAAGCTACATGTGACAAATCTACTGACAACATCATATTAAATGTGGGGAAAACTGAAAGCTGTACTTCTAAAATCAGAAACAATACATGATGTCCTCGTATTGGACATCACTTCTGTTAAACATAGGACTTGAAACATCAGCAAGAGCAATTATGGGGGCGGGGGATATGTACAGGAATGGAAGGAGTCAAATTACCACTGGAGATGCCATGATCCTCTACACAGAAGACTACAAACAATCCCCCAAAACTCTAGAATTAATAAACAACAAAAAAAAGAATTAACATAGCAAAATATAAAAATCAACACATAAAAATCTATAGCATTCCTGTACATAAAGTGGCAATTATTAGAAAAAAATGCCATTTAGTAACACCAAGTTAGAAGGCTAGTGGAAGGTAGAGGCATAAACATTTACTGGGGTGGAGATGGACTGACGGCAGCAAGAAAGCCACCAGTGACAAACAAAGGAAAAGCAAGGAGCTCTGTTGCAGATTGGGAGAGAGGTCTGGCACATTCGTCAAGTACAGGAGTCAGTGCAGATCTATGTGGTAGGGGTCCAAGCAGCAGTCAAGGCATGGAAGATGTGGTATACTTTTGTGGTCTTATCTCTTCTATAACATCTCTCTGTGTTCTCTCTGCTCTGAGACAGCACAGCCTGCACCTTGTCTGGAAGGTGGTGTGTCTTGATGATTTTTGTATCTGTTAAACTGTAGCTTGGAATTAAGGAGCATATTTACTAACCATTTCATGACTAAATCAAGCCTGATAGAGACTCCTCTAAAAACTAAAACTAGAGATTACATTAGATCTAGTCTTTCTCCTTCCTCGAGGTATCGTCCCCAAAAGAGTTAAAGACATCATATTACAGTGACGCTTGCATACTGATATTTATAGCAGCACCGTTCATAATAGCTAAATTTTGCAAATTGCCTATATGTCCATAAACAAATACATGCATAAATAAAATGTAGTACTTCTACCAGTGGACATTGCTCTGTAATAAAGAAGGATAAATGAGTCATTTCTAGGAAAATAAATGTAACTTGAGCCTATAAAAATATAAATAATTATAACACATAAACTTAAACTATCATAGTTCTTAGGCTTGTTTTCTTATCACTTGATTTGAAATTGTATAATTATATACTTATTTTGTATTCTATATAGAATCCTATTATTAATAAGTTTTTTGTTGTTCTTCAGATGACAAAATCAAAACTGGATATTTATCATCATTATTAAAATTGTTACCAAAATATTTTTTGTAAATTTAAACAGATCACAACCAATTGAAGGTGTGTGTATTTTTCACTGAGGCATGAAATCACACTGAAAGGAAGTTACCCAAATAAAGATTATTATTAATATCAAATTTAAATGATTGATGAGCCAATAACAGATTAATTTATGAACAAGTATATATAAGTAAGAATTAAAATTCTCAGCTCACTCAAGACAATCGTGTTTGCACTAAAATGCAGTATCATCATAAAAACTAGAACTATCCCTACTATCTGTGAATGCACACAGAAACAGGAGCTCTGTCATATTGCCAAGAATTGTGAGACATCTGGTCTTGGCAGAGTTTTATATAAAATATTTAGTTAAAATTAAGTATGGGCTTTTTTTTAAGAAAGGAAATAAAATGTTTGCAATGTTAATAAATCCCTCACTAGATTAATAGTAAAGCTTTGTCTTAGCTAAAGTGAAAATATGTGGGATTGTATGTCAATGGTGGGGAGAAATGAAGCAGTTGTTTGCTTTTGTGCATCAGTTCGGAGCTCTTTTGAGAAGCATTCTTGTAGCTTCCTCAGGATCACGCTAACATACAGCTTCACTTTTACATTAGATTTTGGCAACGTGGATGCTCACAAACTCACACAGGTGGAAGCCAATCAATAGGTTTTTGTTTCAGAAGAATTGACGAGTTAGCCTGCATGAAATAGGGGCCACATTCATTTCATATTCAAAGTGCATTTGATCTTCATATATTACCCAGAAACACAAGTAGTATCTGGAATAACAATAAAAATGGCACAGTGACATCATTTCCCACCATCTGCCAGGGCTGGACTGAATGTTTAACATGAATGAGTTTATTTAATCTTCACAACATACGTATTTTAAATAATAATAATTATTTTTTTAATTTTTATGAAGAAATTAAGGGACAAATATATTAACTCTCATCACATTTTCATTAATGTATGCTCTAAATAGCACTTTGTCACTGTATTTCAGATTTCTTTTATTCTATTCACTTTTTACAAGCTCATTTATGTTTAAAAGAAACATATTATATTCTGTGCATATGTATATTCTGTACACAGTACACAGGTTCACAGTACTTGACACCTACAAGGTAAAGGAGGAGAGATTTATTTTGTCTCACATTTCTATCCGTAGTTGGCTGGCTCCAAGGCAGAAATGGAATGGTGGAAGGCTCTGCTTGATAAAACCTGCTCGTGTTATGGTGGCCAAGAAGCAGAGGGAGAAGGAAGCAGCTAGGCAGAAGATGCACCCTTCAGGTCACACCCCCGGTGACCCTTCTCCTCTGACACGCCCACTTCCAACACCATCATCTACAGTGACCCATAAGCACCTTCCAAATACATGAGGTTTTTGAAGGCAATTTTCTATCCAAGGAGAATAAAATATTAGTATACATTATATAATAAATCCTATATAAATTTTTAGTAATACGTTGATGCACTCTACATTCTTCATATTTACTTTTACATGTGTATCAAGCTATTTAAACTATCAGTTTATGGTTAAACTATTCTACAGCATATTTAGATAATAATTTATTTACTCAATGTTTACTAACCAAGTAATTATCTTCCTTACTAAGTCTAGGTCAGGTTGTGATATTTAGTTGATTGTTCTTGATTAAATGTGAAAAATTTATCCATGATATAGCTCCAATAAAACCATACACAAATTACTAAAATTACTATGCATACAAGCCCAGAATTAAGCCCAGTAAAATTATATATGATCTTGTACAAAATCTTGGTTATATATTGGATCTGTGCATTTTTTCTACTAAGATTTTTTCCATTATTTTTAGTGTTTTTGACTACTAAGTTTAAAAATTTAAACTTATTCCTAGTGATGATGATAGACATTTGACGTATTTACAATTCATTACTTTTATTTCCTAACATACAATAAAAACAATTCTATTTTCATGTGTAAATTTATGGTGAAATCTAATTTGTGCTCACATTATCAAACTTCTTCAACAATGATGAATAATAACCTTTTTTCTTTTTGGTACCAGGGATTGAACTCGGGTCCTTTTGCTCCCAAGGCAGGTGGCAGAAGCACTGAGCTAAATCCCCAGCCCATAATCTAATTTTTAATAAAAAATAATTTCAATACCTATGGACTCTATCTTCTAGATATAGATGGATAACTAATCCACTTAAAATATTTTAATCCTGCATTTAATAATACATGATATACATAGATAGGAATTAGGATTTTAATAATATAAAATAAAATTTAAAGCATTATTAGTCAGAAGGGTAAAAAATGTAGAAAATAGCTAGAACTTAATACTAAACTTGGTTATCTCCTTGTGTGGAAAAATATTTTAGCTTGTGATTACTATTTGAATTACCCATAGGTTCGTTAGCATAAATTATATATTTGTTGGCAATTTTCACTTTATATGGAACACACAGAAGTTTCACAGGAAAACATAGCAGTTTCCACAGTGTAGTAGTTACCACGTTCACCCACAGGAAAACATATTTTACTTACTGTTTTTAAAGAAATCTAAAATGCTACATAGTTCATGAAATAAGATAACATTTGTTTGAATAATCCTGAAAGAGAATTTTGAAGTAATTCATTTAACTGGACAGTAATTTATGGCCAGTGTGATATTTAAAACTATGAACATCATTTAGAGTGGCCCATCAGATTCCCAAGAATCTCTGTGTGCTTTCTGCCTGTTCCTTCAACAGAAAGACATCAATGTCTGCCAATTATCTTCAGAGGAAATAGAGAGCACTAATGCATTCAGATTCATTTAATTTGGTTAAAGGAAGGATAAATTGTACAAAAGTTTTTCTTTGGAAAAGTCAACTTAATGAATTCTGTAATAATAAATTATTTCTAAATAGGTGTAAATTGATATGACTTGTTATCGTGTGCAATAAAAATGACACATTAAAGAGAATCAGTAAGTGATACTGAATATGTCAGAAAGTTATATTATGCTAAAATTTAGCATATCAAACTACACTGGACAGAGGCTGGGTTATTGAGTGAAAACTTGGTGGGCTATTGAGAGTCTGAATTTTCCTCTGAAATTGAACAAATTTTCAAATTATCAATAATTGTAATGAGCCTATGTTGTCATTTGTTGTTTCAATTCCTTGTTCCTTTCCTCCTTTCTCAAGGCTGGAAAACACATAAAGCACTCACAGTTGTGCTAAATATTCATTTAAATCTGGAGGAGTACATAAGACCCACTTGAAAATTAAAAGCCAGAGGTTTCTTCCTATTGAGGAACATCTGCGTTTCAGTTTCCACTTCCAGCCATTCTTATTTAGCATTGATCAATTACTCTTAAACTTGACTGGTATGGGATGAGGGAGTCAAACAAGAATTTTCAGATATTGGGCAACATGCAGTGCAGATCCATTATCAATCAGACAGGTTCTATAAATTAGGTGACCACAAGGATTGCCCCAAATATCTTCCTACAAGGAGATTCCAAGCTGTAGGAAAATTTGCTAAACCAAGAGAGCTTGTGCATTTGACTGAGTACTAACCTATGACTGCACATTTTCCTTAAGAATAGTCTCGTGGAATGGACATTGCTAACAAAGCTTAAGAAAGGCTATTTGAACTTGTAATTTGAAGTAAAGCCCCAATTTCTCATAGAAAATGCAGTAATTCTGATGAATAAAGTTAATTTGAAATGTAGGGACATCAAAGTTGGCTAATGTCAAAGAATTTTCTCATATTATTCTTCAGGCATTATAAAATTGAATGCCAATAATTTTTCTGGGAATCTTACAAGCAACTGATGAGATATGAGTCTATTTACTTGCATAGGGAAAATAATTCATAATTTTGAGTCCATACATAATCATGTCATTAAACTTTGAAAAAAAATAATATAGGTAGGAGTTCTATTAATAACTATTTTTTCATAAAATTATGTATTTTTGTAATCATGATAGGAAAAATCTGAGCTTTTTTGCGTTGTTTGTATTTCAAGTTTAAAATGTCACTGTGGCACGTAGAAACAACTTGAGCTTCCAACATTCCAGATTGCTTTATTTTTGTATTTTGCCTTTCAACTGTACTGTAACAGTGTTGCCATAAAAATTAAAAATAAAACAAAGTACACAAACACAAAAGGAGGAAGTGTGGAGGTGGTTATGGAAAGTTAGTGGAGTCAGGTGCCTGAATTAATAGTTTGTAAATACAGTAAGGCCTTAAGTTGTGTAAAGAACAAAGACATATGTAAGTATCCAGTTTATACAGTTCTGTGTTCATTGTGGCAGCAAAGCCTGTCCATTTGCCAAAATCCTGCTCATCCAAGTCTGACAACATCCTAGTCACTAGGAAAGGTCAGCCAGCTTCCCACTGGACTCAAAGATTGATTTTTGGTCAATTTTTCCTTATAGTAACAATGTACTAGTAAATATTTCAATAACTTTATAAATCCAAAGCCTTCAGGAATATTCCTTCAAGTAGTATAGAGAAAGGACTAGCCTTTGTGCAATTATTTACTTTTTAAAAATAAAGCACAAACATTACCTAAATAATATTACTGTAGGAAAATAGAAACACAAACTGTTTAGAGAAAGGTAAACTTCAAGAAATGTAACTATTGATTATTTAGTTTTGGGAAAAATATTTTCTGAAAGTAATTACCAAAATACTTTTAGCACTCCTCTGATTATAATAAAATGTTTTCTTCAAAATCACTGAAATATTAAAAAATAACTTGAAAATATTCTGAGGGAATTCTCTAAGTCATCATATACATTTACTCAATTATTTGTACTATGTTCTGTGTGTTTACAGAATACAGTCTTTACTGGAAATGTGTACTTCATAGTACACTTTCATAGAAAACATTCATTTATACAAATGATCAGAGGACAGTATATTCTGATTAATTTAGAAGTAAACAAGTTTTAGAAAATTGGGAAATATAAGAGGGTTATATACAAATAATCTTTTTAAAGTTTGATTTCTAGAGATTTCATAAATATCTGATTGTAATCTTTTAAATATATATTGTCAACATCAATTACCATTTTTTAAACTAAGGGAGTAAGTAATTCTATTAGATGTTTTTCTTCTTTTCATTAGATTTAGAGTTAAATAATGTTAAAGTAAAATGGACATTCTCTAAAAGTTGAAGTGCCAGATTCTGTTACAATATGAAAAACAAATCAAAACAATTTTAATATGTTTACCATGAAATAGTGTCGAAAACAGAATTACAATTTGTAATGAATTTCAGTGCCAGTAATATAATACAAGATGCTTTATGAAGGTGTATCAGTGTCAATATGAATGTAATTTACTGTTCAAAACACATCACAGTGGTGCACAGATGGCCTGAAGAAATATATGAATCCCCCGCTAGTCTCACAAAGCTTACTGAGATTAGCAGGAAATACATTTGTCTTCTCAATTCATTTAGTTATAAACATTTCATATTTATTTTAATGAGAGAGATATATGTCATAGTATTTTTCTAATTCAATATAAATAACAGAAGCTTTACTCCCATAAATTTTTAAAATTTGAATTTCCCTAAAGAGAGTAAATTTTTAAATTCTTTTTTTAAATAAAAGTAACTTCAGATGGTTTTTAAAGCAAAATGGTTTTAAAAGAGGCTTAAAAATAATTGTTCTTTTTATGAGTAAGATATATTTAAATCGTTATTAGGGAAAATAGTCTCAATTTAGACAATCAAGTCAATGTTTCCAAATGTTTAAGGTTTTGTATAGGTTAATAGAGGTACACACAGTACACACACACACACACACACACACACACACACACTACTACTCCAGGCACTAGAGAGTCTACCTGTGCTCCATCTGCTAGGATGCCTCCCATCCAAGTAGGAGGAGAACCAAAACTTTAGCTTTCAGCTAAAACTAATTCAAGATTCAGATTCTCTGTAGATGAACTTGCTTACTGAGCTCACTTGAGAAGTCCTGAACTACTGGAGTGACAGGAACTTGATTTGAGCTTTCAGTCTAAGATTTGTGGTTTTCCTTTAAATGTTGTTGAATTTTTAATCATTTTATTTTAATATTCAAGACATCCATATGTGATCACTGGTAAGTAAGGGCTTCTTACATGAATACACCTGATATATGAGCTGGTGTTGGTTTAAAGATAATAAGGGAAAAGGAAAAAACACATAAGAAAATGAAAAAATGGAAATAAAGTATTTGTAAATAGGGAAGGGAGGAGCGGGTGAAGGGAGGACAGGGATAAGGAGGGAAAAATGAGAACCAAGACCTGTCATGTAAGGGTACAAGATCCCAGTGATGAATGTAACTGTACTGTATACCTAAGAATGTACCAATAAACTCAATGAGAAAAAATAAAAATAAAAAATAAAATGAAGTATTTAGTTCTATACTATCCTCTTCAAAACTTTAACATGTGAAGACTCTAAAAAGTTTCCCTATGGTGAGATTTACTTTTAGAGGCATTTTTCTATCATAGAACAGCACACAAAATCGTTTTCATAATGTGAAACATAAATAAAGCAAACAAACATGAAGGCAAGAAATTTGCAGCGATAATAATATTCAGATATATTGCTAATTTTTTGTTTAGAGCTCATCTATCATTTTTTAAATGATCAAATGGAACATATAATTTTATCAGAGTAAATTACCTGAAAATCCCTAGTCATAGTGCCCTATGCCAATAATTCTGGCACTAGCTAGGCTGAGGTAGGAGGATGGCTACAAATTCTAGGCCAACTTAGGAGTTCAAGGCCAGCTGAGGCCCTGTCTTAAAGAAAAATTACCTGAGAATCATGTTGGAATAGGTGGGAATAAAATAAAAGCAATAATTTTCAGTAGTAACTTCTGATACTGATTATATAATTACTGATTTTTATCAGTTAAGAGCTTGGCCAGTAGAAGAATAGGCCATCTGGTTCCGGAGCACATTACTTCATTTCTTCAAGAACAGGTTACTTCTGTACCCATAATAATTCAAATAAAATCTTCATGGAAGTTTTGAGATTTAAATTTCACAATGTATATGAAGTTGTGACAGGCATATTTTTTAACCGTTTTAAAATGTAGTTCTGTAATTGTCAGAATCACCCATCCTTGATTATTATGTGTTCATTTTGCCTTCATATCATATCATCATACAAAGACCTTTTTTCTTCATTTAATGTACATAAATTTCTTCATATTTGCTAACCATTCAATGACATATTAACATTGGTTTCATTTTATATTAATCTGGGTCCAAGTTACCCTTCTCTTTCTCTGAAATTCAATATATATTTTTAAAAATCTAGTCTTTAAGGGATGATATTTATAGATGACTGACATACTTCTCCCTGTATCCTACATCCAATACCCATTAGATAACAATCATATTTATAAGAGACTGTTGACTCCACAAAATGCCAGGCATGGTGGCACATGCCTCCAATCCTAGCACTCAGGAGGCCATGGCAAGAGGAATACAGGGAATTCCAGATCTGCCTGAACTGCAGAGTGAGACCCTGTCTCTCTTTCTCAAATAAAAGACCCCACAAACATGGACAATGTGCACAAAAAATATGCAAAATGCTTACCATTTCCTACGGGATTATAATTTAATTTGGAAATAAATATTCTCTTTTAAGATAGGTGACAAATGTATATAATCTTAAAACTGGTTACAGTGATATTTGGAAAAAAGACCCCACTATATTTGGAGGAAGGTCAAAGTTCTGTTTTGATATCTAAAGAGTGGCTTGATGGCATAGAATACCTAGTGAAACAATTATAATGGCACTGTTCAAACAGCAATGTGTTCCATCACTGGAGCTCAGTAGAGTTCAGTATTTCTGCTCTCTCAGAGCTCTAGCGTGATGAGAGCTGATTTTTCCAGCTCACTACAATCAAATCACAGGCTAGCATGTGAAAGTGTAATAGTCACCCGAATTTAAGAATACAAAGCTCAGGGTTTTAATAGAAATGTCTTTCTCTACATGTGCATATATAATTACACAGGTGTAGGTGTGTATGTATAGTCTATAAATATGTGTGTATAATATGGAATATTCTCTTCAAATATATCTGTTATCTTCTGTGTTTGCTTTCCTGATTTCTTTTTGTTCAAAGAGAAATTTGGTCTTCCATATTTCTTCATTTCCATCATCTTCACAGGGACAAGACTGGCAGTAGGAAAGAGAAGTCTCATTCTCATAGGACACCATCTGTTCAGTCAGGCTGAAATAAATAATATTTGATGGATTTTAGGATTCATTTGTTATTCTAGCTCTTTTTTGATCATCTTCCATGCTAGAAATCCCTAACTACCTTCATTTCCTTGCTTCAAACACAAGGCTTGTATAGATTCTCTCATTCCCTCTCTCATATTTATCAAGCGTTTCTCTTCTTTAATCCACCATTAGAACATAACTTTTGGTATTTTGGGGTTGGGAAGTTCGATATCCTCTAAATTTTGGAGTGAAGAACAAAACCAGATTCTTTAAAAGCTGCCCATGAGAATAAGTAGAACCACACTAACTTAGTATCATAACCTCCAGCTGCCTGCAGTCAGATAAGCTCTCCCTTTTGAACCATAAATGTGTGCAGTATGAGTGACGTTATCATACACTAGACATGGGTTACATCTTAAAGAACAGCTGATTACTAACCGATTTTACTTGTATCTCATGTTTTTTTTTTAATTTTATTGAGTTTATTGGTACATTTTAGGGATACAGTACAGTTACATTCATTGTTGGGATCTTGTACCTTTACATGACAAGTCTTGATTCTCATTTTTTCCCCTTACCTCTGCCCTCCCTTCACCCCCTCCTCCCCTCCCCATCTACAAACACTTTATTTTCATCTTTTCATTCTCTCACATTTTTTTCTTTTCCCTTTTTGTTCTTCCCCTACACATCACACCTTCCCTACACCTTTAGCTTCTTTCTTCAAATTTCTAAATCTCAGTAATCTTATTAGAATCTTATGCATTGTTGCAGAATATTCACACCAGGGAAACTATTTGGTATTTACACATGTGGGACTTATTTATTTCACTTAGGAGTATATCTTCAATATGTATCCATTTTCCTATGAATGAATCTATTCTCTCGCTCTTTATGGCTGAGTAATATTCCATTTTATAGAAAAACCACAACTTCTTTATCCAGTTTCCAACGGATGGGCAAATAGGCTGTTTCCAAGATTTAGCTATTACAAACTGTGCCGCTATAAACATGGGTGCACATACTTCTCTGTGATATGATTCTTTTAGTTCTCTTGGAAAGATACCCAGCAGAGGGATGGCTGGGTCAAATGGAACCTCCAGTCCAAGCTCTTTGAGGTATCTCCATATTGATTTCCATAGTGGTTGCACCAGTCTGCACTCCCACCAACAATGGAGAAGGGTTCCTTTCTCCCCACAACCCCGCCAACATTTGTTATTGTGTGATTTCTTGATAGCAGCCATTCTTTGTGGGGTGAGGTGGAATCTCAGTGTTGTTTTCATCTGCATCTCTCGAATGACCAGTGATGTGGAACATTTTTTCAAATATTTTCTTTCTGCTTTTACTTCTTTGTCTGAGAAATGTCTGTTCATTTCAGATGCCCATTTTTGAATTGGGTCTTTATATTTGGGGGACTTGATAATAGTCCTTTGTCTGAGGAACAGTGGTAAAAATTTTTTCCCCCATTGTAGATTGTCTCTTAGTTCTGCTGATGGTTTCTTTTGAAGTACAGAAGCTTTTTAGTAAGAGGCTATCTTTCCTCCACTGACGATGGTCAGGTCCTTTGTCAAAGATGAGGTAGCTGAGTACATCTGCATTTGTTTTTGTGTCTTCCAGTCTGTTCCACTGATCCTCAGGCCTATTTCTTTGCCAGTACCATGCTGTTTTTATCACAGTGGCTTTGTAGTATAGTTTCAAATTAGGAATTGTTACACCTGGTGCCATGTGTCTGTTGCCTAAAATGGCTTTTGCTATTCTAGGTCTCTTATGGTTCCAAATGAATTTTTGGATTTTTTTTTTCTAGTTCTGTGAAATATAGTGTTGGAATTTCAATTGGCATTGCATTGAATGTATATAGCAGTTTTGGTAGTATGGCCATTTTCACTATGTTGATTCTTCCTACCCAGGAGCAGGGGATATCTTTCCATTTTTTTATATCCTCTTCGATTTCTTTTTTCAGAGTGCTGTAGTTTTCAGTGTAGAGATCTTTTGTTTCTTTTGTTAGATTGATTCCTAGATATTTCATTTTTTTTGGATGCTATTATAAAAGGAATTTTTTCCCTTATTTCTCTTTCTGTGTGTCTGTTATTTGTGTATAAGAACGCTATTGATTTTTGGGTATTTACCTTGTATCCAGATATTCTACTGAATCTGTCAATTAAGTCTAGAAGTTTTTTGGTGGAGTTTTTTGGATCTTCAATGTAGAGTATCATATCATCAGCAAATAATGATAGTTTAACTTCTTCCTTTCCTATCTTTATTGCTTTAATTTCTTTCTCTTGTCTAATTGCTGTGGCTAATGTTTCCAGAACTATATTGAAGAGAAGTGGCGATAGTGGGCATCCTTGTCTTGTTCCTGATTTTAACATGAAGGTTTTCAGTTTTTGGCCATTCAATATGATGTTGGCTGATGGTTTTTCATAAATAGCCTTTATTAAATTGAGGTATAGACCATCTATTCCAATTTTTTGCAGGGTTTTTATCATGAATGGGTGTTGAATTTTATCAAATGCTTTTTCTGCATCTATTGAGAGGATCATATGGTTTTTGTCCTTGACTTTGTTAATATAATGTATTACATTCACTGACTTTCGTATGTTGAACCACCCTTGCATCTCTGGAATAAATCCGACTTGGTCATGATGGATGATCTTCTTAATAATCCTCTGTATTCTGTTTGCTAGTATCTTATTAAGGATTTTTGCATCTATATTCATTAAGGAGATTGGTCTGTAGTTCTCCTTTTTGGTTGTATCTTTCTCTGGTTTGGGAATCAGAGTGATACTTGCTTCCAGGAATGAATTTGGAAGTATAGCTTCTCTTTCAATTTCATTGAAAAGTTTGAAGAGTAATGGTAGTAGTTCTTCTCTAAATGTCTTGTAAAATTCAGCAGTGAATCCATCAGGGCCTGGGCTTTTCTTTGTTGGTAAGTTTTTAATTACATTTTCAATTTCACTGATTGTGATTGGGGTGTTTAAAATGTTTTTATCTTCTTCGTTCAACTTTGGTAATTCATAAGTATCTAGAAATCTGTCCATTTCTTCTGTGTTTTCCATTTTATTAGAGTACAGGTTCTCAAAGTAGGTGTTCATGATCCTCTGGATTTCTTTCGGATCTGTTGTGACTTCGCCTTTTTCATTCCTAATTGCATGGATCTGAGCCTTTTCTTTCCTTTTTTTGATAAGATTAGCTAAGGGTTTGTCAATTTTATTTATTCTTTCAAAAAACCAGCTCTTTGTTTCATTTATTTTTTGTATCGTTTTCTTAATTTCAATTGCATTGATTTCTGCTCGGATCTTTATAATTTCCTCTCTTGTTCGAGCTTTGGGTTTTTCTTGCTCTTGTTTTTCTAGGAGTCTAAGTTTCATCGTTAAGTTGTTTATTTGAGCCCGCTCTGTTTTCCTAGTGTGGGCATTCAATGTTATGAATTTTCCACGTAGAACTGCTTTCATTGTGTCCCAAAGATTCCTGTATGTTGTATTGGCATTCTCATTTATTTGTAAAAACTGTCTAATTTCTTCTTTAATTTCCTCTGTAATCCATTGATTGTTTAGGAGAGTGTTGTTCAGTTTCCATGTGCTTGTGAAGTTTCTATAGTTTCTTGTGCTATTGATGTCTAGTTTGATTGCACTATGATCTGATAATAAACAGGGGATGACTTCAATTTTTTTGCATTTATTTAGACCTGTTTTGTGAGCCAGTATGTGGTCTATTTTGGAGAATGATCCATGTGCAGCCGAAAAGAATGTATATTCTGGTTTTTGGGGGTGGAATACTCTATAAACATCTATTAAGTCCATGTGTTCCAAAGCTTGGTTCAGTTCTATTATTTCATTGTTGATTTTCTGCCTAGTAGATCTGTCAATTTGTGATAGTGGGGTATTTAAATCCCCCACTACAATTGTATTAGTGCTTATTTGGTTTTTCATGTTACTTAATATTTGTTTTATATAGTTGGGGGCATTTATATTTGGTGCATATATGTTTATGATTGTCAGCTCTTCCTCTTGAATTGTTCCCTTTACAAGGATGTAGTGTCCTTCTTTGTCTCTCTTAATGAGTTTTGGTTTGAAATTTACTTTATCTGAGAATAAGATTGCTACCCCTGCTTTTTTCTGGACTCCTGACGCATGGAGAATTGTTTTCCATCCTTTCACTTTCAGTCTATGGACTTCCTTTTGCACTAGGTGTGTTTCTTGTATACAACATATTGTTGGATTTTGCTTCTTAATCCATTCTGCCAATCTGTTTCTCTTGATTGGTGAATTGAGGCCATTAACATTGATGGTTACAACTGATATATTTTGACTTATTCTTGTCATGTTTTTGTCCATTTGTTGACTCTTTTTACTTTTTCTCCCATCTCCTTTTAGTTTCTTGCCTTGCCTATTTGATTTGGTCTGTTGGGCCTCATGTTATTGTGAATTTCGTTGTCCTTTTCTAGGATATTGTTTAGAATTCCTTGCAGTGCTGGTTTGGTGTTCATGAAATTTCTCAGGTGCTCTTTGTCGTGGAAGTATTTTATTTCCCCATCTATTTTGAAAGAGAGTTTTGCAGGATACAAAAGTCTAGGTTGGAGATTCTTTTCTTTTAGGACTTGGAATACCTCACTCCAGGCTCTCCTTGACCTAAGGGTTTGTGTTGAAAAGTCTGCTGTGATTCTAATGGGCTTCCCTTTGCATGTGATTTGTTTCTTTTCTCTTACTGCTTGTAGTATTTTGTTTTTCTGTTGGATTTCTGGAATCTTGATTATTATATGTCTAGGTGTAGATTTTTTTTGATCGTGGCTAGTTGGGGTTCTATATGCCTCACTTATCTGTATGTCTAATTCTTCCCTTCTGTTTGGGAAGTTTTCTGTCATTAATTCTGTGAAGAGCTTTTTTATATCATTTGTGTTTTCTCCTGTTTTTTCATGAATTCCTATCAGTCTTATGTTATTTTTCTTTGTATCGTCTAGGAGTTGTTGGATTGATTTCTCATGATCCCTTACTGTTTTTAATAGACCTCTTTTTTCACGGTCACTGACTGCTATCCTATCTTCTATATCTGAAATTCTATCTTCGCAATCTTTTATTCTGTTTCGTACACTTTCAATAGAGTTTTTAATCTCCTGGATATCTGTTTGAATCTGTTTTATGGATTCCATTTCTTTCCTCTGTTGGGCATTCATTGTTTCCATGTCTTTCTTATGCTGAGTCTTCATGGCTTCTATCACAGTCTTGAGCTCATCTATTTTTTTCTCAGTTTCTGCTCTAGAGTCTCGAATCATGACTTCTATTTTGCTCATCATCTCTCTGGCTAGCTGGGAAATTATTTCTGATTTGAATTTTTCTAGAGCCTGATTGATCAATTTTGTTACCTCCTGTGCTATGGGTCCAGGGAGTCCTGTTGGTTCACTATCAGACTTTTCATCCTCATTTGTCCTACTATTTGCTATTGGTGAACTGGATATTTGTTTTTGTGTCTTGCTTAAGTGTTTTCTCATTTTTATTTTTATTGTTGGGTTGTCCTTCTTTAATTTCTGGGTATTACTTAAATCTTCCTAATATAGTTGCGTTTTAGCTTTTGAGTATCTTATGACTCATAGACATTCTCGTTTTCATAATATCAGAGAAAACAACTCTTTAAATCAATCACCACTCTTTGTCCCAATTGATACATTCAGCAGCCCAATAGGATCAGGCACAGCTTGCCAACTGACCACTTATGGTAGTCATTAATGTATCACCTTTAACTCATGTGAATTAGATTAATTTCAAGAAGCAGCTCATAGTATGTTTGCAGTGAATATTCTTTTCAATATGGCATCTTTACCATTTAGGATGGGGGGTTCGACTTAGAACAAGAGGATTAGATAAGTGAAAGAATTAGAGCAGGTTTGAAGTGAATCCAGAGGTTGTAGAATTACCTTACTATCTTTACAAAGCTATTAAGTTCAGGGGGGATAGAGAGAGTGCAGGAATAAGGACAGGAATATATCCCCTTAACAGTAACAGGCGCTTGCCTTCCCTTGAAGGTACAGAGCCATGAGTGAGGTAAAATGACTGGAGAAAAGAACATAAAGAGAAACCCGTCCTAAAAACAAAAAATAAAAAAAGAAGTCTGAGTTCTTCAGGAACTGGAATAAAAAGGGAGATGAGGGACACTATGGTGGAGCAAGAGACTGAGTTGGAGAGACAGGACAGAAAAAAGAAAGAAATTTTAGGGTGGAAAGAGGAAAAAAGAGACAAGAGAGAGGGAAAGAAAAAGAATTTGAAGGTCCTCTTTCAGGCTATCTCTGATCTCATATTATACCACATGCACAGTCATATGCGGAACCCAATCCCCTGGTCTTAGCTAGCCAATGGCTGTTCCTCACGACTGAGACTGAACACAATCTACAAGGCCTAACTTTAGTTTCCTTACCCTCAGGGTTGAACTCCACTCAGTTCTATTACAGGTTTCCGCTGCCCTTTCTTTAAAGATGTTCAAAGTTGGGAGCTCAGAAAACTACCCTTCATGGGAATCTATGCCTCTGCAGAGTTGGCCTAAGGACTGGCCTGATCAGGAGTTTTGAAAACGGGGTGGGGGGTGTTGTGCTGGTGTTTCAAGGGCGCCCGTGCGGCTACCTTCCCTCCTGGGTCTGTTGTCACGCAGGCCGGGAGCTCGCGCGCAGGCCGGGAGCTCGCGCACACTCCGCCGGGTGATGCAGGCAGGCAGGCAGGCCTGTTTCTCATATTTTAATCATTTAAATAAATTATAGTTTGATAAGAAAATTTTAATCAAGTCAAAAATAGGAGTAACATAGCTTGTTCTTTCAGCAATGTATAAATATTTTACTATTCTTCTTCAGTCCATCATTTTTTTCTCAATCTGTATTTTCCACACCCTTACCATATATTGAACTTTCAAAAACAGAGATTTGTTTTCATTACTTTAATATAAATACATTTTTATAGTTCTGTAGAATTTTCCAACTATATAAATTATATCCATGAAGTATAAGAGCACGTGTTATCTCTACCTCTTTTTGCCAAAAATGAGAATAAAAAATAACAATCATGTAGTGGGAAGACTTAAGTTATTTATAGGAAGTAATTGTTATGCACTATATTTCTGGAAAAGGTATTTTGAGGTAATGAGACTTTTTTAAGTATTTTTAATTTTCTCATGTTTACACATGATTGAGCACTTACACACATGCAGGAGAAGAGTCATACTATTTCTCCTAAGAATTATTATGCAAACTATATTTCATTGTAATTGATATTTTGAGGAAACAAATATATGTTTAGCTTTATTTCCACTTGTTGAAAAGTACCTCTTTTTACTTCTGTATAGGTAAGATATTTATTCAGGAAAGTAAATGCAAAGTCAATGCACAAAGAAAAAATTATGAAGATATTTGTTACAGCTGTCAAGAAACAATGCTCTATAAATATTTTCAAATTTCTTCACATTCAAGGTTTACTGAAAAAAGATTGCTGACAACCTATGTTAAGGGATGATTGAAAGGAAAACAAGTCTTGGAAGTTAAATATAGAGACCTTTGGAGAGATTTATAGACAAACTTCCCTGGATCTATTTGTTTACATTCCAGGGGTTATAAACATAAGGACTTTTTCCTCCCAGTAAAGAGTAGTTATTTATATTCCTGAATAAAAGTCAATTTATTTCTTTCTCTATAGAGGTAGATGTTCAAGTTGACATGTTTAAGTTTCCCTGTTTCAAAGGTTGGAATTATCCTCATCTGCAATACAAGCACCTTGCAATAGAAGGTTTTGGCCACCTCTCCCATCCCTTTACCCTGTATGATTTGGAAAGTGGAAAATTGGCCCAAGATTTTATGTGATAGAAAGTCTCTCCCTTTCTCTCTGTTCCAGGGGAACGTTGATGAACACACACACACGTGTGCATGCATGCACACACTTTGTATCACAACATAATTGTGTAAGAAGGACAATATCTAATTCCATTTTAATGCTTTCAGGCTTAATAGAATGATTTCCTAAGAAGGTAGCAACGAAAAGAAGAAGCAAGCAGGATTGTATTGAAATATCATATATATTGAAAAGATAACTATCATTAAGGCAAAATGAAATACTATAATCATTTTAAAGGAAGAAAATTCAAATCTACACTAAGCAGTTAACATTGGTAGTTCTCACATGCAGTATACTGACAGAAAAAGCTATCAAGTGATATAGCTTGAATACAATGTAGTGCCTGTTTGTAGACGTATATTAAAATACAGTGGTACCTCCTTTCAGGAACCTTTTTTTTTTTTCTTTTGCAAACAATTTGGTTTGCAAACAGAAACATTTGGCAAAATTATGTTTTTGCTTGCAAACTGCATTTCCCGAGAAACACAAACACAGCGGTCTTCCCCACTCAAACACAAACACAAACACGGCATCTTTTCCAAAATCGTAGAACAAATTGACCATGAACTGAGGTACCACTGTATGCTTGAAAAAAAAAAATAGAAAAACAACTAACAAAGCAAAGTTAGAGATTAGCTAATAGTTTATGAAACACAAAAAATATGTCAAGATGAGCTAAAAATTTAATGATTACAGAAGTAGCATGTGGGATAAAATATAAATGGTAAATATACATTGTAATTTAGTTAATAGTAGTATCTGTTAAGGATAGAAGAAATAACTGAAACACACGAGTGTTACTTCTAAATAGGAATCAGTAGAAAGAGTAAGTCATAAGCTTTGATTATAGTACTACTGGGTCAGCAGTCACATCCTTTAAAATAGCCATCTGTTTGTGACTCCTAGTATATTCCCACTTGGCCCTTCATGGGTTCTGTGCAAGAAACAGCTGACACCATTCAGATCTTCAGCAGACTAATTAGTGAGCTATAACTCTCAGAAACACTACTTAATCTAGAAGCTCTCTTACAGGGAAAACAGATTTGTTAGCACCTTCATTTTCTTGATTTCCTGACACAAATTTAAACGTGGTCTGATAAACTGCCATCAGTTGCAAAGTCTGATATGGCAAATTGAGAAACTAATACACATAGATGTTGCATAAGACAGAGTTCCATGGCTGTGATATTTTTTCTGCGTGCCTCTTACTGATTTTAACTGGTTTACCAATTGTATGATTCTAGAATTTTAATTTGTCTGAAAGCCATTCTATTCTGCAATAGTTTGCTTGATTGTATGCTTCAAGCCTTCTGTTAAAGATAATTTTCCACATATAATTAAAATTTGAAATAATGCTACCTGATATGAGTGCTATATTACCAGATAAAGGGGTTATAGGAGGGCATACTAAATGCATTAAAATGTTCAGCATGAGACAAAGGTAGGAGAATATTCCATTCTAGATTTCTTTCTGATAAGTATTACTATGTATAGAGAAATTGGGCGTTATGTTCTTGTTTCAGAAAAGGAGAATATATTACTGGAGTGCTTAAAGATTATTAAAACAATCACAGCACTGTTTTATTTTTAGAGTAGATAAATCACTTTTAATAATCTGATAAATGTCTTTGATCAAGAACGTGTTAAATTTACATTAGACTATGGTTTTTATCACATTATGTTTGCACTATTAGAACGTTTGCAGTGTGTACTGTATACAACCAGTGTATGGATTAATTCTTAATTATTATCCAGAAAAGCCTGCCACTCTTGCTTCTGTAGCTAGGCTAGTGCTCTTTATGCCCATAACTATATTACTTTTCTTCCCACTCTCTGGCCATTGTAGAAGCTTTTACTTCTTCCTGGGACATTTTTCCCTTTGCTGTTTGTCCTGATATTCAGATAGCCACTCACAAACTACAATTTGCCCTTACTATGAGTCAATTTCCTGGGGTGCAATTAATAATTTTGATTATTTAATAAATATATTTATTTGCCTCTATATTGTGAGCTTCAAAAATATAATGATTTGTATGAGTTTGGTCATGCAGTACATTAATGTACTCCAATGAACATATTGCTTAGTAAGCATAAAATTATTAACTAAATAAAAGTACTAAGAGAGCAAGAATGATTAGAATGGTAAAATATGTTCATTGGATTTGATAGCATGGAAAAATTTAAATGACTAAACTATGATGGGGTAGTAAGGGAAAGCTGAAATTCTAGTGCATTGGTACTTTAGCACTGAGAATATTAGCATAGTAAATACTGAACATTTATTACACAAGTTTGATTTTTAAGGAAAAATCAAATGGGGAATATCTAAAAGGTAGACTGGGATTGATAAACAGTTTTTATTATTATTTATTGTGTTAGCTTTAAGTCTGAGAGAAGATATACAAATAATATTTATAATAACAAAAACAGATTACTTGAAGATAAAACAAAAGGAGGGATGATTTTGAAATATAAGTTCCCTGTTGACGTTAAGGGGTGTCGGGTACAGTGCAGAAAAAGTAAAACATAGCTGTGTAACAGAAATAACAGGATAAATATAAAGGTATCATGAGGGAATGTTACAGTGGTTTATATATGTGACTTATTTTTCTGTGAATTAAGAAACAGATACATTTCTTTTAAGAAACATAAAGAGATAGAGAGTTGATAATAGTTAAATACATGGATGATGATTTCTCCTATCACTTAGAAATTATTGGAAGCCATATGCAGTTGCATGAATGCACGCACACACACACACACATTCACACACACACACACACACACACACACACATCTTGACTGGAATACTAATTTGAATGTCATGGAATTGATAAATAAATCTGAGTAGAACTGATGACTGTAAAATACTGCTTTTAAAGGCAGTTCAGACTATATTCAAGGCTGTCCACAGATAAATTTTCACATTTTCTATCTGCAAAATAATATAACATGAATAATAAAAAGAATATTTCTCAATTTCAAAATTTTAAGTTTTTTTTTAAATGCTCACATTGATTTACTACTATTGTATAAGAAAGTATACTATTGTATAGGATGGTATACAGTACACATCTTTGATTCTTTTAAAAATTCAATGGAAAATGTGTAGTTGCTGTATGATTTGTGTAGAACCTGAGAATTGCTGCCTCACAAGTATAATTCTTTCTTGATTGGAAAGCAAGTAAATCATCATTTTGTTTCTTTATTTCCCATATTCTATTGAATGCAATTTCGATACTAGTTACCTAACCCATAGTCTAAATATATTTCTTTCTAAGTAAAAGAGAAAAAAACCCAAAACTGGCCTTTTCCTGAGATTTGGAGGAAGATACCTCCCAGTAAAGTCTCAGAGTCAAAATAACTATTATAGCAGCACTAATGTGAGAGAGAAATTCTAACCTGGATAAAATAGTGTACTGACAAAATGGAAATAGTACATACAAGAGCACACCATCCTAGCAACAAAAGTTGTAACCTGTGAGGGTGCTTATGGAAGCATTATATCCCTCAATTTGCTTTATTACTAATGACAGAAACCATAGAAAAACTGTAAGTATTAGATTATGTAATATCTACACTACTCAAAAAATATGTGCAAGTAGTAATTATAAGGACTAAGAATGTTATAATGACATGTATTAAAGAAAGAAACTTAAATGCAAAGATCAGAAAATTACTAATTTAAAGAGTAAAGTAAAAGAAAACAGTTCTGACAGTTATAATAGAGCCCTGATATTTTGCAACTAGAAAAATAGACATTTTAATTTTAATATTACAAAAATATTAAAATTCCAGAGAAGCATATATTCAAAACTTTAATGAGTTTCTGAAAGCCAGAACCTCTGCAGAAAAGGCATGAGGCCCTCAGATTTAGGAATGAAGTATACTCAAGATAGCTTGAAAATACTAAACCCCAAATCCTCATTTCCATTGCCAAAAGATGACAGACTCCTCCTTGCTGATATCTCTGTAGATTCCACAAAGAAAACTTTCTCCCACTTGGATTTTGGCTGCTTAGTCAATTACAGAGTCTTACCTTGGTTCAAAGTAGAGGGAAGTTTATGGGCATAATGTATGATACAGAAAAGGAACAGCAGGATTTGGATAACACATACCCACAAGATCATGGAAGGCATGACTAAAAGTGATCTTAAAAGTCCTGGAATAAGGAAAACAGATGATAAACCTAAAGATCAGAGTTGGTTGATATGGACAAAACACTTACCCAAGTGTTTAATTCCCCTTGGATCCTACCCTAAAAGGCTGAGATGCAACTTGAAAGACTAAAAAAATTATATCCCAATATCTTAGTTACTTTTCTCATTTCTGAGACAAAATGCTCAGCATCCACATGTTAAGGAAGGAGAAGTGTATGTAGCTCACAGTTTGTAGAAGTTTTAGTTCATAGCTGCTGGCTCTAAGGCAGGGTGGCATGGCAGAGGGACATCACAGAGCAGCCAGATAAAAGGCATAGGGTAACAAAAAACAAGTGAGCAACACTAGCCCCCCTTTCTGTCCCTTTTCTTTTATCCAGGCTACCAGCCCTTAGGGTGAGTAGCACTTACATCCAGGATGGGGCACTCTTAATCCTACCCAGAACTATGCCAAACCAATCATTGGACTGATTTAGTAATCACACCCCCTTGATCCCAGCAGCACGCACCCTAGATCTAGCCACCTACAAAAAGCCCTACCTATAATCACATGTATCTCTGGGTGGACATCTAGGTATAAGATGTAACATCCAATATGTATGAGTTGGAAATGTTGGAAATGCCTTGGCAAACAATTAAAGAAGGAATCAAGTATGTATTCAAGCAATGCTATTTTATTAAAGCAAGAGACCATTAGATTACTATGTTTCTTGACATATTACTCAGAATCTAAAATATGGTCATATATTTGGCAGGAAATGCTATTACAGAAATCAGAATTATCAATTATAAAATAGATTTGAAAAGTATACTGGGACAGAAACTTATAAGAAGTTACTATACAGCTTGTTCATTGAATACAAAATTTCCAAACTTGAAAATCTTCCTCAAACATTTGAGAATTTAAATATGAAATGTTCAGAGATATTTAACTGACAAAGAAAGAAAAGACACAAAGCATACAGTGAAAAAATAATTACCATTAATAATATAGTTAGTTTGGTTGGAATGAACTTGGGTGATTATTGAATTGTGCTATATTATTTTCTGAATTTCTTCAACTTCCAGTTGAGATTAGTCGTTCTTTTTAACCGCTTTTTTTTCTTCTCTGTAGAAGGCCTTGTTCCATGTTTGAAATCTAGTTTCATGGATATGTTATTGGTGTTTTTTTATGTTAAATTGTTACCTTCTATCTTTTGTAATTATATTCTTCCCATTAGTTAGTCAAATTATCATTAACAAAATATCCTACCCACTACAGTATAGCATCTACTTCGGTTTAAGTTACCTACTCCACCTATGTGACTGAAAAGCATGCAGTGTGTAAATGTATTGCCTCATCAACAAGCAGCATGGAGATCCTATGTGTAAAATCTCTGAAGAATTTGCATTCTGTGTGTACGTATACTTTCAGATACTATGTTATAATGCATTTTTTCACAGAGCAGATTTAATGTTATACAATGAGGAATTAAAGGTTTTAGCTGTATATGCTAATTAACTTCCTTCCTGGGGACTTTTAGAATGTGTTAGAATGGACATACTATATTTTATAAAAAAGGGATGCTTTGTGAGATTTCCTGTGACTCAGCATGCAGGTACAGCACTTTCCAGGTAATTTGACTAACTTGGAATAGTATTACATGATCAGCCATTTCACTCTTTCATTATTATGCTGAAATACTGTGTTGTATCTGCTATCGCAGAACTGCAGAGCTTAATGTGTGGGTTTAAGAAACCACCTACTCGATTAAGTCCATTTTTTCCCATTTACTTTGTAAAAGCATACTTTATATTTCTCTTCCGCATGTCTAATTTAGAGATGAAACCATATCCAGAACACATTCAGTTTATTTATGTCAAATCACCATAATCTCAGAAAGCTAGATATATTGAAGTCAAAATTAGTTTCGAGGTATTACATTGAAATGCCTATATAGAGTTCATTACATTATGGAAAACAGCAGGGGGGTTTTGCTCATGTGTTTGATGAGATAAAGAGAACAGACAATGAGCATTAACTAGGATATGGAGAAATGGAAACACTTGTACATTCTTGGTGGAAAAGTAAAGTAGTAGAACCATGAGGAGAAACTGCATGGTGGTTCCTTGAAATATTAAAAGCAGAATTACCCTATTATTCAGCAATCCTACTTGTGGATATCTGCCCAAATATGCATGTTTATTACAGCACTCATAACATAGGCAAAGGCATTAGATCAACCTAAGTGCTCATTAATATAAAATTAGATTTTCAAACCCCCCATGGAATACCAGTTAACCTTTAAAGAGAAGGAAATGCTGTAATTCGTGCCCACCTAAGAACATTATGTTAAGAGATACAAGCCAGAAAGAAAAGAAACACTATATCTTCTAATTTACATGTTAAACACAGAAGCAGAGACTAGAGTAGTGGTTACATGAATCAAGCAGGTAAAACAAATGGGGAGAGAATAGCCAAAGGGCACAAGCCTCAGTTAGACAGGAAAAATTTAAAAATATAAGAATTTGAAGTGATATGTATGTTAATTAGCTTGCTTTAACTGATTCACATTGTAGTTATGACTCATGACATCACGTGTACTCCATAAAATACATATAACTATAAAGTGCAAATTTATAACACAAAGATTTTAACATGAATTTAAAGCTACTGATGTGTCTTTTATCAGTTTTATACTTCTATGGAAGTTATACAATAGTTTTATTGGGTAGTTTAGGATAACTTTATTGTTCATATAATTTTCTTTGATTTAAAAATTCATGTCACTGAATATAATAACATTTTGGTAAGCTACACTGCTATAGAAACTACAAAATTAGTATTGTAACATAGAAAATTATGTCTTAAGATATTTTTCCATTTGACTTAGAAATGGTGGTAACCCTTTCCCGCATGTCTCTCACTGCAGAAGCTCTGTATCATTAGAGAGAATCATCATTATGCCATGGCAACCATAGATACTCTACCATGGGCTTCATTTGATGCTACAAGAACTAACCAGCATGTACAAATATCCATGAATTTCCAAAGGTCTCAGTACTGAGAAATACTACTGGGAAGAAAAATGAACAGTTTAAAGGAGTTTACTTAACACCTTCAGTGATACCTGCATGACTCCTACGGATAGTGCAGATATAATGTCCTCTAGGCCAGGCCATGGTGACACATGCACGTAATCCCAGCACTTGGGAGGCAGGAGGATAGCCTTGAGTTTGAGGCCGCCCTGGACTACATAGTGAGTCCAAGGCCAGCCCGAAGGACGCAGTGGGACTCTCACCTTACCCCATTTCTTTCATACTTCTTGAAAAGAGAAGAGAATTTTTCTCCTTTTAGAATTTACATTATGAGAAAAATATTAATCATAAATTCAAAGGTTAACTTATGAAGCAAGTAATTCATGAACATTTTAATCTTTCATCCAAAGAATTCTGAAAATGACAATTAAACATATTATTGAAATACAGTACATAAGAATTACCTGAGTGGAATGAGTATGAAATTTGGTGGTACGTCTATCGAAGCTGCCAACTTTTAGAATATCAAGAAAAAAAAGAATTCATCATCTCTATAACACATTTTGGCAATATGAGAAATTGTCTTGAGGAAAGTGTATCTTCAAATGGAACTCTGAATTAATAAACAACAGGGAGTGTCCCACATGATGACACAGTGAGAAAAAGGAATTAATATGAGAATTTTTCATGGATAATAAATTCTGTTTCCTGCATACTTACATCAGAGAAGCACATTTATAACTCACACTACCTCCTCTCCACTTAATTACTTAAGCATACAAATCTAAAAAATTACCCTTCTAAAATTATAATATTTACATGCCCCTACAAAGCTTATTGAAGTTCTTGAGAGAATAATGTTTTTAGTATACATTTAACTTGAATGTGATAAAATTTATTCATTATTATTATTATTATTATTATTATTATTATTACTCGTTTTGTGATATTGGAGGTGCTAGGCCTATATGGCCAATTGTGCCACACTCAGAGCCTCTACATTTGTTTATTTTTTAATGAAAGAGGCAAATGTTACTATTTTGAATAGGTTGCATTATGTACTTAAAATTCAGGTAGAATTCTAAGATGGCTTCCCAAAATGGATGGTGTACATACCCTCCATAATCCAAGTCATGATGAATATGATAAATTATACTCCCCCTATTATGATACATTATGCATCATAGGTGACTTTAAGAAAAGGAGATTATCCCATCAGGTTTGGCCTAATGATACAAACCCTCTAATTTTAGAGGTTAGAGAGAGAAAGTCGGAGATTCGTAGCATGAGAGGAATTCAACAATGTTTGGATGTTTGTTCTATTGACTTTGAAGGTCTAGAGACATACCCTGTTTCCTTAGAAAGACTAAATTAAGGAACAGGATTCTGATACAACCTGAATGAACTGGGAGAGAGCCACAGCTCCAGGTGAGATGTTTACTTTGTGAAATTCTGAGCAGAGAAGTTAGGTACCCTAGGGCCATGGTCTGATTCTGTCCTACAGTCTATGAACTAATAAAAGGTCAATATTTTAAGCTACCAAATTTGTTGTAATTTTTATAGCAACAATAGAAAACTCATATACCCAGGAAAATTAACATTACCAAAAAAGAAATAAAGTAAAATAATTGGTTTTGATTACCTTATTCTTCTATATTCTAGACAAAATGATAGTGACTTTGTTTTTACTGTATGGTTAGTTTAATAGCATGAGGTCTATTGCCTATATAATTCCCCGTCAATACTTATAGGCCACAAAATTGTCTGGTTTTCTAAAAGATAACATCAGCCACTCTTTAAAAGTTATGTCAAATGTAATTTAAAGGGTATTTGTACAAATGTTAGTATTGATAAATTGATTTTTCTTTTCTTCATTCATTTTACAAAATACATAGCATACAACAGTTTAAATTATGTATGTGAACATTTGTTTTTCCAATAGTGCTACCAATCACCCCAAGATGAATGTAAATGACAATGTTTCAATGCATGCTTTAGGTCTGCAGAACAGGAATAAAATCAAATATGATGTAGGTGACTAAAAGGTTTCTGCAATAAAACCACTAAACATTCATATTCATTTGAGCAGATTGTGTTTCTCTCCTAAGTAACTATTGATCTATGTAGTGTTTTATTCCAATAAATGATTTCACATTAAACTCAACTAACTCAGTTCAAAATTTTATCACCCTAAACACTTATCTTTATTTAAATGAACTGAATTTGTATTCTCACATTTCCCCCAGAGCTCAATTAAAATTTAGTCCCCTAGTAAAGTATACATTTACATTTATGTTTATCTAAAGTAAATGCTACTCTGATAGGATATTATTGTTTTATAATGTTTATATTTCACATAATGTTGCCTAATGTGTTATATACTAATTTTCTTATAACTATTTGTATTATAGCATAATTTTATGTTTGCTGTATTGAAATTTTGTTTCAAATGAAAAAGTGTTTACAATTTCTGCTATTTTTACCTATATTTTCCATCAGAGATTTTATCTTTTTTGTTAAAAAGACAGTTTCTGCTTCAAAGAGCTCATATACAATGAAAGATAACAGTTAAAAAGTAAGCTAATGGGCCAGGGATTTAGCTCAGTGGTTCAGTGGCCTGCCTTGCAAGCACAAGGACCCGAGTTCAATCCCTGGTACCAAAAAAAAAAAAAAAAAAAAAAAAAAAAAGGTAAGCTAATAATAGTAGCATAATTCCATATTCTTCACTCCATAAATAGGGATAAAGAAACAAGGATGAAAAAAGAGTGTAAGTGGGACATTTTAGTTTGGAAGACAGGGAAAATTTCTTTGATGTGTAGCTATGTGAGGAAAGATCAGTCATGAAAAACAGAGTCAAGCAGAACAGTTGGAGAAGAGACTTAGAGGCACATGTTTCAGCAAATAGAAAGATCCTTGGCAGAGACAAGCTTTGAATACTCAGTGAGTAGAAGAAAATTCAAGAAAGGATGGAATATAGTGAAAAAGGCAAAGAATGTGTTCAGATAAAGTCAGACAAGTACGTAAGAGCCAAATAATGATGATCCTTGAAAGCAAGACTTATGTGTGATAATAAATACCATATAGAGAGGGGATTCAGTTTATTCATACTTTGGAAAGCTCAAATTGAACTACAATATAAAGAAAAGATTCTAAAGGAAAAGGGTAAAAGAAAGGATTGCTAGTACACTAGTGATTTATTCTAAGGAGTGGAGCCCATATAGTCCAAATATAAATAAACAAATATTTATACTCATCAAAACAATAGTAGAGGAGATGAGACAGTCAGGCTTGAGATGTAATTTGAAAGAGTTGCACATAAAGTTCACAGTGATGGCTTGAGAATAGGTAATCAGTAGAGATGAAACGCAGATGACTAACTTAGTTTGTATGCCCCGAAAGGAGACCCCAAATAATCCAGACTTGGGCTGGATTATTCTCATGGAAGATGTATGAAGTTTATGACAATAAACACATACATTAAAAAGACAAGTCTCAAATAAGCAACTTAAAATTGTATGTAAGAGAGCTAAAGAACAAACTAAGCCCAAACTCATAGCACAGAAATACAAAGACTCATAAGATGCTGTTATTATTAAATATATTCCAACTGAATAATTCAGGGAAATGGGTAAATTTCCAGACACATACAATGTACCAAGGTAGAATAATAGAAAGCCTGCATTAGCCCATACTTGTGCTCAAAATACAAATGAATGGTTTAAATAGTTGTGTGTGTGTGTGTGTGTGTGCATTGCACATAGACAAATTTCCCATTTTGTCAGCTGAGAGTCGGTAACAGTTGATCTACAGTGGCAAAGAATATATTGAGACTAAAATATTCACTTTTAATGCCATTTTTCAATAAAAGGGGACCAGATCCCGTGAAAAAAATATCAGCCACAAAGATTGAAGAAGGAAAAACATAAGATTGAACTTTGCAGTGTGAATAAGTAAAAAGGTGCTCAATACAGACCACACACACACACACACACACACACACACACACACACATACACACATACACACATGCAATGAATGTGATCTGTCACAGGGACACAGCAAACAATCTGGAAAAATCTGGACAGCAAAATAGTTCCAGAATCTAATTCACAGTATATAATAGATATCCAGGTGTTTGTGCTAACAAAATAAGCTGTGAAAAAGTAGATAAATTAATGGTAAAAGGGCAAATCTCCTAGCAGAACGTTCTTGAATAATTTAGTTATCAAGCCTACGATCAAGCAAATGGAACGTAATGTACTTCATAAATGGGAAGCTATACATAGTGGCATCCTTCCAAACCATTCTAGAAAAGGGATTAAAAAGAATAACTACAATGTCGAGACCTGACAAAATTACTTCAACAAAGAAATCAGGGTCAGTATCAGCAGTGATATGTCACATTGACAGCTCGTACCACTGGGATGATGCCATGAAAATGGTATTTTACTTCTCTGGCCTTCCTCCCAAACACCCCATAACCCCAGTCCAATCCTGAAAAAACTATCAGACAAATACCACTGAATGATATTCTGCAAAATATCTGCCAAGAGTAATCCCCAAAAATGTGAAGGTCATCGAAAACAAGAAAAATCTGAGAAGCTCTCAGAGTTAAGCAAGATAGCCCAAAATGATATATCATTAGATTAGATATAATCTAAATTTTATGAAGTATCTTGAATAGAATCCTAAAACATAAAAATAATATTTAAGCACAGACTTTACTTAATATTGATATAAAATCAATGTCAGTCCAGTAATTTGTGGTAAATCTACCATAATTATATAAGATATAATAACAGGAAACGTAATGAAATACATGGAAACTAGGGCTCTATGTTTCCTCGTAGTTTTCTGCGAATCTAAAATTGCTCTAAAATCATTCAGTAAAAGTAAAATAAAAGTTATTAAGGAGAGTTCTGAATTTTATTTTGGGGTGTAGTAACTCCTAATATCTTGTTAAACATGTGACTATATTTTCACTTATTTAGTTTGGTGGAGGAGAACTAACTTTTCTGGTAGTAGTTACAAGACACCTTCTTACTTTAGCTTATATAAGTAAATACTAAATTTTCATGTAGGTTTGCCAAACTACAGAATTTTTACTGAGCTTTTTTACATATAGAGAAGAAAATTGGAAACTGAATATAATCTGTTGTGGATTAGACAGGCTTATTTTATTTCAAAGTTCTTGAATTAAATTCTCTGAGGGGAATATAAACTTGTATTCTTAATTTTCATTACCAGTATACTTCTATTATTATTTATTTAAAAGTAAAATATATCAAATGATGTCAATATTAATGATATAAAGTAGTAATATTTAAAAGAAATATAATATTTAAATAGCATATATCTACAAACAAAAATATTCAAATGCAATTTTAAGTAACTCAAGTTATAAAAGCTAAAAAAGCTTTTATAAAAGTTATATGTGATATCAATTAAAATACTAAACAAGAATTGGTGGTTGAAATTTGTCTCAAATGAACTAGGATTTAAGTAAATACCAAATAGGTTCTCTAGTATGAGAAACTGAAATTGTAAATAAGGACTAAAAGATGTAATAGAGAACATGAAATAGGAAGAAAGGATTCAAAGGGGAAGGAGAAGTGGCAGGGGTGAGGAAAGGAAAGAAGGGAATGGAATTAATATGAGAAAAAGGAAAAATGGAAACAAAGTCTTTGTGTATAGGGAGGGTGGAGGGGTTGAAGGGAGGGCAGGGGAATGGGGAAAAATAAGAACCAAGATGGATTATGTAAAGGTGCAAATTTCCAATGATGAATGTCATTATATTGTATATCTTAAATGTACCAATAATATTGATTTTTTTAAAAGAATGTAAAAGTGAAGGATAGGCAAAGGATAAAAATAACAATCTAGTATAATTATGAACAAGGCAAGAACAGCCGCGTATTTCTTATAAAGAACACAAGGGCGAGATACTGGAGGATCAGTTCACTTTTAAAAGAGTGGAGAGCAATCAGAAGTCACATGAGCAAAGGGAATTGTAATACATCACAGAGACGGTTAAGAGCAGGGCAGAGGGCTGGGGAGTTAGCTCAGTGGTTCCGCCGCCTGCCTCGCAAGCACAAGGTCCTGAGTTCGATCGGTGGTACCAAAAAAACTAAACCAAAAAAGAAAGAGCAGGGCAGAAAACCTTACAGCAAAATTGGAGCATGGAGGTAAGAGAGGAAATGATCTCACAATTTTTACCATTAGTGGATTTACAGTGTCAGTGGAACTGCGGCAGAAGTCGCAGGAAAATAGAACAGGACAAGGCCACACAGAAGACGGAGCTGTAAATGATGAGGCTCTTTGTTAATATCATTGTATTTTAGTTTGAGGAAGAAACCTTACTAAATTGAGTTCAGCATTTATGTATAGTTTCTTTGTCTTTTAATCTGTTTCCAGGCAAATATCATTTCCCAAAGTTCCTTAAGAAACTTTGCCTATCCCCCATATACTCCTTATGTGATGTTATATTGTATATTTGTAATATTTGCAATGCATTAATTTGGCATAGTCTATCGTCTTTCCTGAAACGCTCAACATATATAGGTTGACTTTTTTAAGAAACAGTGTGCACATCAATGTTCACCCTGTTCTGAAATTTCTAGGAAAGTTTACAAATTCGTAGTTATAGATTTACCATTCCAGTACCACATAGAATAGTTTCTCCATTCTAAAATTTCCTGATAGTCAAAATTCTCCCTTTATAAACTTTTGGCAGCCACTAATCTATTTTCTATATTTGCAGCACTTCTTCTGTGGTGTACAAATGGAAGCATACAGTATGTGACATTCAAGAATAGATTCTTCCACTTACAATATGCATGTAAGATTCACCTACATTGTTAAATAATAGTAAATCTTTATGATTCCTGAGTAGTAGAAATCCATTACATTTTTGAGCCACCATTTGCTTTTTTATACAGTTCCATAGGGAAGGAAAAATTTGCTGATGTCCAGTTTTTGACAATTCCACATAAAACATCTATTAATAATTATATACATTTTTAAAAGAAAAATACAGTTTTTCAAATTTGTTGAATAAATATGTAGAAGCAGGAATATCAGATAGTATGGTAAGGTTATTTTTATATGTATAAGAAACTCACAAACTGTCTTGCAGAGTGGCTGTACTGTCCTGCATTTCCATCATAAATAAATGCAAATTCCTGTTACTTTGTATCCTCTCCAGAAATAGCATTATCTGTTCTTTCCATTGTTCTTGTTTTCATGTTCTTTAATACACATTCCATTAGGTGGATATTAATATTTGCATTTTCTTAGTGACAAGTGTTGTAGCAATCTTTTATATGTTTATAGGACATTTGTAAGTATTTCTGATGAGTTGTTTGTGAGTGTTTTTACCTTTTTTTGGATTGTTCATTTTGTATTGTTGAATTTTAAAGAGTATTTTGTATATTCTGATGAATTCATTGTAGCTATGAATCATAAATAATTTTCCCAAATTTTTAGCTTGGATTTCCTCTTTGTTTTTTGCAGAGACTTTTTAAAATTTTTGATGACAAATTTATATTTTCTTTTTGATTGTGCTATTAATGATAAATATAAAATCTCACCACTATTCCAGGCTCATGCAGATGTTCTCCTTGGAACTTTTGTGCCTTTGCTTTGTAAATGTAGGTCGATGATCTACTTTGAGTCAGTTTTTGTGTGAGCTATGTGATAAGTGAATGTTTATTCATTCATTCTTGCGTATAGACAACCAATTGTTCCAGTACCATATGTTGAAAGACACTTTTCTCATTGAAAATTCTTTCCACCTTTTTCACAAATCATTTGGCTACAAAGCCACATATGGCTTAAAGTGGGTACATTCTGAAAAATGTGTCACTAAGCAGTTTTATCACTGTCCAAACTTCAAAGACCTTACTTACCCCGACACAGACATGCACCACTTTGAAAGTTATGTTATTCTCTAAATAATACTTCTCCACTCTGCTGGCATAGCTACTTAGGAGAGGATATTGGATGAGGAGCTTAGTCATTCATGACTTCTTATTGCTTCTGTAGTGCTATGGTAGGGTGTAATTATTGTCATGGTTGAAGGCCAGGTCACAAATATTGTCTATTTGTAACTTTCAACATTGCCCCCAAACAAGACTGTAGTCTTTAAAAGGCTTTAGATCTGGCATTGACTTGCCCTTGTTATTGCTGGGAGCTCTTTCAGATGTCTGTTTTACAATAGGGCTTCTTCATCCATATTAAAGTTTTGCTCTGATAAGTTATTTTGCTTCATGATCAGCATATCTATTTCTTCCAAAAGTGTTATAGCCATCTATACTTCAGCATTGAGTCACCATTCACCTTCGAGTTATCTAATGAATAATACTTCATGAGATATTTCAATCGTTCAAAGCTAATGGTTCACTCAACATCATAGTCAGGTTTAGGATTTTATTTCAAAATCAGAACCAAAATGTATGCTTTTGCTGGGATCATCAAGGTGCTGGAAGGGACACACTTCAGTGTCTTGTCCTCAGTCCAGATCATGAGCAAGTAAGTTCTCCATATCCTATACAGGATCTTCTTGAATTTTAGTCTCATCATGTTCAGTGAAGCAGATCCATTAATGGCTTCTATCAATTTCTTATTCTTCAAGATTATTACTGTGGTGGGATGGGGCATGCTTGGCTGGTGAGCAAAAAGTTATGGATTTTTTTGTACCTTCTTAGTTCTTAATGACTTTTAATTTCATTTCTAGTTCACTCAGTGTAGCCTCTTATTGAAAACATCTGTAGTGGAATTTGTACACTTGGGGAGCAGGATGAACAAACACAAGGAGATTAAACCAAGCACAAGAGAAAATGGTACAATCAAGAAATGCTATAAACATGAATGTATGAGGCTTTTCCTTGTATGAAACTTCATATTATTTTAGAGTAAATTTTTATATATGAAAAAAGGATTATAAATAATGATAAAAAGGAAATACATACCCATTCACTCTCATCATCAGGTATCATACTGTACATATTGTACAAAATGTTATAATAATGTGTCATAGGATGTCACCGAATCATACCAAATATGACATAAATTATGAGTATATTGTTCTCTTTATACATGAGGATGTTTTAGGAAATGAGATTACATTCATCATATGATGATCAGTGCAGGGTATCAGCTACACATACAGACCCAGTGACTCACCTCCAACTGAGCCCCAGCCAGCTATGAACACCAGAAGATTAATTCATTGGTGAGTATAGCATCCCCATGATCCTTCACTTCTCCAAGCGTCTCTTAACCTGGTCAAACTGACAATTAAGTTTGACTATCCCCGTAAAGGAACTAGTACAATAACACAATGAAGATGAGCTGATTCTGTAATCCATGTCATTGGAGGCATAGTAAACATAACATGTATATCTTAAACAAAATGAAATTGACAAAGATATAATTAAACAAAAAAATACAATGTGTTGGTGAAATCTGAAATATTATATTTTAGAGAAAATGTTTATTTTGAAAAATGACACAGTTTTACCATTTTCCATTATAAAATAGGAAGACGCTTTTTAAAATTTTTAACTAAGAATTTAAGTGTGAACAATTTTCCCTAAAAGACTTACATATATTAAGGAATGTCTCTATGTTCTGTGGCAATTCTTAAATATTTGCACTTAAAACTCTTTCATCACACTTCTGTGTGGATAATGCACAAATAAATTTATAAAGCTTAACATACATGAGAATCCACCAGTACATTTTAGTAATAGTTATTTTAAATGTGCAGTTTTTAATAAGTTAATAAAAGATTTAATAACAGTATATTCACATTACAAGTAATATGAATATTGAATGAGTGACATATATAACACCTACTTTTGTTGCCTATTTTGATAAGAATTACTCCATTTTTTAATGAATGGGTGAATTATACACTCACAAATTCAAAAAATAATTGGTTAGTAGTTTTTAAGTCTAACATGAATTGTAATACTTTAGAACAAATACTTCATAGAATGGCATAAAAAGTATATATTATTTATGTATATGTTAATTTAATATATTTTTAAAATATAATGTGCCAACTCTGTTTAGCTCATTGAATGAAGAAAGTCATAAAAGCTGCAGAAGAAAAGTTCAAAGTTAGCAGAGACTGGTTCATGAGGTTTCGGAGAAGAAACTGTATCACAACATAACAATGCAAGGTGAAGAAACAAGTGCTGTTTCAGAAGCTGGAGCAAGTTAGCTAGAGATCTACCTGAGATTTCGATGAAGGTGGATACTAAACGTATCTTCGATGTAGATCAAACAGCCTGCTATCAGAAGAAAAGTGTAGGAATTTCATAGTTAGAACCTAACACCTCACTTCAAAGCTTGAGAGGCCAGGCTGACTTTTTGTTAGAACTTAATGCAGCTGATATCTTAAAGTTGAAGCCAATGCTCATTTACTAATGTGAGAATCTAGGGCATTTAAAAATTATACTAAAATTACTCTGCCTGTGTTCTATAAACGGAGCAGTGTCGGATGACAGAACATCTGTGTACAGCATAGTGGATTACTTTCCCATCTCTGAGACAAAATACCTAAAACCTGCAACTTAAAGGAGGAATCATTTATTTTTGCTGACAGTTTTAGAAGATTTAGACTGTATGTGATCAGCTGGTTTGAAGGCACAAAGAGCACAGTGGAAGAGTATGGATGAGAAAAGTTGTGTAAACCACGGCTGCCGGGAAGCAGAGAAAAAGAAGAAAAGCCTAGGACAAGAACGTATTCTGACTGATGAGTAGAGCACACTTGTGATCCATTCACCTTCCAAGAGCTCCTCCTCTGGACATATGAAGCTTTGGTGGAGCATTTTAGATTTAAACCATAACACATGATTTGCTGAATATATTAAGCCCACTGTTGAGACCAATTGCTCACGAAAAAAAATGTTTCCTTCAAAATATCACTGCTCTTTGATAAAAGTCGGCCAACATTTCTAATGGTGATATACAACTTGATACATGTTGTTGTAGTATATAAACATAACTTTTATATGCACTGAGAAAACAATAAAAATAATGTGACTCTATTGTAATTGTCACATTACTGCCATGTTCTAGAACATAACTTGCAACCTATCCAGATTTAGCTTGTTGACACATTTCTGATACTATATAGCATATATATTTTTTTTTCCTTCAGAGTCCAGTGTCCCAAGTTATATACATTTTACATTCTGCTTCATAGAAGTCAATAGAATGAGAAGGAATAAAGAATGTGTGTGTATGTGTGTGTGTGTTTGTGTGTGTATTCATTTATTTAAGCCAGATGGTTTTTGTAGTACATGATAAAAATGAGTATAGCAGCTAGCTGTACAGAGAATTATGCCATAGGATTTTTATCAAACCTTTTATTTATTGGTCACAGGGAATTCTATCATATGCGATGCTTATAGTTCTCTTCATTTTTTAAAAAGCAAAAACACACTTATAATCCTCTTTTTTAAAAGACAAGATATCTCTGTTCTAGCAGCTAATACAATTTAGCCTAACATGTGTTGCCATCTGTAACATCTCTCAGATGTTCTAAACTAGAATACTGACTACCATTAGGAATGTTTATCAGTAGTTTATCAGGTTTTTCTCTTTTTGATAATAATATTTGAAATGAAAAAATAATCTCCTGTCTCCAAAAAGTATTTCCTCCACAAACCAAAACAAAGCAAAACAGTGTAATAATATGTCTTTGATTCAAATATTGTGTGATTGAAATAAGTTTATCATTTACTTTGGAATTTCTTGGTGCATTTTAGCAAGTGCTAATTGTTTTTTTCAGTTTTAATTGATACTCTGTCCACTACATTTAAATAGACAGATCTCAGATCTCTCTTATACAGATATGTTTATTCGTACTTTGCCTCTTCTCTGGAGTTTTGTAATTTTTTTTTCTTAATGCACAACAACCAAAAGTTCACAGCATATAGTACTTTATTAGAACAAACATGTTTTAGTGTGAAATATGCAAATTGTTCTGGGTATAATAACATTGGTGAATCCCTCTACTTCTCATCCATTTTGGCCACATAAGCTCACTAGAATGAATCTCATAAAATTAAAGAAAAAAGAGAAGAAATAAACCCTTCCAACGGTCACTCCTTGTCATAATCTAGGTTTTCTTACTCATAACCTATTGTTCATCAAAATCTAAATAGAGTGTACTTCTGATTTCACTGATCTATAACAATGCCTATGCTCTAGAATTTCCTTAAAATCTGTCATCGATACTGTGTCATTCTAGGTATTTTAACCATGTGTTAAAAACAAATAAATAGTAGAGTGCTATATCACTCACCTGTGATCTAAGTGCTTTTTAGGTTTGAGGTAATCTTATTCCATCAGAATTTGTTTTATAGACTATATCACTTACTTCTTAAAGGAGGGACAGAATCATCAATAGCTATCAAGACATATATTTTCTCTCCTAGTTGTGTTCACCGTTATTCAATGATAGTATAAGCTGTAGTATAAGAAAAAGAAGAATTAGTGCTTTGAAGCAGAATTAGAAAGTGATGGAGTTCTTGAAATACATACCAACTATTTTCTACTCACTGAAATCTTTAATGAGATAAATATCTTTATATTGAATCAATATTATAATTAATATTTGTACATGATTTTCAGTCATAAACTAAAATCACTGATTCATTTTCTACTATGCATCAGTAACTTGAGTTATTAACGAAGAGTAAAACTCAAGGTAAATAACTTCCTTTGTCTAATGGGAGAGATAATATCATAAATAAATAAATGGTAAATGGTAATTAATGCTATTTTATAATCTTCTGTGAGGATTACTGGAGGTTAGGATCTAACTAACATGACCTAAAATAATATAGGCCAAACAGGAAATATGGAAGAAGAAAATCACTGATGTATCTATTTTACAGAAAAGATAGAAGTTTACATAAAGATATGGATATTTAAATATTTTAGCTATTAAGAAACAGTTGCATTTGTGTATGTGTGCACATGCATACACATATGTACATCTTTCTACTATTTGATTCACCTATTTATATATAGTAATATTATAATAATATATAGTAATATATATTATATATATTTAAAATTTAAAATCTTAAGACCAGGAAGTCTCTGAAATAAAAGGGCTTACAAAGCCAATAGAGATGCCCCCCAGACAAAAAAATAAAAAATGCCATGTTCTTTCAAAAGGCTGTGCGAATACCAACAGTAAGGTTAGACAGCAACTGAAACTCTAGAGCATTTTCAGAATAAAAAGTGATGAAGGAAGACGTATGTGTTTTATATTTATTTTACATTCTCTATAGATAAACATAGTGGGATTATTCTGAGCAAGGGAAGTTTTACTAGAGGAAAAGAGCCCATACAAAGTTAGTTCTGGAGTAATTTAGATTGATCATGTTGAAGCTCTTTTGTAGGCTGTTTGAGTCACTTGAAGCTTTAGATTTCAGCACACAGTTAGAAACCTGTAAGACTTGTTGATGTTTTCTTTCTTGTTCTTTATGTTGTATTTTAACCTATGGTGTTGACTTTATTAATTTTCCCTCCCTCTCACTTCCTCTATCTTCTGCCCTTGTAATTAAATTTGAGATTTCAAAGAATTTTTCTTTTTTCATTATATAAATTAATTTTACTAGGACAGTCTACATTTCCTTCTATAATTTTCATTTTAAGTTCAATAGCAAGCAATGTGACTCCCTCATTGAGTAATCTACTCTTTTCTTAATGTTATTTGAACTTCTAGGGGACTTGCCAAGACAGCCTACTAATGTTGTACTCTTAAAAAATATATAAATATGGATCAATGTTCTACATGAAGAAATAATTAGATTATATAATACATATACCTGTGCTTATGTGTATAAACATATTTATGTATATATAACATATAATTATACATATATATATACATA
>NW_022900916.1:46418813-46468514 GCF_012274545.1 Fukomys damarensis | reverse complement strand
ACATATATATATATATATATAAAATTTAACAACTCAGATTATGCCATAGAGTTAGCCATTTCCAAACTTTTTTAATTGTCAAAAATGATAACTCTTTGGAGGATAAAATAAGATATAAAAGATAGGGCTTCACTGAGCTCAAATAGTGTCTTAGACTCTTACTAGATGTATGATATTGCTCAATTTGGTTAAACTTTTCAGACATCAAGTTATTGTGAATGCTTCTTTCTCTTTGGATATTGTGTTAATCAGTAGCCTGTCACTTTGAAAAAATAACTGAGAAAATAATTGAAAAGGAAGATAGATTTATTTTGGCTTATATCTTTGAAGTTTTCAGTCCATGATCACTTGGCTCCATTTATGTATTTTCTAGGCCTGCAGTGAGACAGAGGCATCATGATAAGAAGAGCAGGGTAGAGCAAAGGTGTTCACCCTCTAGGAGCCAGGAAGCTGAAAGACACAGACAGAAGAACAGACACACACACACACACACACACACACACACACACACACAAAATGGTGCCACCTCCCGCCTACTCAAGTTTCTGTCACTTCCTAATACCCCTTTAAACTATGAATTCATCTGTAGATTTGCCCATTGATGAGATGAGAATCCTCATGATCTAATCACTGACCCCAACCCCACCTCTGAAAGTGTGCAGGCTTTCAGCACAAGAGCTTTAGGAGGACAACTCAATTTCAAACCATTATGTACAAAATTTGAGGAGAAAATAAATGAATTTCAGACTGCAACCAGTGGTGTTATCCTCTGTACTCTTTTTTGTGTTCTAATGCACTCCTCTCTGATCCTGATCATTTGTTGCCTTCAAGACAAAAAACACAGCATGATAATGTGTGAATTAGCTTTCTATTTCTCTTCACACTATTTAATGTTTTTCTTCTTTAAGAGTCTTTTATGTGCTTTCTTGGTTTATTTGTATCTTTCATAGTAAAGATTCTTTAATTAATGGATAGCATAAAGTAAATTAAGGTCACTAAATAAAAGAGAATTTCATGTGTCCATTTAAATTTAAATTCTAGGGCTGGAGATTTAGCTCAGTGGTTTCACTGCCTGCCTCACAAGCACAAGGTCCCCAGTGATATCCCCCATACCAAAAATAAATAAATAAATTTAAATTTTAAAGTGTCATTTAAATATTTAAAAGATTATTGCTGAATTGGTAAATTCATAAATTGATAATAAGATAAATTGAAGCTCCTTAGAAAAAAAATCCAGTAATATTGCTGTTAGCCATAGAAATAGTTATTCAATATGACCCTGATTCTTTTATTAAGAATTACTCAAAGTAAATAATTCAATGAAAACAAAAATTATATATCAAGACAAAGATAAATATTTTCACATTATTAATAATATATAGATAAAAATTATAAAAACGTGTTTCCTTGGGGTTTATTAAATTGAACAGATATAACATACCTATTGTATGTGTTCTTATAATTATTAGATCATTAATTACAAAATTTTATTTAAAAATTCAAAATTACAACAGTGTTCCAAATAATACTATAGAAAATTATATAAAATGAGAATAAAAAATTAATAACAGAAACACTGTATTAATGTGTTTATAACCATTTTGTCTTTGTTGTTGTTGTTGTTGTTTGGTACTGGGGATCAAACTCGGGACCTTGCACTTGCAAGGCAGGTTGCAGAACCACTGAGCTAAATCCCCAGCCCTATAACCATTTTGTTATTATTGTTCTTTTAACTGCTTAATGCGCTTTAATTTAGTTTGATATGTATTAAAGTCATATATGCATGAAATATTGGAAAACAACATGCCTGACACTACTTTCTCTCTAAGCTCAGTATAAGTTTCTATGTCTTTCTGGTCATAAGGTCAAAAGTACTGAAGGGTTTATTATTAATAACATTTTCTTATTGATCTTAATATCTTATTAATATTCATCATCTTTCAGTTTCTAGGACAAAATACCTGGCATTCATCACCTAAAGGAGGAAAGGGCAATTTTCGAGCATAGTTTCAGAGATTTAAATCCACGGCCAGCTGTCTCCATGGTGAAAGGATCATGGCAGAGCGCATGGCAGAGGAAAGCAGCTCGTGAGATGGCAGTCAGGGAGCAGAGAGAGAGCAAGAGAACCAGAGAGAGAGGCAGGCTTTGGACAGCACACATCCTTCAAAGGATTTGCCCAAACTAACTTCTTCCAAGTGAACCCCACCCTCCAATGACCCATTCAGTTATGAACTAACAAATGCATTAATCCACTGATGAAGTAAATCCTTTATGGTCCGGTTGCATCTCTAGGTCCCACCTGCAAACATTGTTACATTGAGGATCAAAGCCTCCATACATGCTTTGGGCAACTTTCCATATTTTAACCATAAAATATTGTAATCATTGAAAATGATAAAGCCCATTAAGATTGATTTCACTTCAGTGAGATATTGTTACTCTCTCCAGAGTTATGATGTTATTTATGAGTGTACAATCTTACTGACAGATATCCAGATAACATAAATATTGTAAGAGCACTGATTGCTTCATATTTTGCTGAAATTGTATGTGTTTTCTACTTGTATATAGACTTAGTTCTTTTTTCACTTTTAAAAATCTTTGATAATAAATTAAACGGTTATCTTGAAAAGTTTTGCGTGGCTTTATGGATGTTTGTTTTGTTTTGCATAAACAGAGGACTACTTTAAAAAACAATTTCATAATCAAATTAGAAACACTCTCTGAAACAAAAACACCATATGAAGATCACGTATTTAAATAAAATTACAGGCATTTTTTTCCTTTGTAGAGAATATAGTTTCTCTTATTTCACAAAACCTTTGTAGAGAGAATTGTGAGAAAACCCCCAGTTGACTTTACTAAGATTTTTTGGTATCTTTATTACAAAGAAGCTACTTACTAGTTTTTTGTTTATTATCTTCTCTAAATAAGTTATGATTTAAAGAACCAGACTACAGAGATTTATCCCAATTTCAAAATTAGAGAGAACTGCTTATGGAAAAATGCACAGATACCATTTCATATATCACTACATACCTCTTGCTGTCACTCTGTCTCTCTTTTTATCTGCTTCTCTCTTTCATATATACGTATATATCCATATGTATGTGTATATAACACTTGGAAAGTAAGGATACATAACGACTTAGAAAAAATATAGGATTGGTGTGACCCAACCTAAATCTAAAGCCACTGTCATTCTGAGCATTACTGGTCTGCTAATATGCCCTACTATAAGGATTAAAATCTTATTCATCATCAATTCAGATGGGGCATATTATCAATTTATACCTCACTCCAATAATTTCCAAAGCTGCATTGCTTTATCCTGGAAGTCATCAGAGAAGAGAGATAAATGTCTTCTAATTTAGTAGTTTTTCTAATTGGCAAAATACATGCTGTCAAGATTTTTTTATTCTGGTACATGAATTAAAGAATTAAAGTTGGAAATATTTTAATATCCTGAAACTATTTCTACTATTTTATATTTGAAGCAGATTTATTTTTACTGATAAAATGTTAATTGTAAAATACTTGCTTTCTGTAACTTACAGAAAGGCAATAATTAATGAAAATTCAACCTGTTACTCAAAGTGAAATAATAAAAATCCATTGCGTTACTAAAGTAATTTCTAACTAATATTCAAATCAGTCTATTCTTGGTGTAATTGTGTTTGTGGTACCAATGATTGAACCCAGAGCTTTCAGATTAAACTACATCCCCAGCCCATTTTTTTAAAAAATTAATATTTTTTGATACATAGTCTCACTAAGTTATTAAGTTCCCGAGACTGGACTAGAATTTATGATCTTTCTACTTCATCCACCAGATAGCTGGGATTACAAGAGTGCACCACCATCCTTGGATTCATTGCAATTATTTTTAATAATAAATTCCAATACAAAATTTCTGAAGAATGCTTGTTTAAAGATAGGGCAACCAAATCATCCCTTAACAAACTACATATCATTATCATAAAACTTCAAGTTTTCTTTTTTCTAATATAATATACATTGTGCTATAGAAACCAGAGGAATAGAAAAGGATTTATTTGAGTCCAAATGACTTTTCACTTTAGAATAGTCATCTGATATCTTGTCCACATTTAAATATTAACAATTAAAGTCCTCCATCTCATAAAAATTTAAATGATGCCAAATGAATACTGGAAAAGGTGTTTTCCATTTATGACAACATAGCTTTTGTTAATATTTTATTGTGTAAAATTCACTAAACTGCATAGTTACCATGCAATTCATTATGCATATTCATATTCACTGTGAACATTCACTAAAAAGATTCATTTATAAAACTTTTCCTACCTCACAGGGATCACAGCTATTGTGATCCCATGTAAATGGATTCTAAAAGAAGTCACTGGACCCCTTTCCACCTCAGTTGTGGAGTGACTTTTATTTTTCTGCTGCTGCTGCTTATTTTCAATTCTTGGCTCTGCCTGTTTTTCCAGCAGCGGTCTTATCCTCTACCTATTCTCATTTTTCTCAAGTAATGTTACAATTTCAATTTTTGAACACTCATAACAAATAGATGACAAATATTTGACATGATAGATGCTCCAATTACCTTGATCTAATTATTAGACATCTTATAAATGTATTGAAATATCACATTGTGGAGTACTACTCTGCCATATAGAATAAACTTCAGCCATTTATAGAAAAGTAGATACCCCTTGTGACTACAATGTCATGAAGTAAGTCAGACACATAAGCTTAAATATTCCATATTTTCTCCTATATGAAATGCAATAGATGATATATTGATAGATAATAAAATTAAAGACAGATGTTTTAATAAGAAAAAAAGAAAAATCTATTGTAATCCAGAATGGATAATGTATCTGAAAGTGTACCTTGACTTAGTACAGTTTTATATGTACTTTTATATATGTATGTTTATCTTATAAGATAAATAAATAAGGTCTCATAAGATAAATAAATAAGTCTGATGTGGGAAAATAAAAGGTGGGCGGAGAGTGGGGAAAAAGAAGGGAATTGAAATGTGTTATGTACACATACCAGTTCTGTACCATGAGTGTAATCATCCTGTACTGCAAACATGTGCTAATTAAAGCTAAAAAAAATAAATACCACACTGTACTTCATAAACATGTAAATTGTTATGTCAACTAAAACACAAATTCAAATAAAAGAAATATTATCCCTTAGTAAAACTCAGAAATGATTAAAATACATTCACATATGTTAGGTACTGTACATTTAAAAATAAAACAAAATGTTTATATACTTTTCCTTCTGTCTTTTCAAAGTAATACTGATAATCAGTTGCATATATACAAATTCGTTGCATATATATATATAATCAGTTGCATATATATATATATATGTGTGTGTGTGTGTGTGTGTGTGTGTGTGTGTGTATTGTAAAATTTAGAAAAGAATGACAGAATCACACACTTCAAAAATAGTAGTGTTTCCCCAATGATGAATGTAACTGTACTGTATGCTTAAAAAGTACCAATAAACTCAATAAGGTTAAAAAAGTAGTAATATTCAAACTCAAACTCAGGAAAAATACAATCGATCTTTCCAGTGTATCACTTTACATAAACATAATCCCCTTTTTCTTTACATGTACAAGCATTCATACACAAATAGCCAGAACGAAGGAGTCTCCCAGATGCTTTTCTCTGTCTCACTGTGCTCAAGAATGTAAAGATGAATAATTTATAGAGCTCTGCAGCAAAACATTCCACTTCAACAATATTTTACTGAGCACATCAAAAAAGTTAAAATCTCAAATTAGATATGCTTACATAATTTGTAAAAATCAGGGAAAAACTAACATTAATTGATTAACTTCTTATTTTTTATCTATGGTAGAATACAAGCCATGAGTAAAAATGTGTATTTATTATGTCCTCCTTTCAAAGAGCAGTAATCTCACTTTTTTGTCAGTTTCTGGGAAAAGTTTACATATGTTTTCTTTAAGTATATTTCTGTTATATATTTGGCAGAACAAAAAAATGAATAAACTATTTCTGTTCAGTTATGCATACTTATTTATTCATAATACTGGTAGTTTAAAGGAATTTTATAAAATTATCTCTATGAAAAGAACCTATTTGGACATATATTATCTCTAATTTAAAGAAATGAAAATATACATGCTATAAAGTTGGAAAATGGTATCATTGTCTTATTCTAGTATTTATAATAGTATTGCCTTATATACAACCAGTACAGAGAATTTTAGGGATTTTAGGTAATCTCTGTCCTATAATCAACAAAATTAGCTGGGCATAGAGTAAGCGGACAAATTACAAGGACAAGCTTATTAAAGAATAAATTTGTAGAATTGAAGTTGACAAATTTCTTTTATGAATGGAAGCTTTTGTAACTCTTATCTAAATTATTTTTTATTAAATATGAGAAAGTAGATACTTTTTAAAATTAAAATGAATTAAAATAACGGTGATTAGAAGAAAGATGATATAACTGAAGCCATTCACTCCTTAAGCAGTTGAGAGGTAAGGCAATTTATATGGACAGCCATATGTCAGGTCAAACCAAGTGTGCATAGGGCAGTTTTCCTTAAGGTAGAAGGACAACATAACATCATCTCAGGCATTCTAGAAAAATCTGCTAACCTCTTATTGTCCCTCAGAAATCTAACCAATGACATTCATACTTCAGTTACCATACAAAATGAAAATGTCCTTCAGCTAACCCTGTTAGCCCTGATCAGTCAGGTATTATTTAGTGTGTGAAAAGAGATATTACAATAGAATTTAAATAGTAGGATCCTGAATTAAATTTCAAAGGTGAGATCACAAGAATATTAATGGCATCAAAAACCACTATACATTCTAAATCATCCTGAAATGATGTTGGTCAGTGTAATTTAGCTGCATTCTCCTGAATTAATGAATTTATAATTGATGTAATTATCCATCAGAAAATATGTATTATGCATACCTGTAAAAGCTGCCAGATGTAAACAATTAGTGTACACACATATTTCCTATATGTATGTTATATTTATACTCAAACAACACAGCTACTGCATTCTATCCTTTAAAGCACCTCTGATCTCTTACTTAAGCTACTGTGATTTGTATAGTAATTAGAGTTGCTATAATTCTGTGGGGTTTTTTTCAGCTTTAATTGAGTTTATTGGTACATTTTAGGGATACAGTACAGTTACATTCATTGTTGGGATCTTGTACCTCTACATGGCAAGTCTTGGTTCTCATTTTTTCCCCTTACCCCTGCCCTCCCTTCATCCCCTCCTCCCCTCCCCATCTACAAACACTTTATTTTCATCTTTTCATTCTCTCACATTTTTTTCTTTTCCCTTTTTACTCTTCCCCTACCCATCCCACCTTCCTATCAAAAAGATACTTATCAAATTCTTTTCCCATTTTGATTAAAAATTGACTCGTGGTCTTAATGTGGCCAGAAAGTTCCATTAGGTATCACTCTTCACATGCTAAAAATGTGAAGTAAGATAATTAACTAAGTTAAAGCCGGTTTTAAAATTCAGTTCCTCTATAACTTGGGCCTTGGTTCTAGGACCCCTGGGGGATACCAATAGCCAGGAATGCTCAACTCTTTTATGTAAAATAATTTGATATTTGCATATAGCCTTCATACATCCTCCTCCCTGTATAATTTAAATCATCAAGTCATCACTTGTTTTTCTGGCAAAGGAAATTCCAAGTTAGCGAAGCTTTTAGACAGTGGGATAGGTATTTCTGACTGCTTTTAGCTAGATTTATAGTTAAATCAAGGGTAAAAAACAGAGCCAAAAGATGACGAACTTGCAGCTTGGCTGGAAAAGAAGCATGTGTAAATTGGAAGCCAAAAATATTATGTTTGCTGAATAGATAGGTGCTACCAAAAACAAAGGTACTTTGCACAAGGACAGGAAGAAACATGCTTCGAGGGTACCTCAGGAATTGGTCAGACCTCACCTGTCTCAAGTATGTAAAAGTGTGAAATTGGTCCAAAGGATTTGCTTTGAGAAGAGAGCTCCAGGGCACATTGCTCGATCCAAGGTAACTACTGAACTATTTCCTTGAGTTCTGCCGTCCAAGTACTCAGAACTTGCTGCAGTTGTGGTTCCAAAGGTCTTGGCTACTGCTCCTTCCAGCAGCAGATGTTGGTGTCATTCATGTGATGCTAGTTTTGTATGAATGCAGCATGTGAAAGTTATGAGGTTATGGAGAATTTAATGGGGTCCATGCAGAATTTAACAGGAGGTGTCAGAGTTCAGGCAGTGCTTATCAGGATTAGAATTCCTGTTAGGAGCACCTGAGTGGACAATAAAACTTAGGGAGTAAACCTGAAGCTGCAGTGGAGACCCCAGAAAGTTAGAGATATCAGGGACAGGGAACATCTTTTAGCAGAGTCACTTAAAGAGAAATACCACATAGGCTGCAACTGGCAAGGCCATAAGAGTAGAGATAATCAAGTCCTTTGGAGCTTACATCTCACTACCACATGCCCTAGACGATTGACATGGAGCTATGAGATTTAATGTTTACCTTATCAGGTATTCGCATTGTTTTTCTTTTCAATTCTATTCTATTTTCCTATTCTTCAATTTGGAAATGGAAATGTTTACTCTTTGTAATAGTATCATGGTATTATCAAACGTTTTTGTTTTTGTTTCTGTTTTTTGTTGAGATTCATAGCTGAGAATTTGCTGTATGCGTCAAAGGACACTTTGAACTTAGGAGTGCTGCTTGAACTGTAGAGACTGAAAACTCTTGTATATGGACTAAATGATTTTGGATAATGAGATGGACACAAGCCTTTTGGGGAAAAATGTTAAGGTTTGGAACTATAATGTTTGCCAAAAGTCTCATATGTTCAGATATGGGGTTTTTGGAAGGTGATTGGTTCTTTAGGGCACTAGCCTCATCAAATGAGCAGTTCATTGATGAGCTCATAGCCAAATAGGGTATTAAGAGATAGAAATTGATTGGAGCAAGTAGTTGCTAGGGGGCTCTTGCCAAACTTCTATGCTTCCTCGATACCAAGAAGTGAGCAGCTTTTCTCTGCCTTGCTCTTTGCACTTTGGAGCCTGCCCATGGTGCACAGAAACCTCTGAAATCATAATTCAGAGTAAATCTTTTTTACTTTAACTTGTGCATATCAGGCATTTTTGTCCAAGTGACAGAATGGTAACTAACATACCAATAATTCACAGCTATAGATGCATCACTCCAATCATTTTGTGAGGTTATCCCTGTGTCTATCTCTGTAACAGCTCCTGTAATAACACCAACAAGACTGGAGCAAGGGTTTACCTTCATATAGTATGGGTAGTTTGCTTTCTTTGCATTGCTTTTTACCATAAAAGAAATATTTTGTCCTTTCAATGATCTGGATTTGGACCATCTTGTTTTTGCTCAGCTGATGTTAAGCCTATATATATATATATATATAATATTGTGTGTGTGTGTATATACACTATATATGTTTGTGTGTGTGTGTGCAAGTTGTTTATTTTATTTTAGTGGCTATTTACTGCTTTTCATTTCTTTATGAATGATTATGCTCTCCTATTTTTTAATAGAATTAAGTAGTTGTTCTTGATTTTTAAATTTAATCATATTTTGTGCATTAAATTACTGCTTTCAAAACCTTCATTATATTCTGAATTAACCTTTACTATATCTTCTCTAGTTGTTCTTTATTCATATTATGATTTTTTTACAGTTTTAAAGGCTGACATTTTAATTTAATTTTCTTTTTCTTTTACTTGTAATAATGTTCAGTGCAAGTGGTTTTCCTCTGATCACTACTTATAGACTTCAATTTCTTATTCCAAGATTATGCTTTTTATGAGAAAAATTTTAGTCCTGTGATCAAACACCTGAAATACACAAATTAAAGGAGGGAAGTTTATTTGGGTCATGGTGTCAGGGGGTTCAGTCTGTCGCAGGCTGCCTTCAACATGGAAGTGGGTTGTAAAAGGGAATTGCAGCAAAGTGGCTTTGTTCATGATAGCCAGAAAACAGCAGGGGAACAGCATTAGAGAGGAAATAGCCAGGAACAGGCATAGTACCTGAGGTTATGCCACGGTGACCCACAGACAGAATAAAAAGTGTCCTTTTTAAAATTTGTAGGTAGCTCTTAGCCAATCAAGTTGGCTATCTCCTTTACTGTCACATGGTCTTGTCCCCCCACCAGGGAATTTTATTGTATTTTAGTTTGGTTTTTGTTCTTGTTTGTTTGTTTGGGGTATTAAACCCAAGGTTTTTGCTCTGAGCTTCATCCTCTGCCCCCTTTTCAATTTTTATTTTGGAACAAGGTCTCACTAAGTCAATTGCCCAGGCTGTTCTCAAACTTTTAATTTTCCTCTCTTTAAACTCCCAGAAAGCTGAGATCATAGACAAAATGTCTGTCTACTACAGTTTTAAATACCAGCCCTGTTACTTTAACTTAGCTTCCATCCTGCTAGAGTTCAATTATAAATATTATCACTCCTTTTCCTGAATTCTATTTCCATTATGTTTCTACTGATATATAAACATATCTCTATGAGTCTCTTAACTCAATTGTTTTTGTCTTTGTTTATTCAATCCCCATTATTAAAATTTTATTCAACTTGATTCTTGAGTATCATGTAATTTATTTTCCATATGTGAGTTAATGTCTTTTTATTTTCTGAGTTATTTAAATTTTTTTTATTTCTCATCTTTTTGGTTCATTTGCTTTTAGTCTTGAATTCCTGATTTATGGTGGTTTATTATATGGTATGTTCCTGTGAATATATTTCTTTTCTACCAGATAATGATTCTGCTTGTGGAGAGATGCTGGATTTAGTGAGTGAAATTATGCTTCTGGAATAGTTTCTATATACTTTTTCTTATACAAATTATGTGGTGTTGGTGTGTTTTATAAAATTTCTAGCTTATTGTCAGTATTTTTGTCATTTTAACATGTTACACAAACTTTAGTTATAATTTTTTTCTGCATATGTGCTTTATTTTATGGAGTGAATGGGCTGCCACAGAGGAATTGCATCTGATTTTATGGGATTTTTTTTTTTTCCTTTTTTGATGATAGTTGTTCCTTTCACGGTTCTTCATTCCTTAATCTCTAAGATGTATGTGTCTGCAAGCCAGTCTCTTTAAAACAGGTTTGTCCTTCAAGTCACCTTTTGCTGACATACCTATTTTATATTTCCCAGTAGTATTCTGGGCACATACACATATGTATATCAGAAAGTTAGGTTACAAAATCTTCTACTCATATCCTTATGGAACAATGGCTACTACAGAAAACACAGATCCTTAACTGGTTGAACAACATTAAATACATATATTGATTTTTATGTAATAAAAATGCAAATATTTTCAGTTTATCAAACTAACTGAATCAATTTTTTACATTTCAAAGGAGATGTTAGTTTATCTATTGTCCTACTGTGTACCTGCTTTAATTTGATATGATCTTAATTCTGGAAATCAGAAGACAGAATATGGCTATTTGTAGTTATGCACTTTCCCTCTCTTTACAATAGTAGAACCAGATCATGTGTTTGGTACATAAAATGCTCTTCAAAATTATGTCTGTAATTCTGTAATTAAAATGATAGAATTTATAATGATGTTCATTCCACTTAAGAATATGTCTAATGATTCTCTAAGTAATTGCAAATAAAATCTTAGGGAAATTGGTACAGTTATGATTATATTTTACAAAATACAATTCTCAGATAAGGCACATTTAAAATAAAACAATATTAGGGCCGGGGATTTAGCTCAGTGGTTCAGTGCCCTGCCTTGAAAGCACAAGGACCCGAGTTCAATCCCCAGTACCAAAATAAATAAATAAAATAAAGCAATCTTATGAGACACATCAATTATCATTTAACAGATATTTTTCACAGTTTGTTTCAACTAGATACTACTTTTGCATGATTACTGATAATTTCAAAAGGATATACTTCTAAAAATTAATAAATTGAAAAGATATATTCATAATTTCTCAGATGATACACATTTCATTAAATATATCTGATATGAATATAGAATATATTATTTTAGTATACCAACATACATTTATATGTTTGAGTTTTATAATAATACAGTTCAAGAATATCAGCACATCTCTCACAATGGTATCTGTTAAATGAGTTTGCTAAATTTATAGATTTTGGACTCAAAATGATATGAGTTATCTGGTAGGGTACTTAAATTGTACCTTACTAACCTATTAAGAATTGCTCCACAGTTAAGAAATACATCAAAATAAAACTCACAAAATGTAATTCTTTAATAAAGCTAAGAAAAGATCATGGAAAATTCAAGTCTAACAGAAAGGAATTTTCTTTATTTTTTTAACTAATATATATTTAGTAAATGGTGTTTCATATTCAAAATTGCCCTTTTGGTAATGACATCAAATTTTCTACCCGCTGCTTACATATAGCTCTTGTTTGTTCAAGAATCATTTATTTTATTTTTTTTTATACATTTCAGGTATACTGTACAGTTACCCTCATCATTAGGATCTTCTATCTTATAATGATGGTTCTTGGGTTCTTATTTTTTTCCCATTTCCCTGACCTCCTTTCACAACCTCCAAACTTCCCTATTTACAAAGACTTTGTTTCTATTTTTTTCCTTTTCTAATATTTTTTTTCTTTTCCCTTCTTTCCTTTCCCCAACCCCTCGTACTTCCCCTAGTCCTTTAGATGTTTTCTTCCTATTTCACAGTATCAATTATACATTGTGATCCTTATTTACACACAAAACTATTCAGTATTTATACATGTGTGTCCTATTTATTTCACTTAAGAGTATGGACTCGGTGAGCATCCATTTAGATATAAGTATCTCTAGTTTCTCATTTTTTATGGTTGAGTAGTACTCCATTTTATAAAATAACCATACCTGCTTTATTCTATCTCCAGCTTATGAGAAATAGGGATGTTTCCAAGTTTTATCTGTTAGAAACTGCCAAGCATGGGTGTGTATATATCACTGTGGTATGATTCTCTTAATTCTTTTGGAAAGATACACAGCAAAGGAATACCTGGGTCAAATGGGACTTTTAATCCTAATTGTTAGAAATAACTCTATATTTATTTCCATAATAGTTGTACCAGTCTACACTTCCAACAACAATGAAGAAGGGTTCCTTTTTCCCCACATCTTCACCAGCATTGATGGATATACCCACCAGTTATTGATTGATTTCTTCATAGCAGCAATTCTTTCTGGGTGAGGTGGAATCATAGTGTTGTTTTCATCTGCAACTCTCAAATGACCAGTGATGTTGAACATTTTTTCATATATTTACTTGCTGCTTTTACTTCTTTGTCTGAGAAATGTCTGTTCATTTCAGATGCCGATTTATGAATTGGGTCTTTATATTTGGGGGAGCTGATTGTTTTGAGTTCTTTATATATTCTCGATAGTAATCCTTTGTCTGAGGAGCAGCTGGTAAAATTTTTTTCCCATTTTTTAGGTTGTCTCTTAGCTGTGCTTGTGATTTCTCTTGCAGTACAGAAGCTTTTTAATAATATGAGATCCAAGTTGATTCTTTGTGTTAGTTCCCATGCTACTGAGAATTTATTTATAGTCTTTTCCTATGCCAATATCTTCAAGTGTTTTACCTAGCTTATCTCCCAACAAGTTTAGTGTTTTTGTTTTAATGTTTAGATTTTTAATCCATTTAGATTTTAGTTTAGAGCATGGAGAAAGACAGGGGTCTAGTTTTAATCTTCAGCAAGTTGAAATCCAGTTTTTCCAACAACACTTATCAAAGAGGCTATCTTTCCTCCAGTGACGATGATTGGCTCCTTTGTCAAAGATGAGGTGGCTGAGTATTTCTGGAGTTGTTTCTGCATCTTCTAATCTATCTGATTCCTCAGGTCTGTTTCTTTGCCAGTAACATGCTGTTTTTATCACTGTGGCTTTGTAGTATAGTTTCAAGTTGGGGATTGTGATACCCCCTGCCATGTCTCTGTTCCCTAGAATGTTTTTTGCTATTCTAGGTCTCTTCTGGTTCCAAATGAATTTTTGGATTGTTTTCTCTAGTTCAGTGAAATATACTCTTAGGATTTCAATTGGCATCATATTAAATCTATTAGCAATTTTGGAAGTATGGCCATTTTAACTATATTGGTTCTTCCTACCCTGGAACAGAGGATAACTTTCCAATTTCTTATATCCTCTTCAGTCTCTTTTTCCAGACTGGTATAGTTTCAATGTAGAAGCCTTTTCCTACCATTGTTAGATTGATTCCTAGATATTTCTTCTTTTTTTTTGTCAGCTATTGTGAAAGGGATTGTTTCCCTAATTTCTCTCTTAGTGCATCTGTTATTGTGCACAAGAAAGCTATTGATTTTTTAGTGTTGACCTTGTATCTAGCTACTCTACTGAATCTGTCCATTAAGTCTAGTAGTCTTTTGTTAGAGTTTTTTGGGTTGTCTGTGTAAAGTATCATATTGTCAGCAAATAATGACAGTTTAATTTCTTCCTTTCCTATCTTTATTCCTTTTATCTCTTTCTCTTGTCTAATTGCTATGGCTAATTCTTCCAAAACTGTATTGAACAAGAGTAGAGATTGTGTATATCCTTGTCATATTCCTGGTTTTAGTGTGAAGGTTTTCGGTTTTTGACCATTTAGTGTGATGTTGGCTGTTGATTTTACCTAGATAGCCTTTATCAAGTTGAGATAAAAACCATGTGTTCCAATATTCTGCAGGGTTTTTATCATGAATGGGTGTTGAATTTTGTCAAATGATTTTCTGCATTATTAAGATGATCATATGGATGTTGTCCTTGACTCTGTTAATATAGTGTATTACATTTATTGATTTATGTTTGTTGAACTATCCTTGCACCCCTGAGATAAATACAATTTAGCCAGGGTATATGATCTTCTTGATGACCCTCTGTATTCTGTTTGACAGTATCTTATCGAGGATTTTTGAGCCTATGTTCATTAGGGATATTGGACTTTGGTTTTCTTTTCTGGTTAAGTCTTTCCCTGGTTTTAGACAAGAATCCTTCTGTTAACTAATAGACTGCCTATTTCTGTCATCTCTTTCCATAGATGAATATTTTTAATTACTTTCTCTTTAAAATAAATTCTCATTCCACTTTTCTCCATTCCATAACTAAATTTTACATTGTTTTCATTACATCCTGCTTTGACTAAATATTGTAAAGGAGGTCTACCTAGATAATGACTTAGAAAAGGAGAAAAATATGTGAATATTGTTTCTGGATAATTTATAAAAATCTTTATATAATAAATGGCATAATAATAATTGATACAAATTATAAAATGAATTACATAAACTTTATAATAAGACATACTTAATTTTTTCCAAAACATCTGATACTTCTTAATCAAATTTGACCAAAGGTAGCAGCAAATTAAATTAATATATTCCATCCCCAAAGAAAATAAATAAATGAATGAAAGTGGAAATATCTTTCATTTTCCCACAATCCAAAGTAGACTTTTTAGTTAAGCTTGCATTATTATCAATAATACTTTTATCAAGCAGTTTTAATTTGTAATATTCTAATTAGAAATAGAATTAGAAATAAATAAGATAATAAATATAGTACAATGATTTTCCTTACCCATCCCATTCAGTAGATCAAATTTCAGAAACATATAATCATAGCTATCGGTCATTAAATTAAATTTTCTAGTGATTAAACTGTCTTATTATTCTTTGGCATGTGTTTTTTGTGGCCATTGCATGTTTACATTATCAGTATACTCCCCATAATAAATAGACTCTGCACTAATGCTGAAACAGGATATATAAAGAGGAAAACAAAAACTTTTATGTATGAACCATTTACTAACTGACTACTCATCTAACTTCTATACTTCTTTCAGTTTCCACTTGAACTTTGATTAGTGGGTACAGAAATAAAACCCGAGGAGGGGAACACATTCCATCCAATGGTAAGACAAAGTTATTTGGTAGAAAATTTTATTAGTAACAACATTCCAGTAAATCCAATTTTATTTTCTGTCACTATGATATATAAGTCTTTTGTTATCTCAAATTACACTCTAACTTTGGTCATTTCTCTTTTTTTGCTATATATAGTTTTTTGAGAAAAGCAAATAAATAATGTGAAAAGTTTCTATAATGCAGATATAATAAAATCAATTCTGATCTGTAACTATTGTGTTAGGTACTTTTCTCTCACTGCTAAGGCAAAATACCTGACACCCAAAGTTAGAAAGGAAGGAGTTTATTTGGCTTACAGTTTGTAGAGCTTTCAGTCCATAATTTACTGGCTGCAAAGCAAGATGGCAGAGAAAAAAAAAACAACAAAGCACAAAGTAGCAAAGGCAACAAGCGAAACAGTTCATGGCGGTGGAAGAAAGCAAAATCAACCAGGGATGGACATTAACCGTGTCTTTCTGCTCCTTTTATCTTATTCAGACTACCAGGTTTAGGGTGCTACCAAGCCAATCACTCATGTACAGTGGTTTAGTAATCAGGTTCCCTTAATCCTAGCATCACACATTCCAGATTTAGCTATCTTCAAAAATGACCTCAAGAGCCTTTGGAGAGACATCTAGACACAAGCTGCAACACCCATATTGTCATAAAATGTACTCATTCTATTAATGCAGATGAATATTGAAATTAGTTTACAAATATATGTGCTTTAAATTACCTTAAGCTTTCAGTTTTGTGATTAAGATATTGGTTCTAAATTATAATTTAAGTAGAATAAACTAAAAATTTTTCAAAATTATTTTAATTCTAAATTTGTTTCAATTAAAAAAATACAAACATTCCCAAAATTTAGAACTTCTTCACACGTAAAATCATTTACCTTGATTACAGAAGGCAGCAATATATTTTACTTCCCACAGATCGTTTTCTGTTCAAAAATAGAACTTGATTTTTGGTTTGAAAAGCATGTATTCACCTCTACCACTATGCTGAAATGCAATTTTATCTGTAGTTCCAGCTAAATGACTTCACCTATGTTCATTTTCTACTTTACTATTCATATGAGAAATTTTGCTCTAAGATAAAAAGCAATAGTTCTGAAAGTCCAATCACTGATATAGATTCATTCCAAAAATTTCTCAAAAACCTCAGGTCCTCAGAAGTGAGGCTTTGGAAAGGTAATTGGATCATAAGTATACTGTTTTTACTGATCAGTGCATTAATCCAGTTGGTGTTCACAGCGGAGCGTACCGTTCAGTGGTGGGCTCTGTGGGGAGGAATTGTGTCACTGCTGCATCGTGTGGAAGGGTACACACTTGTTCGTGACCCCTTCCTCTGTCTCAGGCTTCTTCCTCCCTACTCTCGTGTTTCCCAGACGCCACGGGTTAGCAGCGCTCCTCTGTCATGCCCTTCCACAATGCTATTTCTGCCCCCTAACCATACTGAAACCTCTGAAATAGTGAGCCCGAAGAAACCTCTCCAACTTTACGATGTGTCATGTATTGTGTCCCAGCAACAAAGAACTCAAATATTCATATACACTATTAGAGAACATTGAAGATTTTTCACAGTCATGTATGCTAAGATATCAAGAATGCCATGAAAATAATAAATGCTAGAAGGTGGAAGTTTTCACAAAAAAGAAGTATCTACAGCAATAAGCTGAATAATTAACACCCATTTTATTTTTATAAGAACACCTACACTTTATAAATTTGGATTGAAAATCTGGCTTTGGTAGAGAATTAAGCTGTTGAAACAGCAAAAAGAAAGCGCTAAACTCTTAAAGTTTGTGTTGTACTAGAGAAAAACAATTGTGGTTTTGAAAAAGTCAGATGTACAAGAGTCACTTCATTAATTCCTTAGTGATAATATAAAGGTTAACAGTCACAGAGGCTAAACAGTTAAGCTATAAACCTCTAAAATTCTGAACTGAAATCCCTATAATATTATAGATCAGTAGAAAAAAATCTGTCAGACTTTCAATCAAAATCAAGAACAAGCTTAAAAAGTGAAAATTTGAGTTTACCAAAGTTATGATTATGACCAAATTTTGTACATATTTTTGTACAATCTTGGGCTCAAATAATATAATCAGTTTCTTATCCTATTTCCATTACACAGAAAGGAAGGGATGATATGTAGCAGATGATAGTAATTATTCTATATACAATGCCTGAAATGCAGTTTAAAAATTGCCAAATGCACAAAGAAACAAAGATGAGTGAGTAGTTGATAAGTACAAAAGCAAACAAGATTATTAGCACTATAGGTGACCCAGACAGCTGAGTTAGGAGAAAAGACTTTAAAATGGACATAGATGACAGTGAAAATGTATAGTGGAATATGTATGTAGGTGTGTGGATGTTTGCATGTGTGTGTTTACATATGTGTGAGATCAAGTAATTAGAATCTATGTAAATTCATAGAACTGAGAAGCATATAGCACTGAAAACATACTTGATATTAACAACTTAAGAATGAATTTCATGCCTCAAAGTGGATCAAATCTAAACAGTTTTATTGACTGGAAAAATGAGTCAAAGCAAATAGCCAGTGGTCTCATGTGAGAAAAGGAATGCAACAAAATGCATGAGTGGAATTAAATTGTGGGAAATGCACAAAAATCTCAGAAACGTGAGGACAGAATATCAAAACTGGAGAAGAAAATAAAGCTGAAGCCTTTTTGCACTAGAAAACAGGAGAGGATTTTCCAAAACAAAAAGAAGGCACCAATTTAAATACTCATAACCCTCAATCACATATAGACGGGAACAGCGCAATACAGGAATGAACAAAGGGAAGAACAGAAATGTAACTGCAGCCCATGGGGTCAAGGAAGAGAGGAAGGGAGTATAAAATAAGGGCTTGGGATGTGCTATGTACATAAACCAGTTTCACACAGGAATGCAAACATGTACTGCAAATGTGGACCCAAAAAAAAAAAGAATAAAAAGGACAGAGATCAGGAGATGTGAGGCAGGGGTAGGGAGGAAAGGGAAATAAGACGAAAAGAGGAATTAAGATATTTTATGTACATGTACCAACTTCCCACAAGGAATATAAACATTGTTTAGTACAGATATGTACTGATACAATTGAATAAAATGTAAAGAAGCTTACCTTTAAAAAATAACGACTTGCACGGACTTCTTAACTGAAACAATGAAATTTAAGAGGTAATAGAATAACACACGCAAAAGAAAATAATTGCTAAGCTGAAATCTTGTTTAATAACATTTCCTCAAAAATGAAGCTTAAGTACATTTGCATATGAATAAAAGTTAAGAGGTTGGCAATGTTCCTCCACTAAAAACAAGCACATAAAAATCTGCAACAAATGTTTTTAGCTGCAAGTTACATTTTTACAGATCACAACTTGCAAACTGGAATGTACCACAAAACTAAGAATTGGTACATATGTGGGTGTATATAACCAAATACTTACCAAATTCATTATCTTCTTTATGGAGTTCAAAATAAAAGTAATATTTTAATGCATTAATATGTAATGCAAAGTTGAAAGAAATAAAATCAAGGGTTCTACCACATAGTAAAATAAATTTGCATTAACTATAATATTTAGAATATCTGTTGCATATTTTACAATTGTAGCTTATTTTGATGGACAGTTGTGCCCCCCAAAGGGTATTTGTCAATATCTAACCATAGTTCCTGGATGTCACAACAGTGGGAACAGGTATTACACGTATCTCGTGAATAGAATCCAGGGATGTTGACAAGCATCTTATAAAGCAAAAGAGAACTTCCATAGCAAAGAACTACTCAGTCTGAAATAGGAATAGTGCCAAGACTAAAAATCTACTTGAAGGTAATTTAAGTTATAATAAATATGTACATGAGTGAGATGCTGAAGTCATGATAATAAAACATTTCATTACTACAAATTATGACAGTACAAAAAAGAAACACAAAGGGGATATTAAAGGAAAATAAGTAGTAAAGCACCTGATATGAAACCATGTACACAAATATATCAGTAATTAAACTATAGGAAGAGTACAAAACATGGTGGAATGTATGTAGCCTTCATGCATCTATGCAGCTGAGAAGTATCAGCCCAACAAGGAAGCTGTATGTCACATAGAGAAAATGAAGGAGGATTCTGGGAACCAATAAAGAAACAAGAGACAGTCTAAATAATTGGGATTTGGAAAGGCAATGCAGAAAAGGGCACAAACGAACTTATAAAGCAAACCCTAATATTACAAGGTGGCTAGAAACCCTATCTGCTGGGGAAAGCTATGGTCCATACAAGCTTTTATAACTTTTCATACAACACCATCCTCAAAGCTTAATGACCAATCCACAGAGGGTCCACCCATACACTTTGCTGATTGATGCACACTCACTCCACTCTGTGACAGAGAAAGCAAGACACTGATGTTCTGACAGAGTATACGCTGTGTCACTTCCCAGAAATGTCAGACAAGCAGGAAACTACACAGTGAAATCCATTTAGAACTAAACACTAAACAACAGGCTATTACCCCAGGGCACAGATTAGGGAGGAGCCTGCCTTTTAGAAAAGTGGTCACATAAAATATGAGAGAATTCTATCCCACCAATGTGCAGCTCTCAAATGGGAATTTAAGAAATATGAAAAATAAAGGCAAAATGACTCTTCAAAACTAATACCTTGCCGGAGATTCATCTCGGTGGTTCTGCCGCCTGCCTCGAAAGCAGCTCTCAAATGGGAACTTAAGAAATATGAAAAATAAAGGTAAAATGACTCTTCAAAACTAATACCTTGCCGGAGATTCAGCTCGGTGGTTCTGCCGCCTGCCTCCAAAGCACAAGGTCTTAAATTCAATCCCCAGTATAAAAAAAAAATAAAAAAAGCTGATACCTCTATAGTAACTGATTCCAATGATATTAAGTGCTCAAAAGAACATTAAATTCAGAAAAAAATATTATTAGAATAGTCAATGTATTTAAAGAACATACAAATACCTGAATGAAATATGAAAGCCATTGAAAGATATAAAACAGCAATTCAATGAAGAGACAGAAATTCTGAAGAAAACATTATCCAAATGAAGAACAGAATGAGTCATATTAAAAACTCAAAAAAAAAAAAGCTTCACCATAAATTAAATCAGTGAAAGACAGAATTTTAGAATTTAAGGATAAGATAGATGAGTTGTCATATTCAGGAAACAATTTTTAAAAAAATATTTTAAAAAGAATAAAAGATCTCTAGAAAGTTGCTTAAAGGTCAAATCTGAGACTATTTGGGTAGAAAATGGCACACAGAAAAACTAAAGATGTAGAAAATCAATTCAATAAAATAATTTTTAAAATTCTCAAATTTGTGGACATTATAGACATCCATCTACAGGAGGTATTCAGAACAGAAAAGATTTTATAGCTCATATGTAGTTAAAACTTCAGAAGTACCCAACCAATAAAGAATACTGAAAGATTAATGAGAAAAACATGAGATTATTTAGAATGACACACACATCTGAATAACAGAACATTTCTCACCAGAAACATTAAAAGCCAGGAAGGTAAGAAATAATATATTCTCAATCCTTGGAAGTAAAGGACTTCCAATCTAAATAATTATACCAAGTAAAGCTATCTATTCTTCAAATTCAAAGTAGAATTAAAGACACCCCAAGGTAAGAAGATACTAAAGGAATTCATGACCACTAAGCCTACATTGAAGAAGTAAAGGAATTCTATACACAAAAGAGGAAGAGTAGCCAAAATGAGTTATAGAAGAGAAACAAAGGGTCTACCGTCATACCACCCTGAACACAGCAGATCTTGTCTGATCTTGGAAGCTAAGCAGGATTGGACTGGGTTAGTACTTGCATAGGAGAAAAGAATCAAACGACAGTAAAAAAAAAAAAAGGAAACACTATTACATATCTTTCAGTAATATTCTTTTAGTAAGAACCCTAAACGTAAATGGTCTTGTCTCCAATTAAAATACACAGTTATAATAATAACATATTTTTTGCTTCTGTTGTAATATCTCCTCCTTTTCTTCTGCTTTTATTGCTCTTCTCTTTTTTAGTCTAAATGCTTATAAAATATATTTCCTTCAAAAGCAATATTTAGTTTTGGTGATTGTTTTTTCTAGGTTTTTTAATGTATGTTTTCTTATTTTAATTCTCACATTTACATTCATTTGTTCATTTCACCTCTGAATTTTGTTATTTTTCCTTCTACTAAATTTGAACTTAGATTGTCTTTTGCTACTTTAATTAGATGTAATATTAGGTTGTTTATTTGAAATTTTCTTCTCTATTAGCATAGACATATGTTGCTGTTAATTTCTCTCTTAAGCCTACATTTTCTTAATTCCATAAATATTCATCAGTTGTTTTCATTTTTATTTGTCATTTTAAAATTATCCCTTCAGTTTTCTGTTTGACTCATCATTGTCCAGGAGCATGTTGTTTCATTTTCACTTATTTGTAAATTTTCCAGTTTTCTTCTTTTTATTGACCAATAGTTTAATAACATTTTGGTCATTTTAATTATTTGATGTAATTTCCAGCACCTTTTTGAGATTAAATTTATCTTAATTAAATATATATATACACATATATAAATATATGTGTGTGTATATATATATATAGATAGATAGATAGATAGATAGATAGATAGATAGATAGATAGATAGATATGGGGTATCATGTAATGTTTAATACATCTATCTATAATATTTGATTTATTTTGTGACCCGATCTCTCCTAAAGAATGTTCTATGATTGATTGAGGAAAAATGGTATTGAAGGTATCCTGAATCTATCTAATCAAATGTTTGTAGATGCTTGCTGGATTTATGATCTACAGTGTAATTCTTGTTTAATGTTCCATTACTGATTTTTGTCTTGATATTTCTATTCTTGAAAGTGAAGTATTGAACTATACTAATATTGTTATATATTCTCTGTCCATCGTTAATGTTTGATTTGTATATTTAGGCATTGCTAGATAAATATTGATTTATAGTTAGTATAGCCTCTTGATGAAATAATGTCCTTGTCATTGTATGATAATCTTTTTATCTCTTTCAGTTTTGGAAAAACTTGAGTTCAATAATGTTTTATAAAAATATACCCCTCTTTGTTTTTTTTACCATTTGCATGAAATATTTTCTCCATTTCTTCCTTCTTTCTCCATTCTCTTCCCCATTCCATTCCTTCTTTAGCTGTGATATTTTTAAATAGTTTGCTTTCACACTCACAGGTGTTTTCCTATAAATCTAATCCCATACTCTACATAAGATTTAGCCATCACACTCTAGTTCATCTGATTGTGTAATTGTGTCTATTTTCAAGATAATTGTTGATGATAGATAGGGACTTGCCATTTTATTAATTTTTTTATTTTTAATTCAGTAAGTTTGTTCTGCTGTTGTCTTGATTTGTGACTTATTTTCATTTCGTCTTGAAGAAGTCTCTGTAAGGCAGTCTACAAGTGAGGAACTCCCTTATCCTTTGTTTCAATGGGACAGTCTTCATTTCAGAAGGACAGATTTATGTAAAGGACTCTTGGTTAGAAGTGTGTCCCCACCCCGCCTTTGGCATATTGAGTATTTCATCCCACTATCCCCTGGTCTGCAGTTTCTGCTAAAATCTGATAATTTTTTTGTCTAAGGAATTGTCCTTTCTCTTGATACTTTCATGATTCTGTTCTCTGTATCTTAAATTTAACATTTTTTAGTTCCCTGTACCTCCATGTTCATTACTTTACTCAGATTTGAGAAATTTTCAGCTATTACTTATTTTTCCATTAAGTTTATTGGTGCAATTAAGGTAAACAATAGGATTATTGTTATTGGGATGTTGTAACTTTACATGATATATCTTGGTTCTTGCTTTTCCCCATTCCCCTGTGGTCCCCTCACCCCCTTCACCCTTACACATTTACAAAGACTTTGTTTCCATTTTTTTCCTTTTCTCATGTTTTTACTTTTCCCTTATTTCCTTTCCACTGCCTTTCCCACTTCTCCTCCTCTGTTAGACCTTTCCTTCCTATTTCACATTATCAGTTATACAATTCAAACCTTATTTATACTTTTAGTTTTTCACACCATAGAAACTATTCAGTATTTACTCAAGTGTTTCCTATTTATTTCACTTGAATATGGCCTCAGTGTACAGCCACTTAGCTACAAATGTCTCTAGTTTCAAATTCTTTATGGCTGAGTAGTACTCCATTTTATAACAAAACCACATCTTCTTTATCCAGTTGATGGTCAGTTGGGCTGCTTCCAAGTTTTAGCTAATAAAAGCTATGCTGCTGTAAACCTGGGTGCACATGTTTTGCTGTGGTATGATTCTTTCAATTCTTTTGGAAAGATACCCAGCAGAGACATAGCTGGGTCAAATGGGACTTCCAATCCTAGTTGTTTGAGGTATCTCCAGATTGGTTTCCATGGTGGTTGCACCAGTCTGCACCTCTATCAACACTGGAGAAGTGTTCTTTTCTCCCCAGAGTGACACCAACATTTGTTATTGTGTGATTACTTGATAGCAGCCATTCTTTCTGGGGTGAGGTGGAATCACAGTGTTGTTTTCATCTGCATCTCTCAAATGACCAGTGATGTGGAACATCTTTTCATACATTTATTTGCTTCTTTTACTTGTTTATCTGTTCATTTTAGATGCCCATTTTTGAATTGGGTCTTTATATTGGGGGGGTCTGATCTTTTTTTAGTTCTTTATATATTCTAAGTAGTAGTCCTTTGTCTGAGGAGCAGCTGGTAAAATTTTTTTCCACATTGTAGGTTGTCTCTTAGCTCTGTTGGTGTATTCTTTTGCAGTGAAGAAGATATTTTAATAGGACGAGATCTCAGTTGCTGATTCTTCATGCAAGTTTCCATGCTACTGAGGATTTATTCATAAAGTCTTTTCCTGTGCCACTGTCTTCAAGAGTTCTACCTAACTTATTTTCCAGCAAGTTTAGTGTTTCTGTTTTAATATTTAGATCTTTAATTCACTAGGATTTTAGTTTTCAGCAATCATTTTTTAAATATTGTATATGTTTCCTTTTCTCTCAAACTATAAAAATCTAAAATTACTCTCCTTGATAATGTCTCATAAATTCTATAGTTTTAAAAATTATGGTTTTTTTTTCTCCTCTTCTGACAATATTTTTAAGTAGTCTAAACAGGTTCTTTCCTGTGCTTGAACCATTCAGCTTTTGGCACTCTTTACTGCACTTCCATTTCATTGCTTGTAATATTCAACTCCAGAACTTCTATTTGATTAATTTGTCAATTTCAATCTCTATTACAATTCTAACTTTATTCATGCCTTACTTTCTTGTTTTTTTCTCTTTATGTTCTAAGTTTTCTGAATTTTTGATGACATTGTTTTTACTTATATCTCATTTGATTTTATATCTCCTTCTTAAGGAAACCATTACTGGTAAATTAATGTATCGTTTTAGTGGTGATATTTGATTTTTCATGACTTTTGTTACTTTACATTAATGTCTGCACATTTGAGAGAGCAGTTTCCTCTTTCAGATTTTATCCATTGTTCTTGGTCAGGAATTACCTTTCCATCTAGGTGGGAGTGAGAACACCCATTGAGTCTCTTGTGGTCTGTTAATGTCACAGCAGTATAATCTTTATGTAGTTTTGTCGCAATAGTATAATCTTTATGCAGTTTTGGCATTGGCAAAAATTGCAAGGGACTTCAGTGTTGTAGGTCATGACTGTCCACAGTGGTGAGAGCTCTCAGAGACTTTGGTGAAAAACATCATTTGCAGATTTTCTATTTCTTCCTCTACCAGGGAAGTTGTGGCCAAAGGGGTTTCCTTTGGATTGGGTACAGGCTTTGAACATGTTTTTGTTATGTTATAGAATATGTTGGCTTTAGAGTATAGCACACAAACTCACACAGAGGGCCAGCTATTCTTGGGTCTGGGAGGCAATAAGAAAGGCATTCCTTACTGCCAACAGTGTGTGATTACCTGTGGAACAGCCAAGGAGCCTGGCCCTTTGGGTTTAATGCACCAAAGCTATAGCAGCACTGGGACCTAGGGCATGAACTAGTTCATTGACAGTGGAGCCAGAATCCACTGTGTTCAAAGGAACTGCAGCTATTGGGCCTGGGTTTCTGATTACCCTGTATAAGTTAGCTTTGGTGTCTGAAACGCATGCATTTGCACAAAAGTCAGTATCTATCGCTCAATGAAGGGAGGGCCTATAACTCTAATTAAGAAGGTTGACTAGTTCTATGGTGGAAACTAAAACATCAGAAGAATGGATACTTGTAGGCCAGCAGCACAACAGTCCAAAACATTGGCACTTAAAGACCAGGTGAAGTATGCTAATGACTCACTGGTCCATTCTGTGCAGTTTTTAAATTTTTACTTTTTCTGTGATTGTCTTGTTTTGCACCACTGTTGCTGGAGATTCTTAATGGGATACATGAACCTACATTCAGATCTGTTTTTACTTGTGAATAGGTGTCTTATTTGTCTTCTTTTTGTGAAGAAAGTAAGACTGAGATTTACTCCCCCACTATGTTGGTGACATTTCCCCTCTGTAGTCAGCATTTTTAAATTCAGTGTTACTTTTGTATATCCACATTTCTTCCACAAATATATATTTCTTTATTTCTTAAGTATAAAGAAATCACCATAACATTTTGTCGTACAGCAGGATGTTATAATTGTTTATATTTATCCAGAAGTGCCTATCTTTTGCATTTTTTAATATTTTAGTGTAATTTACAATTCTAATTAAGGTAAAATAACTTTACATATTTATATTATACAATTTAATGTATTCATTGTCTATATACTTCAATGAAAACCATTACTACAATCAAAGTATCACCTGCACTTTGTGCTCAACTTTAAGGAAAGGTGCAGAGACAGAACAAAATATAATGCATCTATCTTATAATAGTGCTTCTGTATAGTATATGTATATTCTTTTATTTGACGTGGTCACATTATAGAAGTGATTCTCAGAATGTGGTGCCTGGCTTCTTTCATAATAGAAATATTAAAATATGTCTTCAAAATAACAAAGATTTTTGTATACCTTACTTCTTCCTTGTCTCAACAATTAGGAGAACCAAGACCTGTCATGTAAAGGTACAGGATCCCAATGATGAATGTAACTTACTGCATACCTAAAATGTACCAATAAACTCAATGAGAGAAAAAAAAATGGGTGACAGCCTGGCTCAGATATATGACAATGCATAGTTTTGAATAAGAGATGTGTGAGATTTTGAACTCATCATAGGGTTCTAAGATAACACAGCCAACTAATGGATATTAGCAAATAAAAGGCAACTTGGGGCCGGGGATTTAGCTTAGTGGTTCCACAGTCTGTTTTGAAAGCACAAAGTCCTTAGTTCAATCCTTGTTATCACACACACACACACACACACACACACACACACACACACAGGCAATTTAACTGATTTTCTATAGCTTAATGATGCATGGTTTCTTTTGGATGTAATCTACTATAATTTTAAATTTATTAAATGGAAAACATGCTTATATATTATAACCAGAACAATACTCTAAAATTATAAAAAATAAAAGTATTTATTTTAAATATTCACAAATTAATACTTTATACTGAAAATAATATAGAGGCTTTTTTACCTTAAATACACACTTTTATGTGAACATTTACTCAGAGAATGCATTAATGCATTATTTTGTCTTTTTTGGTTTTTGGGTTTTGTTGTTGTTGTTGTTGTTGTTTGTTTTGTTTTGTTCTTTTGTTTTTTGGTACCAGGGATCAAACTCAGGTCTTTGTGCTTGTGAGGCAAACAGCAGCACCACTGAGCTAAATCCTAGCCCTGTTTTGTTTTGTTTTTTTTTTTGAGTCAAGAAAATAAACAAAAAGATCCATTTACTACTTCCTAATAAAGACTATACTAATTTAAAATCACATATACATATTTCACTTAGCCACAATAGCCTATTATCTTTCTCATTTTGTAATTCCCTTCTCATTGACTGATATTCATATCTATTTTTTTCTGTATGATTTTACCCAGCTGATTAAGCAGAGTTCATTTCTTCTTCTATTACTAATAGTACTAACATTATTATATTTTGTTTCTTTTATTGTGATTATTTATATTTTTGTATCATACTACTGAGACGATATTGGGACATGACAGGCTTGCTGGAAAACCATCTGTAACCTGTCCAGTTACAATGAACTCAGATGGAGGCTAACAACAGGATGTACCTTGCTCTGGAATGGAGGCTGAAAACAGGTTAGTCATAGTTGAATTTGGCAGCAGAGAAACTTCTCACTGACCAGACCTGAAAGGATATAAAAGACAGAAGACATTGGCTTCACCACCACTTCGAGCTTCCTGTTCTTCTGTCTTCTTGTTTCTCCAGTTGCCCATCCTACATCCATATTTTCTCTTTTCTTAACTTTTTGCCTTTTTTCCTTTAAATAAAAATTGCATTTACTTTTTCATAAGTTGTCCCAGCCAATTCTTTGGGGAAGACAGAAAGACCTAGGAACCACTGGACACTACCACCCACTAGCACTACCAGAGTTTATGTTTCTTTACAGAAGGACTGTCTTATTCATCTTTACATATTTAGCATTAGCATCAACTGGCAGCTGTTAGGCTTGCAGCAATATTTTTAATGAATACGACACTTAGTCTTAAATTGATACTTTCTTTTAGACATTTGGGAGTTTTGAATCACAGTCCACAAATTTCAGGTGTTTCTATCTTAATTACGCTACTAGGTGGCAATAATTCAAACTCAGTCACTCAAGTGCTAATATTTATACATTGATGGTAGTTCTACTTTAAAATCAATAGCTAGTTATCTACTAACTCTGCTCCTAATGTCTCTGGGCTATGGTGCCTCTGTATGTACTAAATCTACTTCATTTTTATAATGCTTAGGACCTGGCATTCTACAGTACAAGTAACATAATACAACTTTATCAAGAGTAAATATCCTCTATGGTCGGACATATTGGAAATCCTCAAACATATGTACACTAGTAAGCAAAGCTAGTAAGTAGATTGGCTGACATGCCTAGAGAGAATATAAATAAGTAGTGAAAATATTAAAAATGGGACATCAGTATCTACTATAAACCTCAAAGATGTGAAACCTGAAAAGATTATGGAGGAATAAAGAGGGTAATATAATTCTATAGCACAAAAATATTCATTCAGCTATTTCAAAAAAATAAAACATCGTAAGTATTGATTTAGGATATGTCTTAGTTGTTTTTGTGTCAGTAGGACAAAATATTCAACACTCACTATTTAAAGGAGGAGAGATTTATTTGGGCTTACAGTTTTTAGAGGATTCAGTCCATGAGTGGCTGCCCCCAGCAGGAAAGTCATAGTGGAAGGTTCTTGCAGAGGAAAGATGCCCACATCATGGGGGGTATAACGCTGAGTGCATAGGTAAGAAGCTGTGAGGGAGATACAGTCTTACAGGTAAGGCCTCCAGTAACCCGCCTTTTCCAAACACACTCCACTGCCTCACAGGCCATTTAACTCTGAACTCTTCAGTGGATTAATCCCCATGATCCCCATGATCCTTTTGGGGAATGAAATACTTGTATTTTATGATTCTTTTGAAATGTGAGACATGAAACAAATTTATCCTCACATCCACAACAAAATGCAGGGGAGGAAACTAATTTTAGAAACATACACTTTTCAATCAAGAGGACAGTCTATATTTCAAGCAAACAAACAAGTAAACTTAGAAACTTATTTTTTAACCTCTCCACAAATGCTTAACTACAAGAAATAAATCAAACCAATTTCTGATATTTTATAGCAAAATATGAGGAGACAGGTTTATATGTATGTTCTCAACACTTTATTGCTTTCACTGATTCCCTTCTTTCTTTTCCCATTTTTTTCCTCTATGAGTTGAAATGCAATTTAAAGAAAAGTAAAGATGAATGAAGCATTGGGTCTAGCCAGTGCACTACCAACACACTCAGTGTTTTCAATGGCCAATTTTTCACAATGTTTGAAGGCAGTAAAATATTAGTATTCATCTCACATTGGAGGTAAGCTGAAAAAGCAGTTACACTTTTCAGTCTGCTTGTTTTTTTTATTTGAAGTGGAAGCTTACAACTTGTACTGTAGTTTTAGAGAGGAATACAAAATGCACAGAAACAAACTGGATTTCTTTTTTGTTAAATGCAAGTTCAATGTATTAGGCATTTGCTTAAAAGATTTTGCTTAGATTTGGAATGCCATCTCTTTTAATTATTTAATGTATATTAATGAAAAATATTGGGGTCCTAAACAGATATTATATAGAAGGAAGAGGAAAAGTGTTTCTCTTTGTTCATACATCAAACATTTGTATGAAAACAGATAATACATTACTTTCCCCTTAAGTTTTGAGGCTTGTAAGGGATTAGATGAAATACAGCCTACAACTTCAAATATTTTATACACAATTTTCCTATAACAAGTGGGAAAAGTGTTATAATCCAATGATCATATGCTTATGAGCTTATCAAGACAACAAATACAAATGGGGCAGAAAACATCATTTTTCTTTTTTTCTATCTTTAAATATGTGGGAAAATTATAACGGTTGTCCTTTAGCTTTCATACATTAAAATGTACCACATTCAATTATAAAAGCGAGAAACTAATTTTTACTATCTTTAATAAGCTTACTGCTTATTTACCAGAATTCAAATTAATCCCGTTCTTAAAGAAAATTATATTTCATGACTGAAAATATACTTTATCAAAGTGCTTAGTTTGAAATAACACTATCAAAATAAAATCCTGAAGGAAACTGATCCTTCTAATAATTATTGAATTTGAGCAATTCAAACCAAACTGTATACAAGTCAATTGAAGAAACACTTAATGATTTTCTATCATGTATAACCAGCATCATACCAGGTGGTAGGGAATTAGCAAATAAATTAATAATTTAAATCTGCTCTCAAGAATTTTATAGTCAAATATGGCAGAGAAATTTTTAAATACAACTGCCTGGAATGTAGCAGAAAATTGGTGCATTAACAATACTTCATTGGTTAATGTATAATTTATAACTTATTTTGAGATAAGTAATTAATGTTAACATATTTTATTTGTATTCTTTAAGAGTACTAATAACAGTCCAATTTTTTTCAAATATAATAAAAAAATTAAGTGAATACTAAATATTCAGCTCTATTCCAATGATGATGACTCTGGAAAAATTAACGTGAGAGCCAAGTGAATCCTGATAGCCACATCCTTTAATCTCTTTCTAAAACAGAATTCCAGATAAGTATGCCTGGTTCTTAATTAGATCACAACACTATTGTTACTGTTACTGCTCTTGAAGGTATGATATTTTCCTAAGATTTCATATTGAACTACTAATTTCCAGTAACTATGATTGTAGATTGGGGTATTAAAGATTTGAATCAAGGTATGTTGAAGTCTTAGGGTGGTGTAACCTCACAAATTACAATATCATAAAACTAGTGATCTCAGAAGGAAAAGGAGAGACCCTTGAAATCTAAGAAAATGTAGAAAGTAGGCAAGGAGAGAGGACTCAATCGAAACTGTACTTGACACCCCCATCCCACTGGGGCATCTTCAGCACCACCCCATGGCTATCCCCACCCCAAACCTGCCACCTCTGGCCTCCTGGCTGTACTGGTACCTGGATCCATACTATAGAGGCACATGGGGTCATAAAGGCCATTTTACTGAGATCCAGAAGATAGACAGAAGTGAATAACAGAAAGAGGGCCTCTCTCAGGCTCCAGATGAAAATTGAAGACCACTGGAAAAGTGAAGAGAATCTCTACAACAAAGACACACCAGACCACGATAGTTGGTAAGCTGGAGGGATCACCACTTACCATCAGAACCTGGACTATCTTTGGGGGAAGGGAAGCTGGAACCTTTAGTAGAACCTTGAAGAGTTCAACCCTGCAGGAGATCAGGGAGCTCAACTTGAGCCTTGCAGCCAGAAATCAGCCTGAATCTCAGGAGTCTGCTGCTGGCTTGCTGAAACTAATTGACTTAGACCTGCGAAGTGCCACCCACATTGTCCATTGTGACAGCACAGATATAATCTGAAGGAAGCCCTTTATTTTTATTCTTTATTTTTTAATTATTCTTTTTCTTTTTCTTATATTTTTAATTTTAATTTTTATTTTTCTACTTTTCAAAACTTTCTGGTTTTCTTTCTTCTTTTTCTTTTTTCTTCCTCTCTCTCTCTCTCTCTCTCTCTCTCTCTCTCTCTCTCTCTCTCTCTCTCTCTCTCATGCTCTCTCCCACATTGTTCTTCATCTCCCTTTTTGTTCTTCTTCCTTTCTCTTTTCTTCTCTGTTTTTCCTTCTCTCAATTGTTATTAGTTGCAAAGGAAAGTGAATACAGTCTCTACCTTTGCTACTGCTGTTAAGTTGTTCTATTCTTGTCTTAGTTCTTTCATTCTGACTTTTCCTCTTGTCTTCCTAGAGTTTCCTAGAGTTTGCTTGATCTTCCTGTGTCCTCTTCCCTCATTTCCAACCATTTCCTGTCCTTCTACCTATTTATCCCTCCCTTCCCATCTCCTTCTAAGTGCCCATCCTGAAGGGTAAAGTTATAATATTGAACAGTTTATTCATTACGCACATATTTTGGGGTGGTCCTTGATTTTTATTTAATTCACACAGTTAAATGTGATAGATTAATAACTACCACAAATTATCTTTTTCTAAAGTGTGCTTGATGGTATTGTGTTACTGATTGTATCACTTGGGCTAAGGTGTTGTTACTGATCTAATCAGTTGTCCTTCCTGGTATAATGAAAATGGGATTGCCTCAGAGTCATTAGAGACTCCAAACCTAAAGACCATCTATATCTGGAAGATTGAAGTATCAACCCAGGAATTAAACCAAGGACAGTAACAACAAAAAAATTAGATATGAGAAGACATTTAAGCAAGACACAAACCCAGATTTCCAGCTTGCCAAAGGCAAATTCTTGGGAAAACAGAGTGAAAAGTCCAATAATCAACAACCTGGAAAACTTGAACTGATACCACAGGAAGTAACAAAACAGATGAATGAGGATCTAGGAAAATTCAAAACACAAATAATTTCACAGATAGCTACAAAATGGTGAGCAAAATGAACGACATGATTAGAGACTCTAGACCAGAAATAGATAAAAAAAAAATAGATGAGTTCAGGGCAATGAAAGAAGCCATGAATACCCAGCATAACCAAGAAATTGAAACCATGAATGCCTACCATAGGAAAGAAATGGAATACATGAAATAGATTCAAACAGATATCCAGGAGATTAAAGGCTCTATTGAAAGTATAAAAAGCAGACTGAGCCAATCTGAAGGCAGAATATCTGATATAGAAGACAGAATGCTGGTCAGTGACCATGAAAACAGAGAACTCTTAAAAATATTAAGGGACCATGACAAATCAATCCAACAGCTCCTAGATGATGCAAAGAAAAATAATATAAGAGGGATAGGAGTCTATGAAAAAGCAGGAGAATGTATAAATGACTCTTTTAAAAAGCAGTACACAGAATTAATGCCAGAAAACTTTTCAAACAGAGCAAAAGAATTTGACATACAGATATATGGGCATATAGGAATCCAACTAGCTATGATTTTAAAAATCTACATCTAGACATATAATAACCAAGATCCCAGAAACCCAACAGAAGAATAAAAATACTACAAGCAGTTGGAGAAAAGAAACAAATCACATAGAAAGGAAAACCCATCAAAATTATAGCAGACTTTTCAACACAAAGTTAAGGAAACACAAGTTAAGGAAAACCTGGAGTGAAGTATTCCAAGCCCTAAAAGAAAACAACCTCCAACCTAGACTTATGCATCCTGGAAAATTATCTATTAAAATCAATGGGGAAATAAGATATTTCCATGGCTATGAATACCTAAGGAACTTCATGAACACCAAACTAACACTCACACAATTCTAAACAATACCTTACAAAAAGACAGTGAAGGTACAGATCTATGAGGCCCAACAGAGTGAAGTAATCATGCAAGGCAAGAAATTAAAGAGAGGGAGGAAAAATAAACAAGAGCCAACAAGAATATAACATGACAATGATAAGTCACTACATATCAGTTAGAACCATCAACGTTAATGTCCTCAATTCACAAATAAAAAGAAGTACACCAGGAGAATGGATTAAGAAGCACAGTCCAATATGCTGTATACAGGAAATACAACTAGATCAAAGAGAAATTAATAGACGGAAAATAAAAGAATGGAAAACAGTTCTCCATATTACAGGAACCTGGAAAAAGCAGGGCTAGCTATATTATTTGTAGAAAAAGTAAATTTCAAACAAAACTAAGACACACAATGAAGGTCAGTATATCCTTATAAAGGGAACAATACAAGAGGAAGATCTGACCAAACACACACACACACACACACACACACACACACACACACACACAAGAGAGAGAGAGAGAGAGAGAGAGAGAAATACCAAATACTAATGTCCCAAATAAACAAAACAAATATTAAAGGACCTGAAAAACCAAATAAGCAATAATACAATTGTACTGAGGGACCTCAATAACACATTGTCACAGACAGACATATCACCTAGACAAAAAAAAAATCAATAATAAAATGTTAGAATTAAACCAAGCTTTTGAACAAGTGGGCTTATTGAGGTTTAAAGAGTATTCCATCCCACAAAATCAAATATACATTCTTTTCAACTGCACATAGGTCATTCTCCAAAATAGGCCACATACTAGCTCACAGAACATTTTTCAGTAAGTGCAAAGGAAATGAAGTTATCCTGTGTATATTATCAGACCATAGTGCAAGTAAACTAGAGGTCAATAGCATAAGAAACCACAAGAACTTCATAGAAATGTGGATATTTAATAAGCACTGTGTCACAGAGGTTATTAAAGAAGAAATTAGACAGTATTTTCAAATAAATGATAATGCCAGTACAGCATACAGGAATCTATGGGATGCAATGAAAGCAGGTCTATAAAGGAAATTCATAGTAGTGAATGCCCACACTAGGAAAACAGAGTGAGCTGAAATAAAAACCTAATGCTGAATCTTAAAATCCTAGAAAAAGAAGACCAAGACAAATGCAATTTTTATATAAGGGAAGAAATTGTAAAGATCAGACCAAAAATCAGTGCAATGGAGAAAAAGAGAATGATAAAATCAACAAATTTAAGAGTTGGTTTTTCAAAAGAATAAATAAAATCTATAAACTCTTAGACAACCTTATCAAAAAAAGAAGAGAAAATGCTCAAAATCATGTATTTAGGGAAAAAAAGCTGAAGTCACAAGAGATCCACCAGAAATCCAGAGGATCATCAATACTTAATTGGAGAACCTGTACTCTAACAAAATGGTAAACAGAAGAAATGGACAGATTCCTAGATACATACAAATAAGCAAAGATGAACCAAGAAGATATAAACATTCTAAATACTCCACTTACAATCAATGAAATTGAAATTGTAATTAAAAATTTACCAATAAAAACAAGCCCAGGTCTTGATGGATTCACCACTGAATTCTACAACACATTTAGAAAAGAATTATTGCCACTACTCTTTAAACTTTTCAGTGAAATCAAAAGGGAAGCACTACTTCCAAATTTACCCCTGGAAACAAGTGTTACTTTGATTCCAAAAACAGGGAAAAATGGCAAAAATTAGGACAAATGAGGATGAAAAGTCTGACAGGGAACCACCAGGACACCCTGAACTTATAGTACAGGAAGTAACAAAACAGATCAATCAGGCTCTACAAAACTTCAAAGCAGAAATAATTTCACAGATAAGCATAGAGATGATGAGCAAATGAAAGTCATAATTAGAGACTCTAGAACAGAATCTGACAAAAAAAATAGAGGTGATCAGGACCATGATAGAAGCTAGAAAGGCCCAGCATAAGAAAGAAATGGAAACAATGAAGGCTTAACACAGGAAAGAAATGAAATCCATAAGAGATTCAAACAAATATCCAGGAGATTAAAAACTCTATTGAAAGGTTTTGCAACATGATGAAAGAGTGCAAAGATAGAATCTCAGATACAGAATATAGGATTGCAGTCAGTGACCATAAAAAGAGAGGTCTCTTAAAAACAGTAAGGGATCATGAGAAATCAATCCAACAACTCCTAGATGATGCAAAGAAGACTAACATAAGACTGATAAGAATCCATGAAGTATGAGGAGAAAATACAAATGACTTAAAAAAGCTGTTCACAGGATTAATGACAGAAAACTCCCCAAACAGAAAGGAAGAATTTGACATACAAATAAGCAAGGCATATAGGACTCCAAATAGCCATGATCAAAAAAAAAAAAAAATCTACACCTAGACATATACTAATCAAGATCCCAGAAAACCAAGAGAAGAACAAAATACTACAAACAGTAAGAGAAAAGAAACAAATCACATGCAAAGGAAAGTCCATCAGAATCATAGGAGACTTTTCAACACAAACCCTCAAGTCAAGAAGAGCCAGGAATGAGGCATTTCAAGTCCTAAAAGAAAACAACCTCCAACCTAGACTGATGTATCCTGCAAAACTCTTTTTCAAAATGGATAGGGAAATAAGATACTTCCATGACAAAGAACACCTGAGAAATTTCATGAATACCGAACCAGCTCTACAAGGAATTCCAAACAATATCCTAGAAAAAGATAATGAAGGTCACAACACTATAAGGCCCAAGATACTAAGTCAAACAGGCAAGGCAAGAAACTAAAAGGAGAGGGGGGAAAAAGTAAAAAGAGTCAACAAAAGGGCAAAAAGATGACAATAATGTCAGTGCATATCAGTTATAGCAATCAATGTCAATGGCCTCAATTCATCAATCAAGAGAAATAGACTGACGGAATGAATTAAGAAACAAAATTCAACAATATATTGTATACCAGTGACATACCTAGTACAAAAAGAAGCCCATAGACTGAAAGTGAAAGAAAGGAACAATTCTCCATGTGACAGGAACCCAGAGAAAAGCAGGGGTAGCTATTTTATCCACAGACAAAATAAATTTCTAACAAAAACTGATCAAGAGAGAAAAAAGAAGGCCACTACACCCTTGTAAAGGGAACAATTCAAGAGGAAGATATGACCATCATAAAGATATATGCACCAAATTATAATGCACCCAGCTATATAAAACAAATATTAAGTAACATTAAAAACCAAATAAGCACTAATACAATTGTAGTGAGGGATCTAAATATCCCACTATCACAAATAGACAGATCATTTAGGCAAAAAAATCAACAACAAAATACTAGAATTGAACAAAGCTTTTGAACATATGGACTTAATCGATGTCTATAGAGTGTTCCACCCCACAAAATCAGAATATACATTCTTTTTGGCTGCACATGGGTCATTCTCCAAGATGGACCACATACTAGCTCATAGAAAAGGTTTGAATAAATGCAAAGGAATCAAAGTTATCCCCTCTATATTATCAGATCATAGTGCAATCAAGCTGGACATCAATAGCATAACAAACCATAGGAACTTCACAGACACATGGAAATTGAACAACACTTTCCTGAGCAAGCAATGGGTCACAGAGGTAATTAAAGAAGAAATTATACAGTTTTACAAATAAATTATAATACCAATACAACATACAGAAATCTATGGGACACAATGAAAGCAGTTCTATGTGGAAAATTCCCAGCACTGAATGCCTATACTAGGAAAATAGAGCAAGCTCAAATAAACAACCTAATGATGAATCTTAGACTCCTAGAAAAAGAGCAAGAAAAACCCAAAGCTTGTACAAGAGAGAAAATTATAAAACTTAAAGCAGAAATCAAAGCAATGAAAACTAAGAAAACTATACAAAAAATAAACAGAGTTCATTTTGTGAAAGAATGAATAAAATTGATAATCCCTTAGCTAACTTTATCAAAAAAAGGAAAGAAAAGGCTCAGATCCATGCAATTAGGAATGAAAAAGGTGAAGTCACAACAGATCCCACAGAAATCCAGAGGATCTTCAATACCTACTTTGAGAACCTGTACTCTAATAAAATGGAAAACACAGAAGAAATGGACAGATTCTTAGATACATATGAATTACCAAAGTTGAATGAAGAAGATAAAAAAATTGTAAACACCCCAATTACAATCAGTGAAATTGAAAATGTAATTAAAAATGTACCAACAAAGAAAAGCCTGATGGATTCACCACTGAATTTTACAAGACATTTAGAGAAGATCTGCTGCCACTACTCTTTAAACTTTTAAATGAAATTGAAAGGGAATCAATACTTCTAAATCCAATCCTGGAAGCAAGTGTTACTTTGATTCCCAAACCAGGGAAAGGCCCAACTAAAAAAGAGAATTACAGGCCAATATCCTTAATGAATATAGATGCAAAAATCCTTAATAAGATACTAGCAAACAGAATACAGAGGATGATCAAGAAGATCATACATCCTGACCAAGTCAGATTTGTTCCAGGGATGAAAGGATGGTTCAACATACATAAGTCAATAAATGCAATACACTATATTAACAGAGTCAAGGACAAAAACCATATGATCCTCTGGATAGTTGCAGAAACAGCATTTGACAAAATTCAACACCTATTCATGACAAAAACTCTGCAAAAAATTGGAATATATGTCTAAAGCTCAAATTAATAAAGGTTATCTAAGAAAAACCAACAGCTGACATCATATTAAATGGCCCAAAACTGAAAACCTTCAGGTTAAAATCAGGAACAAGACATGGATGTCCACTATGACCACTCCTCTTCAATATAGTTCTGGAAACAGCCACAGCAATTAGACAAAAGAAAGAAATTAAAGTAATAGAGATAGGAAAGGAACAAGTCAAACTGTCATTATTTGCTGATATGATACTCTATATTGAAAACCCACAAAATTCAATGAAAAGACTTCTAGACTTAATTAACACTTGTAGCAGAGTAGTTGGATATAAGGTCAACACCCAAAATTCAATAGCCTTCTTGTACACAAATAAAAGTGTCACTGAGAGAGAAATTAGAGAAAAATTTCCTTTCACAATAGCATACAGAAGAAAATGAAGAAAATAGGAATCAATCTAACATAACAAGCAAAAGACCTCTACACTGAAAACGACAGCACTCTGAAAAAAGAGATCGAAGAGGATATAAGCAAATGGAAAGATATCCCCTGCTCCTGCATAGGAAGAATCAACATAGTGAAAATGTCCATACTACCAAAACTGCTATACAGATTCAATGCAATGCTGATTGAAATTCCAACACTATATTTCACAGAACTAGAAAAAGGAATACAAAAATTCATTTGGAACCATAACAGAACTAGAACAGCAAAAGCCACCCTAGGCAACAGAGACATGGTAGCGGGTATAACAATTCACAGTTTGAAGCTATACTACAAAGCCACTGTGATAAAAACAGCATGGTACTGGCAAAGAATCAGATCTGAGGATCAGTGGAACACACTGGAAGATAGAAAAATGACTCCAGATGCACTCAGCTACCTCATCTTTGACAAAGGAGCCAACCATCCTCACTGGAGGAAAGATAGCCCTTTTACTAATTGGTGTTGGAAAAACCAGATTTCAACCTGCTAAAGATGAAAACTATACCCTTATTTTTCACCAAGCATTAAACTAAAATGCAAGTGGATTAAAGATCTAAATATTAAAAAGGAGTCACTAAATTTGCTGGAAGAAAGGCAGAACTCTTGAAGACACTGGCATAGGAAAAGACTTTGAACAAATCTTCAGTAACACGGGAACTAGCAGAAAGAATCAACAACTGGGATCTCATCTTATTAAAAGCTTCTTTACTGCAAACAAAACCATCAACAGTACCAAAAGACAACCTACAATGTGGGAAAAAATTTTTACCAGGTTCCCCTCAGACAAAGGACTCTTATCTAGAATATATAAAGAACTCAAAACAATCAGCCCCCCAAAATATAAAGACCCGATTCAAAAATGGGCATCTGAAATGAACAGACATTTCTCAGCCAAAGAAGTAAAAACAGCAAGTAAATATATGAAAAAATGTTCCACATCACTGGTCATTCGAGAGATGCAGATGAAAACAGCAATGAGATTCCACCTCACCCCACAAAGAATGGCTGCTATCAAGAAATCAACCAATAACAAATGTTGGTGGGGTTGTGGGGAGAAAGGAACCCTTATCCATTGTTGGTGGCAGTGCAGACTGGTGCAACCACTATGGAAATCAATATGGAGACACCTCAGAGATCTGGGAATAGAGGTTCCACTTCACCCAGCCATCCCTCTGCTGGGTATATTTCCCAAAGAATTAAAAAATTATATCACAGTGATATATGTGCACCTATATTTATAGCAGCACAGTTTGTAATAGATAAATCTTGGAATCAGCCCATTTGCCCATCAACTGTAGACTGGATAAAGATGATGTGGTTTTCGTATAAAATGGAATACTACTCAGCCATAAACAATGAGAAATTAGATTCATTCATAGGAAAATTGATACATATTGAGGATATACTCCTAAGTGAAATAAATACATCACACATGTATAAATACTGAATAGTTTCTTTGGTGTGGAAAAAACATAATGGTGTATAGGATCCTAATGATATAATTGACAATGTGAAATAGGAAGAAAAGGGCTAAACATGTATGGAAAGTGGGAAAGGTAATAAGGGAAAAGAAAAAAAAATGAGAAAATGGAAATAAAGTCTTTGTAAATAGGGCAGGGAGAAAGGGGTAAAGGGAGGTCAGGGATAAGGGGAAAAAATGAGAACCAAGACCTGTCATGTAATGGTACAAGATCCCAGTGATGAATTTAACTGTACTAAAATGTACAAATAAACTCAATGAGAAAAAATAAAATAAACAGGGAACGACCCAACCAAAAAAAGGGAACTACAGGCCAATCTCCCTAATGAACATAGATGTAAAACTCCTCAGTAAAATAGTGGCAAATAGAATATAGACAGTCATCAAGAAAATCATACACCCTGACTAAGTTGGATTTATTCCAGGGATACAAGGATGTCTCAACATATGTAAATCAAAAAATGTAATACACTATATTAACAGAGTCAAAGACAGAAACCATATGAGCATTTCATTGGTGCACAAAAGGAATTCAATAAATCAACACCCATTCATAAAAGCCCTGCAGAACAATGAAGGCTATCTATGAAAAAGTAAGAGCCAACATCATACTACATGGACAAAAACTGAAAACCTTCACAGTAAAATCAGAAACAAGAGAAAGTTAACCACTCCTATTCAATATAGTTCAGAAAACATTTGCTGCAATTAGACAAGAGGAAAAAATAAAAGTATAAAGATAGGAAAGGAAGAAGTCAAACTGTCATTATTTCCTGATGATACAATACTCTACATAAAAAAACCCAAAAGCATCTGCCAAAAGACTTCTAGACTTAATTGACAGGTTTGGTAGAGTATCTAGATACAAGGTCAACACTCAAAAATCAATAGCCTTCTGGTACACAAATTACAGGCTCATTGAGAGACCTATTAGGAAAACAATTCCTTTTACAATAGCAGAAAAAATAAATAAATATCTAGGAATCAGTCTAACAAAGGAAGGAAAAACCTCTACATTGAAAACTACAGCTGCCTGAAAAAAAAGAGATGGAAGAAGATATAAGAAAATTGAGAGAAATCCCTTGTTCCAGGGTAGGAAGAATCAAAATAGTGAAAATGGCCATACTTCCAAAACTGCTATATAGATTCAATGCAATCCCTACTGAAATCCTGACAGTATATTTCACAGAACTAGAGAAAACAATTCAAAAATTCATTTGCAATCAGGAAAGACCTAGAATAGCAAAAGCAATTCTAGGCAACACAGACATGGCAGGAGTTATCACAATCCCCATCTTCAAACTATATTACAAAGCCACTATGATAAAAACTGCATGGTGTTAGATAAGAAACAGACCCAAGGGTCAGTGGAATAAATAAGAAGATGCAAAAACAACTCTAGATGTACTCAACTACCTCATCTTTAACAAAGGAGCCAACCATCCTCATTGGAGGAAAGACAACCTCTTTAATAAGTAGTGTTGGAAAAACTGGATTTCAACTTGCTGAAGATTAAAACTAGACCTCTCTCTCTCTCACCATTCACTAAACTGAAATTGAAATGGATTAAAGATGTAAATATTAAAATAGAAACACTAAACTTGCTGGAAAATAAGTTAGGTAGAACTCTCAAAGACATTGGCATAGGAAAAACTATATAAAAAATCCTCAGTAGCTCAGGAACTAGCACAAATAATCAACAACTGGGATCTCATTTTTTGAAATGCTCTGTACTGCAAGTGAATCAACAGAGCTAAGAGACAACCTACAATGTGGGAAAAATTTTTATCAGCTGTTCCTCAGACAAAGATCTACTAACTAGAATATATAAAGTACTCAAAAAAATCAGACCCCCCCAAATATAAAGACCCAATTAAAAATGGGCATTTAAAATAATACAGGCATTTCTCAAAGAAGTAAAAGCAGCAACTTAACATATGAAAAAATGTTCAACATCACTGGTCATTTGAGAAATACAGATGAAGACAACACTGAGATTCCATCTGACCCCCAAAAGAATGGCTGCTATCATGAAATCAACCAATAATAAATGCTGGTGGGGTTGTGGAGAGAAAGGAACCCTTCTCCATTGTTGGTGGCAGTGCACACTGGTGCCACCACTGTGGAAATCAGTATAGAGATAACTCAAGCTACGAGGATCAAAAGTTCCATTTGACCCAGGTAGTTCTCTGCTGGGTATCTTTCCAAAAGAATTAAAAGAATCATACCACATTGATATATGCTCACCAATGTTTATAGTGGCACAGTTTTTAATAACTAAAACTTGGAAAGAGTCCAAATGCTCATCAACTGGAGTCTGGATAAAGAAAGATGTGGTTATTTTATGATATGGAGTTCTACTTAGCCATAAAGAACATGAAACTAGAGTCATTTATAGCTAAGTGGATGCATATTGAAGCTATATTCAAGTGAAATAAATAGGACACACATGTAGAAATACTGAATAGTTTGTCTGGTTTAAATAAGGATCAAAATATATAATTGAAACTGTGAAATAGAAAGAAAACATCTAAAGGACTAGGGGAGGTAGGAGGGGTTGGGGAAAATAAAGAAGGAAAAAGAAAAAAATATGAGAATAGGAAAAACATGGAACAAAGTCTTTGTAAATAGGGTGTAAATAGGGTGGAGGGTGTGAAGGACCGCAGGGGAATGGTGAAAGAAATAAGAACCAAGATACATCATGCAAAAGTACAATATCCTAATGATGAATGTATCCTAAAATGTACCAATATACTTCAGGGGGAAAAAAAGAAAGAAACTGTATCTGACAATAGTTTCATCTGGATATCCAGTTTCTTTCCCGACTGAGAAAAAACCTTTCTGTTTTCTAAGCAGCCAGTCAGTGGTATTTTGTTACAGTATCCCTAGCAAACTAAAGAAAAACAAAGTATTTGACTGGAACATACTTGAAAAAGTTTAAACTTCCTAACATTTTGAATCAGCAAACTCTTCTAGACTCCACATGTCTGGGGATCAATTTTTAATTATCCAATCCAAATCAAAACTGGGATCTTGTGATCTGTTTGTTATTAATATTTAATATATACAAAATTTACATTTAATAAATGAACAGATATGCATTGAGGGGATAAATTTGATAAACATAAATTTTCATCTTGTAAGCACTTCTATCAAGTTAGAAAATGTTTCTATAATCACAAAAGGTCATGACATAGATCACCACTGTATTGATTTTTAATCTCCACAGATTTTTTATCTATTCTTGAACCTGATATAAATAAAATAATCTGCTACTTCTAATTTCAGATTTTTCTCATAAAATCTCAGAATATGAATCTAAGGCCACCTTTGTGTTTTTTCCATTATCACTTCTCCTATATTCTTCAAGATAGTTAACTCCTTTTATGTTACTCTGTCTTCACTTGTCTTCTACATCCCCAATCTTCTAATAATTCCATAAAGTAATATTTTATTTCATATTATATATTATCACTTCTCTAATTCTCTGGATTTTATTTTCTATTTATTTGCCAAGGTTCCTTATATGTTTACATATTATAGTCAGTTATCTCAAATTCATGGACATATTTTAAATAGCTCTAAATTCTGTTTTGTTATTGTTGTTGTTTTTGGTACAGGGAATTGAACTCAGGATCTTGTACTTGTGAGGCAGGCAGCAGAACCACTGAGCTAAATCCCTGGTTAAATTCTATTTCTGCTTATTCTAAATTCTGAGTCATTGAGGTTCCTATTGAAACCTGTTTTCTCTTAACTACAGATCACTTGCCAAATTGCTTATATCTTACCAATTATTTGTGTACCAAACATTGTCACTGATATATTGCAGAAGCTCTGAATTCAGATATTGCCTAAACATAATGTTAAAATTCATCTCTGTGGCAGATGAATTATGGGGTGGTCATCATGACTTTTCAGAGCTTATATTATGTGCATTAATAATCTGTTATAGGAAGAAAAATGTATTCATTTTCAAAACTGCCTTGGTGGGACTCCAGTTGTACAGCATGTCTCCCCTATTTTGAGAAGGCATAGAAATCATTATTCAGTTCTTTTTCCAACTTTTCTATTGAAGTCTTTTGGGTACTGGAAACTATCTGCCAAAGTTAGTTCAATGTTCACCTGAGGGTTAAAGAGTGCACCTACATTTAGGCACATTCCATTGGAGTTTCTCTTCCAGAGTTTCCTTTCTTAATTTGTAGCCCTTCTGACAACATGAATTTCATCCTATTTCACCATTTATGATTTTAGTTTTATAATTTCAGTCATTTCTTATGGAACAGAGTGCAGTATTATCACTAAGGAAAAGTGAAATAAAATGTGAATATTACTACATAAGCGTGGTTTCCTTTATTTCTAATCTAGAATGTCTTATAATTTATACCTGTTTCAGATCAGTTTCTTATTATATTTTTCCTCCAAAATGTTAATTTGCTGGTGGATTAATGTGATACAACATACTAGGTCATTACTGGATTCAGAAACTTGATAAAAAGTGACTTTTTAAAATATCTTTAAAATAAAGGCTGAAAAATATATAAATGTTTCAAAACTGTATCAACTATTGTATAAGAAATTTTTTGACAAGAATTGCTCATTCAGTGAAAAGCTACTTTATAAAAACATAATTTTCAAAGCCATCATATTTATTTTTAACAAGTTACCAAGTTTAAAATCATCCTTTCAGTAACCAAATAATACTTAACTGAAAAATGAACCTTTGCACAAACCATTCACTTTATCTGAGAATAAACTGTAAAATATTGAAGTGTAAAACATTTTGCTAGAATATAAATTTAGAACTAATTGGTTCCTTCAACAGCTTCTTAATTCTGCAAAGGTAATATTTTATTAAATAAATTATGTCATTTAGTCTATATCTGAAAACTTTTCAAACTTCAATGGGTAAAGAAATTTGTTTTCAACTTTTAAATCTTTAGTAGAACCATTGGCATATTATTCCATGATTATTTGCATAACTTCATAGTTCTTGGAAATTTATTTAACATAGCAAAGCAGTCCTGCTTCATTTGGGGGAACTGTACAGAAAGGTTAAGAATTCTGAAGAAGCGTGTCTTAGAAGAACCTCTATTTTAACAATGTGTCATATTTGTCTAAAATTTCAAATGGTTTGGTGCCCTACCTTGCAAGCGCAAGGACCCGAGTTCAATTCCCAGTACCAAAAAAAAAAAAAAAAAAAAAAAATAATGAATAATATGATATAGGGAGACTTAAAAAACCACAAACCTTTTTGGTTCATGAAAATAATCAATCTAAATGGTGCTTTTCAACCTCTACCCACAATCTGAAAAATATTAATGCTTGTGGTTGATAACAAATCAATCATTTATGCGGTAATATCCAGTAGATCTCATGAGTATCAAAGGCATTATTCATGTCTCTTAACTCATGCCTATTAATCACTGCTTGGGCCAAGCTTAGCTAATTTTTTTCCCCTGTGCCACCAGTATCATTAGTAACATATTACTCCCATCACTCAAAAGGCTTCATCATGAACCAAGCCATTGTTTGAAATGTGTTACTTCCCTGACATCATGGATAGGTGCTGTTTTAATTTTTATATGGGCAACCTAATTGTTTTTCAACTGGGATTATTATGAAAATAAATACATCATATCAACATATAAGTTGACAAATAACTCACAAGGATTTTAAAGGAATCAATTAAGCTGATTAGTCTGAGGATAGTCTGAGACTCTATAAAGAATTTAACAAAGCTTATACTTCTGGATGCTGTATTGGAGAAGCTTTTTAAGCCACTGATCCATGTTAGAATTAACTTTGATATTTTGCAACTGTAAAGAGAAAGTGACTGAACTCTGCTGCTTCAAATATTCAGCTTATTTCCTACTCTTCTCTGAAGCTGATGAATGTAGGCTGAGTAGAGGAAAGGAAAAACCTAGAATGATGGCAACCTCCGTAAATTCAAAGAGGAATTAATGAAGTATTCATCTTTAACAAAATTGAAAACAAGTGAAAGTTGAAATCTTTACAGTTGAATGGCAGAATTCTAGGAATACAATGTCTAGGGTTATGTGGCAGAACTAATTAAGATCACATCAATAAGTTTTTAAAATGAATGTCTCAAATCATCACTATGAAAGTTTCAGTAGAATTTTACCACCCCTGCATCAACTCATCCAAAGAAGATACTGCAGTTACAATAGTGTACATTTGCAATCTGATCTGGCTAAAAGCTTACTTGTAGTATTTCATGTAATCTCAACAATTCTCTTACATGGGATCTGTTATTATTCCAATTTTAGATGTTAACAAACAGCCTTTAAAAAGTCTAAGTTTGCACAATTGGTGAGAAGAGGGGATTCAACCCAGATCCAATTTGTGAACTAGAGAACACTATTTTACTCTTATCTCTTAATCAATAACATATATTTTATTCAGTAATTACAATTCTAACAACATGACTACAGAAAGTAATTACCAAATGGAGATGGTCAAAATAAGTGTTTTTGGAAACAGTACCACAAGTAAATATTTTCCCCCATAAAGTTTGTTGGTACATTTTAATCAAACAATACAATTACATTTATCAATGGGATCTTGTACCTTTACATGATATGTGTTTGTTCTTATTTTTCCCCTGCCCTCCACAAATTATTTAAAATCTAAACATGTAGAAGACATAGTTATGTTTTTTAAAAGGATTTGACTTTAAAAAACACTAAAGTAAATATTTTACAAACATTATCTTTATCAAAAAAACTCACAAATCAATATTTTGTAAATCTATTTATGTGCAATTATGTCATCAGTTTCTTCATAATTAAAGCATTTAAATGTGATTTTGTCATTTATATCTTTAAAAGTTGTTAATTTAAAGGATGTTGACTCTTTTGTGATACCCAAGAAGAGGTATTCTCAAAACTTTTTATTTCCAACATCGTGCAATGTTGGATACAAGACAGCTAATATCCATTGAATCTATTCAGCAAAGATCAAAAGAAAGTAAAGACAAAGGTGGGTAGGTTGACAAAATAACCAGATTACCAGAGAGTGCTGAAGCCATTGATTTGCTTAGGGTATCAGGAAATAGCTACATAGAACACAATTTTAAATAGTGAAGACAGTCTTCATATACTGTTTAGTTTGGGCTAACATAGCAACTTATCATAGAAAAAAATTGCTTAAAAATAAACATATACTGCTCTTCAGCTACCTGCCTGCCTGAGATCACCCGGCAGGTGCATGACCTCCTGGACGGCGTGACAACAGACCCATTAAGGAAAGTAGCCATGGGGGTGTCCTTGAAACACCCCCAAGACCCACCCCCGGTCTCAAACCTCCTGATTGGGCCAGTCCTTAGACCAACTCCGCAGAGGCATAGGTACTCATGCAGGGTAGTTTTCTGAGCTCCCAACTTTGAACATCTTTAAAGAAAGGGCAGGGGAAACCTGTAATAGAACTGAGTGGAGTTCAACCCTGAGGGTAAGAAAACTCAAATTAGGCCTTGTAGACTGTGTTCAGTCCCAGTCGTGAGAAACTGCCATTGGCTAGCTGAGATCAGGGGATTCGGTTCTGCATATGGCTGTGCATGTGGTACAATATGAGAACAGAGACAGTCTGAAAGAGGCCCTTCATATTCTTCTTTTTTTCTCTCTCTCTCTTTTTTCTTTTCCTGATTCCACCCTAAAATTTCTTTCTTTTTTCTGTCCTCTCTCTCCAACTCAGTCTCTTGCTCCACCATATTGTCCCTCATCTCCTTTTTTATTCCAGCTCCTGCCCCAACTCAGACTTCTTCTTTTATTATTTTTTGTTTTTAGGAGGGTGTCTCTTTATGTTCTTTTCTCCAGTCATTTTACCTCACTCATGGCTCTGTACCTTAAAGGGAAGGCAAGCTCCTGTTATTGTGAAGGGGATATATTCTTGTCCTTATTCCTGCACTCTCTCTATCCCCCCTGAAGTTAATAGCTTTGTAAAGACAGTAAGGTAATTCTACAACTTCTGGATTCACTTCAAACCTGCTCTAAATCTTTCACTTATCTAATCATCTCGTTCTAAGTCTAACCCCCATCCTAAATGGTAAAGATGCTATATTGAAAAGCATATTCACTGCAAACATGCTATGGGCTGCATCTTGAAATTAATTTAATTCACATGAGTTAAAGGTGATATATTAATGACTACCACAAGTGGTCAGTTTCCAAGCTGTGCCTGATCCTATTGGGCAGCTGAATGTATCAATTGGGATAAAGGGTTGCGATTGATTTAAAGAGCTGTTTTCTCTGATATTGTGAAAAGGAGGATATCTATGAGTTATTAGAAACTCAAAAGCTAAAACACAACTATATTAGGAAGATTTAAGCAATACCCAGAAATTAAAAAAGGACAACCCAACAATAAAAATAAAAATGAGAAAACACTTAAGCAAGACACAAAAACAGATTTCCAGTTCACCAATGGCAAATAGTAGGACAAATGAGGATTAAAAGTCTGATAGTGAACCAACAGGACTCCCTGCACCCATAGCACAGGAGGTAACAAAACTGATCAATCAGGCTCTAGAAAAATTCAAATCAGAAATAATTTCCCAGTTAACCAGAGAGATGATGAGCAAAACGGAAGTCATGATTCGAGACTCTAGAGCAGAAACTGACAAAAAAAAATGAGCTCAAGACTATGATAGAAGCCATGAAGACTCAGCATAAGAAAGAAATGGAAACAATGAATGCCCAACAGAGGAAAGAAATGGAATCCATAAAACAGATTCAAACAGATATCCAGGAGATTAAAAAGTCTATTGAAAGTGTATGCAACAGAATAAAAGATTGTGAAGATAGAATTTCAGATATAGAAGATAGGATTGCAGTCAGTGACTGTGAAAGAAGAGGTCTCTTAAAAACAGTAAAGGATCATGAGAAATCAATCCAACAACGCCTAGACAATACAAAGAAAAATAACATAAGACTGATAGGAATTCATGAAAAAACAGGAGAAAATGCAAATGACTTAAAAAAGCTCTTCACAGAATTAATGACAGAAAACTTCCCAAACAGAAGGGAAGAATTAGACATATAGATAAGGGTGGCATATAGAACTCCAAATAGCCACGAACAAAAAAAAAAATCTACACCTAGACATATAATAATCAAGATTCCAGAAATCCAACAGAAAAAC
>NW_022900916.1:46410192-46410828 GCF_012274545.1 Fukomys damarensis | reverse complement strand
AGACATTTAAATAAGAACGACTACCATCACGCTTCAAACTTTTCAATGAAATTGAAAGGGAAGCTATACTTCCAAATTCATTCCTGGAAGCAAGTATCACTTTGATTCCCAAACCAGGGAAAGATACAATGAAAAAGAACTACAGACCAATCTCCTTAATGAATATAGACGCAAAAATCCTTAATAAGATACTAGCAAACAGAATACAGAGGATTATTAAGAAGATCATCCATTCTGACCAAATCGGATTTATTCCAGAGATGCAAGGGTGGTTCAACATACGAAAGTCAATAAATGTAATACATTATATTAACAAAGTCAAGGACAAAAACCATATGATCCTGTCAATAGATGCAGAAAAAGCATTTGATAAAATTCAACACCCATTCATGATAAAAACCCTACAAAAAATTGGAATAGATGGTCTATACCTTAATTTAATAAAGGCTATCTATGAAAAGCCATCAGCCAACATCGTATTGAATGGCGAAAAACTGAAAACCTTCATGTTAAAATCAGGAAAAAGACAAGGATGCCCACTATCACCACTTCTCTTCAACATAGTTCTGGAAACATTAGCCACAGCAATTAGACAAGAGAAAGAAATTAAAGCAACAAAGATAGGAAAGGAAGAAG
>NW_022900916.1:46399034-46410048 GCF_012274545.1 Fukomys damarensis | reverse complement strand
GCACGAATAACAGACACACGGAAAGAGAAATAAGGGGAAAATTCCTTTTACAATAGCATCCAAAAAAATGAAGTATCTAGGAATCAATCTAACAAAAGAAACAAAAGATCTCTACACTGAAAACTACAGCACTTTGAAAAAAGAAATTGAAGAGGATATAAAAAAAATGGAAAGATATCCCCTGCTCCTGGGTAGGAAGAATCAACATAGTGAAAATGGTCCTACTACCAGTACTGCTATATACATTCAATGCAATGCCAATTAAAATTCCAACACTATATTTCACATAACTAGAAAAAGAAATCCAAAAATTCATTTAGAACCATAAGAGACCTAGAATAGCAAAAGCCATCCCTAGGCAACAGACACATGGCAGTGGGTATAACAATTCCCAATTCGAAACTATTCTACAAAGCCACTGTGATAAAAACAGCATGGTACTGGCAAAGAAATAGGCCTGAGGATCAGTGGAACAGACTAGAAGGCACAAAAACAAATGCAGATGTACTCAGCTACCTCATCTTTGACAAAGGAGCTGACCAACCTCCGTGGAGGAAAGACAGCCTCTTTAATAAATGGTGTTGGAAAAACTGGATGTCAACCTGCCACAGATTAAAATTAGACCCTTATCTTCTGCCATGCACTAAATTAAAATCCAAACGGATTAAAGATCTAAATATTAAAACAGACACATTAAACTTGCTGGAAGGTAAGTTAGGCAAAATTCTGGAAGACAATGGTATAGGAAAAGACTTTATGAACAGATCCTCAGTATCACGGGAACTAGCAGATAAAATCAACAACTGGGATCTCATCTTACTAAAAAGCTTCTGTACTTCAACAGAAACCATCAGTGGAACTAAGAGACAATCTACAATGGGGGAAAAAATTTTGACCAGCTGTTCTTCAGACAAAGGACTATTATCAAGGATATATAAAGAACTCAAAACAATCAGTCCCCCCAAATATAAAGACCTGATTCAAAAATGGGCATCCGAAATGAACAGACATTTCTCAGACAAAGAAGTAAAAGCAGCAAGAAAATATTTGAAAAAATGTTCCACATAAATGGTCACTCGAGAGATGCAGATAAAAACAACACTGAGATTCCACCTCACCCCACAAAGAATGGCTGCTAAGAAGAAATCACACAATAACAAATGTTGCCGAGGTTGTGGGGAGAAAGGAACCCTTCTCCATTGTTGGTGGGAGTGCAGACTAGTGCAACCACTATGGAAATCAATATGCAGATACCTGAAAGAGTTCGGACTAGAGGTTCCATTTGACCCAGCCATCCCTCTGCTGGGTATCTTTCCAAGAAAACTGAAAGAATCATATCACAGAGAAGTATGTGCACCCATGTTTATAGTGGCACAGTTTGTAATAGCTAAATCTTGGAAACAGCCTATTTGCCCATCCGTTGGAAACTGGATAAAGAAGTTGTGGTTTTTCTATAAAATGGAATATTACTCAGCCATAAAGAATGATAAAATAGATTCATTCATAGGAAAATGGATACATATTGAAGATATACTCCTAAGTGAAATAAATAAGTCACACATGTGTAAATACCGAATAGTTTCCCTGGTGTGAATAATCTGCAACAATGCATAAGATTCTAATAAGATTACTGACATTTAGAAATGGGAAGAAAGGCGCGAAAGGTGTAGGGAAGGCTGGATGGGTAGGGGAAGAGTAAAAAGGGAAAAGAAAAAAATGTGAGAGAATGAAAAGATGAAAATAAAGTGTTTGTAAATGGGGAGGGGAGGAGGGGTTGAAGGGAGGGCAGAGGTAAGGGGAAAAAATGAAAATCAAGACTTGTCATGTAGAGGTCCAAGACCCCAACAATGAATGTAACTGCCCTGTATCCCTAAAATGTACCAATAAACTCAATTAAAGCTGAAAACAAAAATAAAAAATAAAAATATAAACATATACTTCCCCTCATTCTGGAAATTAGAAAAACTAAATGAGCAGCCTAGACCGAATAACTAGTGAAGGAATTTTTTCTTGACTATGGAAGGCCAACTTCTTTTTGTATCTTTGAGAAGAATGAATCTGATTCGTGAAGACTTTATCCCCTACCTAGTTACTCTCCAAGGTCCTGTCTCTTGACTCCTTATATAGGGAGGAAGGTAGTTATAACTTCAACATATGGATTTTTGAGGGACCCAAATATTCAGTTCACCTTGCAGCAACAGCATACTTTGGGAAAATGTACTATTTTATGAAATCAGAACTCCAGAATGTTTTACACACATTGAGATTTGTCAGCGTTTACCAAAAAAAAAAAATATATATATATATATATACATACATACATATCACTAGCAAGTCTATGCGGGGAAAAAAAACAAAAGAGAATGTCTAAATCTTCACAGGCAGGCCTTCCCCTGTTTCTTTGGGCTAATTAATGATTGCATAAAATAGAAATGTTACATTTGTCAAAGAAAGGAAAAATTGAAAACAAAATACTAAGTGATACTAAAAAGTCATAAAGTAAAATTTAAAACATCTTTTAGAAATTAAATTATAATCATTACAAATTGGAGAATATTAGACACAACTGAAGAGACAATGAAGGAAAGCCTTTTCTTGTGTGAGTACTAGCAAGCATACACTGAGAGGGACTTTTGCCTCAGGTAAATTTATCAGGAAATAATCTCACAATCAGTACCTGTCAGAGGAGAGGGAAACATGATCAACTAGAGGAAGCAATTTAGCTGTGACATGTTTAAAACATCAGCCTTACAGAGTTCCATAAATTTTGGAGCTGGGACAACGCTCAAAAGTATACAAGTCAAGTTATCCTTGGTTGTGATAATTGTAATAGGTTCTTTGATGTGTGAAACCTTCAGGTAAGTGGCTTCCCTTTGGCTGAGAGCAATGTCAAGAGAGGGACTCAGCTGTAAACCACCAATGGGCATCTCTCCTAGAGCTGCCCAAGTGCTTCATCCTGGTTACACTATCACCACTATTGTCCAATTCTGTTTCACCTAAGAGGCAAGACAGGATGGGCCAAAGACAAACACCTCACTTCCCATTTGTTTACACAGTTAAGTGTGCTCACATGCATACATATAAGACCATGTATAGGCATGAAAACAAAACACATACACACAAACACATGTGAATATATACTAACTGAATAATAAATAGATAAGGTAAATAATTCTCCTCTGCAAATGCAATCATATGTATTAAAAAGGACTCTATAGACAATTTCTCAAATCTACATTTTTGCCACATGGAACAAAAAATTGACCTATTGTATTTTATTTTATTTTAGCTTAATGCCTGAAAGCTTATAAATTCCAAATTCATTCACAGCACAAATCACTTTCCTTTTAAAGACCTTTGGGAGAAAGTCTACAAAATTATTGTATTTGAAGCAAAAGTATCTACAGTCTAGTCAGTTGACATGTCTTTAGGTTTAACAATTTATTCAGAGCCCAAAAGGTACAAGGTGGATCTCTGCCCACAGTAACCCAATAGCACAAATAAATATTCATGTAAAAAGTTTTATTGTTCCAACAGACGTGTTAAGTTTCCAAAATGATGTAATTTTTTTAAACTTTGAGATTTAACAAAATACAGAAAATTGTATATAATTAAATAGTACAACCTGATATATTTTAGATATGTATGCACTTTTGAACCCATCATTATAGTGAATAAAATTAGCATACACATCAAGGCCAAGTGTTTGTTTCAACCACCTGTTGCTTGTGGATTTATTGTATATGTCTTTAATTTATTATAATCTTTCTTCAAGTGGAATTATATCACTATTTTTATTATAAGGGTTTTATAATATGTTTTCTGCTTCCTGGGAACTTGTACTCCTATTGTCATTAAATTTTTTCTGATCAATACATAGAAGTTGATACATTTTTTAAAATAAAATAAGTGCTTTGTAGATATCCATGGGGACATCTTCATCAATTTCAGGATTTCCCTCCAAATCTTATCCTTACTGAAAAAAAGATTGAAATCTGCTCTAATTTGGGGTTTGTCCACTTCCATTTTTACTTCTAACAATGCTTTTATTCAGTGAGAATTAATTTTCTCATTTCCTCATTTAGGTCCATCTACTTGTGCTGATGGGTACGCAAGTTTCTGCAAATGGAATTACATGTATTTTATTACAATTAACTGAAACTTTATACAAAGAAAAAATAAATGTTCACCCTAATAATGGTAATAAGCAATATCTGATTAATATATAAAATTAGTGCACTGATGAAACACTGAAATGTAAGTTCTAAAACTATTTTCAACTGTGGTCCATGGCTAACAAGATTACTGTTTCTATTTTGATATAACCTATCATTGGATTTTGATGGGAATAGCCCTGAATCTATGAATTACTTGGGGGTACAGAGATTTCAACTGCATTCAGTCTTTTTTCCCTCTTTGACACTTGAGTTTGTAAAGTCAAAGATTGACATGTAAATTTAAGGTACTTCAAATGAAATGTTTGAAAGGCAGCAAGCCAGAATAATGTACCCTATGATGTCAACATATTCCAGAGTCAGTCAACCATCTTTCAATGCTTAAATATTCCTTTACTAATTTTCTGCGATTGGTGGTAAAGAGGCTTTTATTTAATAAATATATAAATCTATAAAGAAGAAAATATTAATTATAATAAGAAATAGAATTATGTGGTTCACTTTATTGCCCCAGCACATTCTCTCCTTATATACATGCTTCATGGGAAATCAGATGTTTAGAATGTTACTCATTTCTATCGACTCAAAGTGTTACAATCATGCAAGACATAATAAATGCACCTAGCCAAGCGCAGCACAGACACCTGTAATCCCAGCACTCTGAGAAGCTAGTGCAAGAGAATGGCAAGATCAAGCCCAGCCTGGACATAGCAAGATCCTGTCTCAAAATATACCACTAAATAGGGCTGAGGAAGCAGATCAGAGGAAAGGCCCTGTATTCAGTTCCTAGGACCATGGACAATAATAATAAATATGCCTTTATAAACTCCTCTTTCATACATGTTATTATACACTACCTCCCCTCTATTTTGAGACATACAATTTGATATTTTAACATTTTGAAGGAAGTTATCACTCTAATCTGGAAATTATTCTGGACTCTATTTTTTTTTTTTTTCCTGGAGCTGATGATTGAACTCCGGCTTCTCATGTGCTATGGAACCATTTTATCATTTAGCTACATACTCAGCCCTCAAGCTTGTTTGTTTTTAATTTCAAGGCAATATTATTTTTCCTAAAGTCATGGAAGAGTGTAGTTTTGCACCAGATTTATGTTTTTAGGTTTTCATTGTAATGCAAATATTATTTCTTCCTCTGTCTCTTTCTTTTTGTTCGTGTTTATGCAGTTGTATTGTATTGCTAATTTTTAACATGAAACATCAATATAAACAACTCGACTGATTTCATGACATCAACTTAATATAAACCATGAACACCTAACCTTTTTACTATATGATTTCCACCATCTTGATTGTAATTGATACGGTTACTACTCTATCCCAATATTTCCTTCCTCCTACATTTAAAAATGTTTAATGGAAATTTGTTTTTCAACCTATTATTATGGAATAAGTGTTTATAAGGCAACCCAAGTAGGGCTCTCTGATGGTAGTGATATTCTGTTTCTTTATCTGTAATATTGTTTATGAGGAACATTCTTTGAATCTTTTAAAATATTTAACAAGTTGTATAAATAAGATTTGTGAATTTTTAGTAAGAAATTACTAGTAAGTATTTTGGGGATAATGGTAATGTATACAATATAATGCTTGGCTTGCATGAATTTTGTAGTTTAAAAACTGCATTGTTAATTATAAGTTAAATGTATTTTTTTCTAGATGTTAATAAAGACAATTATATTAACTTCATATATTTATAGAATATATAAAGATGGAAAACAATAGATTCATCTGTTTCAACCCCAAAATTATATAAAAGAGCAAAAGGGATTTGTAAAAGATAATAGTTAATTAGAAGAAGAACTAGAATTAGAAACTAGCTCACTGAATAATAATCTCTTTGATGTATTTTTAAATAACAACTGGGTCATTCTGCAATTAAACTTGCTTGGGAAAACAAAAAAGTGCTCAAAATAAGACAAATAAAAGCTTAGACAAGATACAAAGGCTGAAATGATTATCTCTCATCCTTTAAACTTCATTTTAGTGTATATTTTTTAACTACCGTAGTTTCCATTTTCTGGAAATCTTACTGCATGGGCTGCCATGAAGTATTACCAACAGTTATGTTGTTTATCTGCCATGACTGTAAATGATATCCTAAAGTTATTAAGCTAAGTGAAAGAAATGAAATGTCTTGTGCTTAAAGTACATCATACTATTATTATTATGTTAATTACATGGAATCAAATTTTATGTACATTCCAGTGATACATTTACAGGTTTAATTTATCTTCTGTTACTACAGCTTCTATTATAAGCTATGATTTCTACTGCAGATTCATGAAAATGAAGGTTGGCATACACACTAGCATACTTACATCTGGGCCACTCTGAGGTCACTATACCATTATGATCTTTAATATAGCAATATATAATTTAGCAGTATTTTTATTCAACAAGATATTATAAGAAATAAAATACTTTGTAAGTTTCCAAAATGACTAAACATTTAGACAAGAATAGCATATGCTGGGCTAAAAATAAAGGCTATCAATAAAAAGCCTTTCTGCAGTATTGCTGTCATCAAATCCATCTGTCCCTGGGAGGACACAGCATGTTACCTTCTATTGCCAAGAGAGCAGTCCTGTGTGCAAGGTCTTCAAGTGACTTACCCACCCATGAATACAGTCACCTCTATATTTCTTTCAGTTAGACGACTGTGACTTAACAGGAAGAATAGTGTTCATTGAATCTGATGATCAACGTTTCTGTCTCATTCTACCGCAGCGTTTTCAAGCTCAGTTATGCCTTTTGTTCCCCTAAAGCTTCAGTTTCCCTGTTTAGAAAATGCAGCTAATTCACTTTCAGTTGGACTAAGTTGTTTGAACAATTAATAGAAAGAGACTCACTGGAAAATTTATATAATTATATAGTAGTTTTATTGAAGACAGAACTTTGGAGAGAAAAGAAGTACTGAGAGCAAAACTTTCACACTTCAGTGGGATGAATAAAACTTTTGTAGACATATTTATTAGCACATGGAATACGGTACTCATTACCATCCAAAGTGGCCTCTTCTGTTATTAACTACACTTGACATAGCGTTCTCTTATATTGAAAAAAATGTGCTTTCTTATTTTTTTTCTATCCAGTGTTGTCAAACTGTATTATTTCACACAGAACAGATTTAAGCTATTATTCTACCCATTTCAGTAGATAAACACTTATTAAATGTAAGTTAGATTGTCAAAATGTACATGATGAAATCCATAATTTAACTGGTCCCATGTGAGAAACAGATGAGAACATCAATCATTAAAATACAATGGAACTACAGTACTCTACAGAAGTCTGCAGGAGGGAGAAGTGGTGTCTAACTGAAGTTGAGAGGATTAAGCAAGGAGCTAAAGTGGGCACTGAGGGATCCCTAGAAGATGAGAGATGATATTCCAGGAGAGAAAAGAGTATGCACAGGCATGATTTCAGCTATATTCAAATACTTTAAAACTTTTATACATTATTAATAAAAGTTTCTAAAGCTCAAATAACAAAATGGAAAAACATATTTTAGGACCTGCCTGGAATTGATGAGTGTAGAGGTAAATCAAATATCGAAGAATAAACTATCACATACATTTTGAATTTGAAACAAACATTAAAATATTTGATGCAGCATTAGTAGCATTTAACTTTTTATGGAAAGGTTGATTGTTAAGTGAAACATATAAATATATTTTTTATTTTCATTAACTGTAAAACTCTTGAAATCCAATGAATGGAATATGAATTTGAATGCACTTATGAATTATTGATTTGAAGATAATGGCTGTAAAATATTCAAAGTAACATCAAGAAAAGCATAAAAATTTTAAAAGTGTCTGTCAACCTAAACTCAAAAGAATTTTAAAAGTATCTATAAACCATTTTTCTAGAAGAAAAATATGAATTTATTTTAGTACAGCTAAAATAACAGTGTTTTCAATTACTCTATTCTCATTTTGATTGAGAAAACTATATTCCAAATCTATCACCACAAAAACTAAAGACAACTTTGAGTATAGGTAAATTATATTGTAAGTATTTTAATCAACTGTAATGAATAGTACAATTAATTTTATGAGATGATCTTTATTAGAAAAGTCATTTGTGATTTTTTTCATATATATGTAAGCTGAGAATCTGAAATTCTATCATGCAGAAGTATTGACTAAATTTTATAATTGCCCATAAAAGGGAGAATAACTTGTATATACATATATGAACATGTAATGATTCATGCATATATAAATTTGTGCATGTGACACACGTGAAACAACTATGTCACACAATGAAATACCAAGATATCTTGAAAATGAACATGAGAGTTAAGTATTTTATATGGAAAGAATTTGTAGGTGTGTGTCAGGATTTAGGATTAGAAGAGTACATAATAATGTTTACTCTAAGCTTCATATAATGGTTGTTTACATTTTATAAGTTTATATATGTTAGCAATGTTGTAATGATTTTTTCCTCTATTGAACTGTGGTACATGTTTATTCTTTATTGGGTTTTAGAAAATTATCAATGAAATGACATCTTTCCTATTTGTATTTTTACTACATTCATGTACCTTTTATGGTTTCCTAAATATTATGAGGAAAAGTAGTAATAAAAGATGAAGGGGGAAAGAGGAAAGAACCTTTCCATGGGAGAGTTGAGAATATAAAGTGTTTGATTGGAGGAAAGTGATGGAAAAAAAAAAACAGAAGAAAGATATTTAAAGATCAACCCAGCACTACATTACCCTCAATCTTATTTCTCTATTGGGGTCATACACTTTAGTGAAAAAGTAATGAGGTAGTTTTGGTGTACTTCTATTTCTATGGAACATAGAAGAGCTCAGTGTCTTGCCAAGATTGGTTAGTGGGAGGTGAGGACTAAGGTCAGGGATACCACAATCATCTCTATCACTGCAGGGATAGACTCCTAATAAATGTCTCAATGTCCCATATGACATATCAGCTCTTTCATCATTAAAGACAGTGGTCACTTAGGAAAAGATGACACTGAAAGAACCACCTGCATACTTACAGAGGATGTTCGTATTCTGTGTCTCCAACTTGCATTGTATAATATGTCAGTTTTAAAAAATTATTTTTTTTAGAATTAACCTTTTAAGCATAGTTTTACTCCATTTTAAGTAGGTGAAGATGGTGTTCATCATTATTAGACAGAAAACTCTTTGTAGCTATATTACCAGAAAAAAAAACAAACAATAGGATTATAGAGGACATGGCAAAGGAAACTGTAAGATAGGGAGAAGGTGATACAAATAATTCATAAGACACTGTGATTGAACAAGTTCTTTCTGTGCTCAGCTCATTGTATTGCAGTACCTTTATAGCCCCAAAGCCTCTAGAATGCAGTGCCCTTACTTTAATGCTGTTTGTATCCTCTGCGTGTGGTAACATTACTGTGAAGGATTTGTTCTATATGTATTCTTGAATAGGTTCAAATTACCTTTCCAGAACACCTTTTAAGATCTACAGTGAAAAATGTCTTTATAGTCAATTATGGTTGAATACCTCATGTTCTACTAAAAATGTATCAAGGTTAGATATTTTAAAATCTAGAACCAAATTCAATGGCCCAATATTTTCCAGATGGATAATATTTAAATGAAAATGTCATAATATAAATTTTGATTTAGGTATAAGATTATTTTATAACTGTTTTCTGTGCATATAAGTTTTTCTTGACACAAGTGTAGAATATTCGATTTTGACGAAGCAGGTTTGTTGTTTTTTTATAAAATCTGAAGGAAGAAAATGGCAGTTGCAATTAATATATTCATTAAACTGTCGAGATAAACTAGAAATAAAATGAATATCTTTGACAAAAATTTATTGTTGGTGTTTGTTGTTTCAGGTGTTTTCTAATTCTATGGAATTGAAGGGAAGTCCAGGAAAACTGATGTGGGAATATTTTATAGGCCACATCTGTGTTCTTTTGTAAATCTGTGAAGCTAACATGCAGAGCAAAAGAACTCAGGGCCACAAAGGTCTGACCACTCTTTTGCTACCCAGCCTCCCTCATTCATCAAAATTCCTACATATATTCCATATTTTTCTGTCTAAGTTCTTTTCAGTTCCTTAGACATAATAGACAGGCATTCATGCATACCATTCTCTGTAATTATTCTTCAATTTCTCCATTCTCTTTTCCAAGATTTAGCCCACATATTCTCACAAACCCCACACATGCCTCGCTCTCACATTCATATGCTTCTATGCCAACTGAAATTAGTATTTTTCTTTTATATTCTATTTAAGTGAAATGTTTCTTAGGTGTTTCAGGCAGGAATTGTTTATATTCCCTAAGTGTACATTTCCTGTCATCTGCTACTCTTTTTCATCCATTAGAATTGGACTTTTTAAGAACAAGGAATTCTAAGTTATTCATCAGTGAGGCCCAGAAAAATATCTAGTATTTAGTGGACACTCCGTAAGTTATACATGCCTGTGTGAAAATGGCAAAGCACAAAATTGAGTAGGTATAATTGAAACCTGAATTCAAATGGCTTACAAGCAATTATATAATATAAATAGCACAGCCCTTGGGAGAGAAGACCCGTGTAAGTAAATTACAAAGAAAAACATTAAGAATCACTGAACAGATATATGCCATTTGCAATTTGTTATTGCTGAAGGGAATTGGTATGTACAGATGAGCATCAGCAATGTCTAAATCACTCATTTAGTATCTATCATTATACACTGTCTATTATTAAGTGATTTGCTAGCAAATGCTTGCATTTTCTAAAAGCATTATACAAATTCTAAAATTAGTGGATATTTCTCATCTAGTATGACATATCTGTACTTCCTAGCATGT
>NW_022900916.1:46383296-46398643 GCF_012274545.1 Fukomys damarensis | reverse complement strand
TATTCTCACAAACCCCACACATGCCTCGCTCTCACATTCATATGCTTCTATGCCAACTGAAATTAGTATTTTTCTTTTATATTCTATTTAAGTGAAATGTTTCTTAGGTGTTTCAGGCAGGAATTGTTTATATTCCCTAAGTGTACATTTCCTGTCATCTGCTACTCTTTTTCATCCATTAGAATTGGACTTTTTAAGAACAAGGAATTCTAAGTTATTCATCAGTGAGGCCCAGAAAAATATCTAGTATTTAGTGGACACTCCGTAAGTTATACATGCCTGTGTGAAAATGGCAAAGCACAAAATTGAGTAGGTATAATTGAAACCTGAATTCAAATGGCTTACAAGCAATTATATAATATAAATAGCACAGCCCTTGGGAGAGAAGACCCGTGTAAGTAAATTACAAAGAAAAACATTAAGAATCACTGAACAGATATATGCCATTTGCAATTTGTTATTGCTGAAGGGAATTGGTATGTACAGATGAGCATCAGCAATGTCTAAATCACTCATTTAGTATATATCATTATACACTGTCTATTATTAAGTGATTTGCTAGCAAATGCTTGCATTTTCTAAAAGCATTATACAAATTCTAAAATTAGTGGATATTTCTCATCTAGTATGACATATCTGTACTTCCTAGCATGTAGTAATACATAAGCTTTCAGTACATAATTTTAATCTCAGAAATGGGTCCATTTTAATGAGCCATAATAAGTGCTATAGGTTGGATTGTACTCCTACACACATGGGTAGAAGTCTTTGGTCTACAGTACAACAGATTGTGACTGTAAGTGGAAATAGACTTCTTAGAAAGGAACCCATGTCAAAATTTGGTCATTAGATTCTTAATCCATTATGACTAATATTCCTACATAAGCAAAAATATGAACATAGACATTTGAATAGAAGGAAGATAATATGAAATGATACAAGGAGAAGATGACCACCAACAAGTAAAGGGGAGAGGCTTGAAACACACCTTTCCTTCACACTCAGAAGGAAACAGTCCTACCATCTTGATCCAAGACTCTTGGTATCTTGAACTGAAAATACAACAAATTTCCATTGTTTAAACTATCAGGTCTAGGTGGTTTGTTAGGGCAGCTTTAGCAAATGAATAGAGTAAGCAATAAATTCAATATAGTATAATCAATAATAAATAATATAATCAATTGAAATTCTGTGCCTTACCTGTTTCAGTAATGACTTTTCTTCTTTTTAAAAGTCATTAAAAACATACTTAACTTGTACATTACATGTCATGTGATGATAGTTTTCCTTTTTTTTCTTACAGGTTTCTTTCCTCTTGTATGTTTTCAACATGTCACAAAATTTAATTTGTTGAGATTGTTTCTTATTTAGAGCTATGAACTGAATGACCACCCTGGAACTATATTTGCAACAGATGTTCCTCAAGATCCTTAAAGAGAAAAGCAGTTGAAGAAATCAAGTAGAAGCCCGACATTTGGAGTCCTCAGGGATATATTCTGGTGACGTGAAAGTCCAATTATTTCCTCTACTTTATAGACTTGTTTCTCTACTTAGAAAGTGGTGAATTTGTTTTCCAAGTCACATTAATTATTAATTTCTAAAGAATTATGAGTATCTCACAATTATGACACCATGAGATCCTTAAAAGTCACTTATCTGGTTAGTTAATATCACAGTTAGATTAATAATGGAGTAATGAAATAAGACAGATAATGCAATTTAATATAATTGGCTAGTATGTAAACTGTTGACACCTAAGTTTCACTTTTCCCAAGGTGCAATGAAGATATCATGGCAATTTATTTATTAGTAGCAATACAGCAAGTGGAAAATGGCTTTAAATAAAGCAATTATTTGGTTAACATCATAAAATGAGGTAATAAACAAAAAACTGTAAATAAAATCTTAAATAATCTTTAATAATTAATAATAATATTTGCTTTTGAGAATGTATATATTTAAACTAAAGGCTTATTTGCAAATAAAATAATCAAATGCTCAAGTCATTTGTCCATTAATTTTTTATTTTAATGAACAATTTTGAAGAATACAAATTACCTGCTGAAATAAAGTGTAATTGGGATATTTGCTTCTATTCCAATTATATATGATGCAGAAGAAAAGGGAGAAATGAATATTCTTGAATAATGTTGATAATTCTCATTAACTTTGTTTTCACCTTAATGAAAAGACTGAAGGCAAGAGTACATCTCAGAATTTGTTAGGAATAGCAAGTTGTGTTTTGTCACTTGGTCTATCCTAACAAAATATCAAAAATTTATTTAAACAGCAAAAACTTTGCTCAAAGCTCTTGAGGCTACAAGTTCAAAATGAAGGTGCCTCTCTCCTTGACTTGCAGATGGCCACATCCTTCTTGTGTCCCCACCTGCTTTTCCTCTATGCGTGTGCATGCATCCCTGGTGTCTCTCCATGTGTCCAATTTCCTCTTTTTATAAAATGCTAATCAGATTGGATTAGAGCCCACCTTCGTGCCCTCATTTTCACTTAATTGTCTCTTTAAAGGTCCTCCAACAGTTGCAATTCTGAGGTACTGAGGGCTACAGCTTCAACAAATGAATTTAGGCAGAGGAGTTGTCACAATTCAACCCACAACAGTGGTAGAAAGTATTCCAGATTCTTGCAAACCTTCCTTCTTTTAGATAAAAGCCTAGTTTATCTAGAGCTTTAGATGTAATTTACCTGCATATGTAGGTGTAGTATTTACAACTAAGATATGTTAGTCTTTAGAATTTCTTTATATTCTGTCTCACTACAGCTTCATTCTATCCTATTAATAAATTAAGAAACATTCATCTTTTCAAATTGTTTGCATCTAACATCTATTCATTTCCAAAAGTTTTCCTAGTAGTTCCATTGTGACACTTTTTCTATAAATAAAAATAACTCTATTCCTCTTTATTTCCTTATTCAAAATGATGAACATCATATCTGTAATTTCTTACAATACTTCTAGTAAGTAAATTGTACCTAACATAAACACAATATCTGACCAAATGGAGCATGTGGACTTTTACAACAAAAAGGACTTATTAGATTACTGCATTAATGTATCATTAAAATATATTATAAATGTTGGGAGATAAGTATTGAAAGGCATATACAAACTCTGTTAATGAGAAATTTTTGAAATAATATTGAAAAATATCTGAATGTAAAAAGCAAAGGGGAAGACCAGAATGGCTATAAGCATAGATGATTAGGATAGATAATATAGCTAAACATGACTGTAACACAGAGAGTGGTAGTAGGAATATCATTTATGCATGGCAGTATAAATGATATTACATAGAATGATATATCTTGAACAATTTTAATGACAAGTTGCTTATAAGAGGAAGTTTTTCTATAAATAAATAGAGATAACTAGGTTCAAAAATACTTAGAAGTTAACATTGATTTGACCATTATTGAACACCTGTAATAAAGGGGAAAGAAGTTTCAAGGGGAACTTCCAGAATTTGATTTATGGGCCTAGGGGTGCTTGATTCTATTTGTCAAGAAATGAAGTTTGAAGAAGATCTGTTTTAAAGAATATTGGGTGCTGCTTGGAGCATGTTAAAGCTGAGTTGATCTTTGAATATCTAAGCATAGAGTTCAATTAGATGAGTAGTTATATAATTCTTGAGCTTTACAAATTTAGACTGTAAAGATATATATTTGGAAACTGTTGGCTGGTTTCTAAAATATATATTTATAAAATTGAGATAATATAACAATGGGTATTGGGATGTGTACTATATGCATATATGTCTTCTAAAGAAGAAACAAAATAATAGAGTACACCCAAACTCATTCCTAGAAGGTAGAATTACTTTGATTCCAAAACTAGACAATGACTCCCCAAAAAATAAAAACTACAGGCCAATTATTTGAATGAATACAGATACAAAGATCCTTTAAAAATAGTGCGATATCAACATTAAAAAAAAAAAGGAATCAGGCCGAGGATTTAGCTCAGTGGTTCGGTGGCCTGCCTCGCAAGTGCAAGGACCTGAGTTCGATCCCCGGTACCAAAAAATAAATAAAATAAAATAAAAAACATTTTAAAAATCTACACAATAATAGAATAACCAACAGAGCAAGGAGACAATTTACAGAATGAAGAAAATGTTTTTCTTTACACTTTGGATAGAGGACTAATATCTATTCTATATAAAGAGCTCAAAAAATGATACCTCTGAAAATTAAAGACTCAAGAAATGGGCAACTGAAATGAATAGACACTTCTCCAAAGCACAATTGACCTATAAATACATGAAAAAGTGTCTAACATCTCTAACTACTATAGAAATGCAAATTAAACAACACTGACATTCTCATCTCACTCTGGAAAGAATGGCTATCACCCAGAAATCAATTAACAAACGTTAGCAAGGCTTTGGGGGAAAATGAACCCTTCTACTTTTTTGGTGGAATATAATTGTACAGACAATCACTGTGGAAATCAGTATGGAGATTTATCAAAAAACTAAAACTAGGAATTCTATTCCACTCAGCTACTCACATTCTAGGTGTCCTCTTCAAAGAGTGAAACACATCATATTGCAGTGCTAAGTGCCCACCTATGTCTATGGCAGTACACCTTATAGTAGTTAAATCTTAGAAGTGACCTATATGCTGATCAACATATGAATGACTAAAGAAAATGTAATATTTATACACAATAAAATACTACTCCACTAAAAAGAAGGATAAATTTGATTCATTTGTAAAAAAAAAAGGCTACAACTTGACACAATAATGTTGAGTAAAGTGATTCAGACACACAGAATTAAATATCACATGGTTTCACATAAATGAGAAGCCCAAGTATTAATAATTGAAAGAGCAACAGCCACACTTTTGGGCCAGGAATTTAACTCAGTGGAACGACACCTGCCTTACAAGCACAAAGTCCTGAGTTTGATCCCTGGTGCCACCAAAAAATAAAAAGTAAAAAGTAAAGAGCAAAATAGAAGTTAGATAGATAGATCTTTTGCAAAAGGAAAGAGGATCAAGAGCTAGAGGGAAGGGAGGTTAAGGGGAAGTAGAAAGAATTAAGATGTACTATGTACTTGTACATTTGTACTATTATGAATGCAATCACTATGTACTTCAACTCTGTACTAATAAAAATTAAATAAATAAATATTTTTAAAAACACAATTGAAATGAATTTCCAACACATCAATTTAAAATCAAATGCTTTATAGCTCTATTTGAGCTTATTACATTAACAATCAAACTAAAAAGGTCATACTGCTCCATCTGTAAGCTTTCAGATGAACAAAATATTTTTTGTACAAGGTCATGTACAAGCAAGTAAAGATTTACATAGTTGCTACATATACAGTAAGGGGCTTAAAGGAGCAAAGAGTTGTCCAGAAACTGGAAATTTTGACTTACTAAATCCCAGGTAAGTAAACTGTAGCCTAATGTACTTCCAGCCTAACATGTATATTTCCTTTTTTTTTTAAATTGAATTTACTGGTATATTCTAGGTAGACAGTACAGTTACATTCATTACTGGGATCTTGTATGTTTACATGCCAGGTCTTGGTTCTCATTTTTCCCCTTGTTCCCACCCTCCCTTCACCCCCTCCTCCCTTCCCCACCTTCAAACACTTTAATTCCATTTTTACATTTTCTCATATTTTTTCCTTTTCCCTTATTCCCCTTTCCCTATCCTTCTCACTGTCCCTACACCTTTGGTCCTTTTCTTCCTATTTCACATTGCTAATTGCCCTGTTAGGATCTTGAGTACTGTTTTAGTTTTTCACACCAGACAATCTATTCAGTATTTGCACATGGGTGACTTATTTATCTCACTTAGGAGTATATCCTCAAAATGTACCCATTTGCCTATGAATTAATCTACTTTCTCATTCTTTATGGCTGAGTAGTATTCCATTTTATAGAAAAACCACATCTTCTTTATCCAGTTTCCAACTGATGGGCAAATGGGCTTTTTCCAAGTTTTAGCTATTACAAACTGTTCTGCTATAAACATGGGTGTGCATATATCACTGTGGTATTATTCTGTAAATTCTTTTGGAAAGATACCCAACAGAGGGATGGCTGGGTCAAATGTAACCTCTATTCCTAGTTCTTTGAGGTATCTCCATATTGACTTCCATAGTGGATGCACCAGTCTGCACTCCCACCAACAATGGAGAAGGATTCCTTTCTCCCCACAACCCTGCCAACATTTGTTGTTGTTTGATTTCTTGATAGCAGCCATTCTTTGTGGGGTGAGGTGAAATCTCAGTGTTCTTTTCATCTGCAACTCTGGAATGACCAGTGATGTGGAGCACTTTTTCATACACTTACTTGCTGCTTTTATTTCTTTGTCTGAGAAATGTCTGTTCATTTCAGATGCCAATTTTAGAATTGGGCCTTTATATTTGGGGGGGGCTGGTTGTTTTGAGTTCTTTATATATTTTAGATAATAGTCCTTTGTCTGCGGAGCAGCTGGTAAAAAGTTTTTCCCACATTGTCGGTTGTCTCTTAGTTCTGTTGATGGTTTCTTTTGCAGTTCAGAAGCTTTTTAATAAGATGAAATCCCAGTTGTTGATTCTTTCTGCGAGTTCCCATGCTACTAAGGATTTGTTTATAAAGGCTTTTCCTATGCCAATGTCTTCCAAAGTTCTGCCTAACTTATCTTTCAGCAAGTTTAGTGTTTCTTTTTTTATATTTATATCTTTATTCTACTTGGATTTTAATTTAGTGCATGGTGACAGATAAGGGTCTAGTTTTAATCTTTTGCAGGTTGAGATCCAGTTTTTTGAACACCATTTATTAAAGAGGCTATCTTTCATCCAGTGGGGACTGTCAGCTCCTTTGTCAAAGATGAGTTAGTTGAGTGCATCTGGAGGTTTTGTGTGTGTGTGTGTCTTTCAGTCTGTTCCACTGATCCTCAGGTCTCTTTCTTTGCCAGTAACATGCTGTTTTTATCACAGTGGCTTTGTAGTATAGGTTCAAATTGGAAATTGTTGTACCCACTGCCATGTGTCTGTTGCCTAGGATGGCTTTTGCTATTCAAGGTCTCTTATGGTTTCAAATGAATTTTTGGATTCTTCTTTCTAGTTCTGTGAAGTATTGTGTTGGGATTTCAATTGGTATTACATTGAATCTGTATAGCAGTTTTGGTAGTATGGATATTTTCACTATGTTGATTCTTCCTACCCAGGAGCAGGGGATATCTTTCCATTTTCTTATATCGTCCTCGATCTCTTTTTTCAGAGTGCTGTAGTTTTCAGTGTAGGGGTCTTTTGCTTCTTTTGTTAGAGTGATTCCCAGATACTTCATTTTTTCAGATGCCATTGTGAAAGGAATTGTTTCCCTAATTTCTTTCTCAGTGAGTCTGTTTGTGTGCAAGAAGGCTATTGATTTTTGGGTGTTGACCTTGTATCCAGCTACTCTGCTAAAAGTGTTAATTAAGTCAAGAAGTCTTTTGGTGGAGTTTTTGGGGTTTTCAATATAGAGTATCATATAGTCAGCAAATAATGACAGTTTAACTTCTTCCTTTCCTATCTTTATTGCTTTAATTTATTTCTCTTGTCTAATTGCTATGGCTAATGTTTCCAGAACTACATCAAAGAGGAGGGGTGATAGTGGGCATCCTTGTCTTGTTCCTGATTTTAACATGAAGGTTTTCACTTTTTGGCTATTTAATATGATGTTAGCTGTTGGTTTATCATAGATAGCCTTTATGAAGTTGAGACATAGAATATCTATTACAATTTTTTGCAGAGATTTTATCATGAATGGGTGTTGAATTTTGTCAAATGCTTTTTCTGCATCTATTGAAAGGATCATGTGGTTCTTGTCCTTGACTTTGTTAATATAGTATATTATATTTATTGATTTACATATGTTGAACCATCCTTGCATCCCTGGAATAAATCCAACTTGGTCAGGATGTATGGTCTTCTTGATGATCCTCTGTATTCTGTTTGCTAGTATCTTATTAAGGATTTTGCATCTATATTCATTAAGGAGATTGGCCTGTAGTTCTCTTTTTTAGTTACATCTTTCCCAGGCTTGGGAATCAAAGTGACATTTGCTTCCAGGAATGAATTTGGAAGTATTGCTTCTCTTTCAATTTCATTGAAAAGTTTAAAGAGAAATGGCAGTAGTTCTTCTCTAAATCTCTTGTAAAAGTCAACAGTGAATCCGTCAGGACCTGGGCTTTTCTTTCTTGGTAAGTTTTTAATTACGTTTTGAATTGCCCTGGTTGTGATTGGGGTGTTTAAAATGTTTTTATCCTCTTCGTTCAACTTTGGTAATTCATAAGTATTTAGAAATCTGTCCAGTTTTTCTATGTTTTACTTTTTTTTTGAGTACAGGTTCTCATAGTATGTATTAATGATCCTGTGGATTTCTGTGGGATCTGTTTTGACTTTGCATTTTTCTTTCCTGATTGCATGGATCTGAGCCTTTTCTTTCCTTTTTTGGATAAGGTTTGCTAAGGGTTTATCAATTTTATTTATTATTTCAAAAAAACAACTCTTTGATTCATTTATTTTTTGTATCATTTTCTTAGTTTCCATTGCATTAATTTCTGCTCTAATCTTTATAATTTCCTCTCTTGTCAGAGCTTTGGGTTTTTCTTGCTCTTTTTTCTCTAGGAGTCAAAGAGTCACCATTAGGTTGTTTATTTGAGCTAGCTTTGTTTTCCTAATGTGGGCATTCAGTGCTATGAATTTTCCACACAGAACTGCCTTCATTGTGTCCCATAGATTCCTGTATGTTGTATTGGCATTTTTGTAAAAACTGTCTGATTTCTTCTTTAATTTCCTCTGTGATCCATTGATTGTTCAGGAGAGTGTTATTCAATTTCTATGTGTTTGTGCAGTTCCTATGGTTTCTTAAACTATTGATCTCCAGATTTACTGCACTGTGATGTGATAATATACAGGAAATAATTTCAATTCTTTTGCACTTATTCAAACCTGTTTGTGAGCTAGTATGTGATCTATCTTGGAGAATGGCCCATGTGCAGCTGAAAAGAATATATATTCTGATTTGTGGGGTGGAACACTCTATAGATGTCTAATAAGTCCATACATTCAAAAGCTTGGTTCAGTGCTTGTATTTCATTGTTGATTTTTTTCCTAGTTGATCTGGCTCTTTGTGATAGTGGGGTATTCAGATCCCACACTACAATTGTATTAGTGGTTATTTGGTTTTTCATGTTACTTAATATTTGTTTTATATAGTTAGGGGAATTTATATTTGGTGCATATATGTTTGTGATTGTCATTTCTTCCTCTTGGATTGTTCCCTTTACAAGAATGTAGTGGCCTTCTTTGTCTCTCTTAATCAGTTTTGGTTTGAAATTTGCTTTGTCTGTGTATAAGATTGCTACCCCTGCATTTTTCTGGGCTCCTGTTGGGTGGAGAATTGTTTTCCATCCTTTCACTTTCTGTCTATGGGCTTCTTTTTGCATTAGGTGTGTTTCTTGTATACAACATATTGTTGCATTTTGCTTCTTAATCCGTTCTGCCGATCTATTTCTCTTGATTGGTGAATTGAGGCCATTGACAATGATATTCATAAATGATATGTACTTATTATTGTCATGTTATGTCCTTTTGTTGACTCTTTTTATTTTTTGTCCTCCCCTTTTAGTTTCTTGCCTTGGCTATTTGATTTGTTCTATTGGGCCTCCTTGTGTTATGATCTTCATTGTCTTTTTTCTAGGATATTGTTTAAAATTCTTTGTAGTGCTGGTTTAGTATTCATACACTTTCTCAAGTGTTCTTTGTCATGGAAGTATCTTATTTCTCCATCCATTTTGAAAGAGAGTTTTGCAGGATACATCAGTCTTGGTTGTAGGTAGTTTTCTTTTAGGACTTGAAATACCTCACTCCAGGCTCTCCTTGACCTGAAGGTTTGTGTTGAAAAGTCTGCTGTGATTCTGATGGGCTTTCCTTTGCATGTGGTTTGTTTATTTTCTCTTACTGCTTGTAGTATTTTGTTCTTTTGTTGGGTTTCTGGGATCTTGATTATTATATGTCTAGGTGTAGATTTTTTTTATCATGGCTAGTTGGTGTCCTATATGCCTTGCTTATCTGTATGTCTAATTCTTCCCCTCTGTTTGGGAAGTTTTCAGTTATTAATTCTTTGAACAGCTTTTTTAAGTCATTTGCATTTTCTCCTGGTACTTCATGGATACCTTTGCATCATCTAGGAGTTGTTGGATAGATTTCTCATGATCCTTTTTTTTTTTTAAAGAGGCCCCTCTTTTCATGGTCACTGACTGCAATCCTATCTTGTATCTGAGATTCTATCTTCGCATTCTTTTATTATGTTGAGTACACTTTCAACAGAGTTTTTAATCTCCTGGATATATTGTTTGAATCTGTTTTATGGATTCTACTTCTTTCCTATGTTGGGCGTTCATTGTTTCCATTTCTTCCTTATGCTGGGCCTTCACGACTTCTATTATGTTCCTAAACTCATCTATTTTTTTTTGTCAGTTTCTGTTCTAGAATCTTGAATCATTTCTTTCATTTTGCTCACCATCTCTTTGGTTATCTAGGAAATAATTTCTGTTTTGAATTTTTCTAGAGCTTGATTGATCAGTTTTTTTACTTCCTGTACTGTGAGTTCTGAGAGTTACTTCCTGTACTGTGAGTTACTTCCTGTACTCTGAGTACTGTGAGTTGGTTTTTTTCATATGGTCTTAATCAGGTTGAGATAAAGACCATCTATTCCAATTTTCTGCAGGGTTTTTTTTTTGTCATGAAAGGGTTTGGATTTTGTTGGATACTTTTTTTGCATCTATTGAGATGGTTTTTGTCCTTAGCTCTGTTATTATAGTGTGTTAGTTTTATTGACTAATGCATGTTGAACCATCCTTGCATCCCTAGGATAAATCTGACTTATTTAGGGTGTATGGTGTTCTTGATGACCCTTTCTTCTCTGTTTGTGAGTATCTTGTTGAGGATTTTTGAATTTTTGTTCATTAAAGAGATTGGCCTATAGTTTCCTTTTTTTCATTGGGTCTTTCCTAGTTTTGCTTGCAGGAATGAATTTGGAAGTATTGCTTCCCTTTCATTTCAATTTCATTTCATTTCAATTTCATTGAAAAGTTTAAAGAGTAGTGGCAATTCTTTGTCTCTAAATGTTTTGTAAAATTCAGCAATGAAGCCATCAGGACCTGGACTTTTGTTTGTTGGTAAATTTATAATTATATTTTCAATTTCACTGATTGTAGTTGGGGTGTTTAGAATTTTTATATTTTCTTGGTTCAACTTTGGTAATTTATATGTATCTAGGAATCTGTCCATTTCTTCTGTTTTCCATTTTATTAGAGTACTACTTCTCAAAGTAGGTACTGATGGTCCTCTGAATTTCTGCTGAATGTGTTGTGACTTTACATTTTTCATTCTCAATTGCATGGATTTGAGGCTTCTCTTTCCTTTTTTTAAAATAAGGTTGGCTAAGGCTTTACAAATTTTATTTAGTTTTTCAAAATAAACAACTCTTTGCTTCATTAATTGTAACATTCTCTTAGTCTCCATTGCATTAATTTGGGCTCTGATTTTTAAAATTTCTTCTCTTGTACAAGCTTTTGGTGTGTCTTGCTGTTATTTTTCTAGGAGCTTGAATTTCAGCATTAGGTGGTTTATTTTAGCTCTCTGTGTTTTCCTAGTATGAGCATTCAGTGCTGGAATTTCCCTCATAGAACCGCTTTCATTATGTCCCATAGATTCCTGTATGTTGTTTTGGCATTATCATTTAATTGTAGCTACTGCCTAATTTCTTTTTCTATTTCCTCTGGGACCCATTGGTTATTCATGAGAGTTCTATTCAATTTCCATGTGTTTGTGAAGTTCTTGCAGTTTCTTACGCTATTGATTTCCAATTTTAGTGCACTGGTCTAATAATATAGAGAGGATAACTTAAATTCCTTTGCATTAACTTGAGCATGTTCAATGAGCTAGCATGTGGACCATTTTGGAGAATCACCTGTGTGCAGCCAAAAATAATGTATATTCTGATTTTGTAGGGTGGAACATTCTTTTTTTTTTATTGAGTTTATTGGTACATTTAGGGATACAGTACAGTTACATTCGTTGTTGTGATCATGTACCTTTACATGGCAAGTCTTGATTCTCATTTTTTTCCCCTTACCTCTGCCCTCCCTTCACCCCCTCCTCCCTCCTCATCTACAAACACTTTATTTTCATCTTTTCATTAGCTCACATTTTTTTCTTTTACCTTTTTGTTCTTCCCCTACACATCACACCTTCCCTACACCTTTAGCTCCTTTCCTCCCATTTCTAAATGTCAGTAATCTTATTAGAATCTTATGCATTGTTGCAGAATATTCACACCAGGGAAACTATTTGGTATTTACACATGTGGGACTTATTTATTTCACTTAGGAGTATATCTTCAATATGTATCCATTTTCCTATGAATGAATCTATTCTCTCACTCTTTATGGCTGAGTAATATTCCATTTTATAGAAAAACCACAACTTCTTTATCCAGTTTCCAACGGATGGGCAAATAGGTTGTTTCTAAGATTTAGCTATTGCAAACTGTGCCGCTATAAACATGGGTGCACATACTTCTCTGTGATATGATTCTTTTAGTTCTCTTGGAAAGATACCCAACAGAGGGATGGCTGGGTCAAATGGAACCTCCAGTCCAAGCTCTTTGAGGTATCTCCATATTGATTTCCATAGTAGTTGCACTAGTCTGCACTCCCACCAACAATGGAGGAGGGTTCCTTTCTCCCCACAACCCTGCCAACATTTGTTATTGTGTGATTTCTTGATAGCAGCCATTCTTTGTGGGGTGAGGTGGAATCTCAGTGTTGTTTTCATCTGCATCTCTCGAATGACCAGTGATGTGGAACATACAAAGAAGTGAAAGCAGCAAGAAAATATATGAAAAAATGTTCCACATCACTGGAACATTCTTAAAACATCAATTAAGTCCATTTTTCAAAAGCTTGGCTCATTTCTAATATTTTGTCATTGCTTTCTTGTTTAGATGATATGTCTATTTATGACAGTAGGGTACTGAGGTCTCCCACTGAAATTGTATTAGTGGTTATTTGATTTTTCATGTCCCTTAATATTTGTTTTGTATATTTAGGGATATTAGTATTTGGTGCATATATATTTTTGATTGTCATCTCTTCCTCTTGGATTGTTCCATTTACAAGAATGTACTGACCTTCCTTGTCTCACTTAATTAGTTTTTGTTTGAAATTTATTTCATCTGCAATAAGATAGCTACCCCTGCTTTTTTCCAGATTGCTGTCTCATGGAGAATGGCTTTCCATCTTTTTATTTTCAGTCTATTTATTTCTTTTTTATTAAGTGTTTTTCAGGTATACAGCATAGTTTTGGATTTTGTTTCTTAATCCATTCTGCCAGTCTGTTTCTTTTTATTGGTAAAATAAGGCTGTTAACATTATTGGTTATAATTGATAAATATTGAATCATTCTTGTCATGATATTTTACTTTTGCTGGCACTTTTATTTTCTACTTTTCATCCTTTCCTTTTAATTTCATGCCTTGCCTGATGATTTTGCTCTCTTGGACCCTTGGAGTTGAGATTTTCATTGTCTTTTTCTCTGATATTTAGAATTGTTTGAAGTGCTTGTCTGGTATTCATGAAGTTTCTCAAATGTTCTTTGTCATGGAAGTATCTGATTTTTCCATCAATTTTTAAAGATAATTTTGCAGGATACAACAGTCTACGTTGGACTTATTTTGTTTTGGGCTTGAAATACTTCACTCCCAGATCTCTTTGACTTGAGGGTTTGTGTTGAGATGTCTGCTGCTACTCTGATGTGCTTTCTTTATGTGTGATTTGCTTCTTTTCTCTAACTGCTTTTAGGATTTTCTTCTCCTGTTGGGTTTCTGGGATCTTGACTAGTATATGTCTAGGGATGTGTGTGTGTGTGTGTGTGTGTGTGTGTGTGTGTGTGTGTGTGTTTTAATCTTGGCTAGTTGGAGTTCTATATGGCTCAATAATCTGTATGTCAAATTCTTTTCCTCTGTGTAAAGTTTTCTGCTTTTACTTCTATTAACAGTATTTTTATGTCATTTGTAGTTTCTCCTTTTTTTATGGACTCCTATCTGTCTTATGTTATTCTTCTTTGCATCATTTAGCAGGGCTGTATTGACTTCTTTTGGTCCCTTACTATTTTTAAGAAATATCTCTATTCATGGTCACTAATCACAATCCTGTCTTCTATACCTGATATTCTATCTTCACATTCACTCCATCTGCTCTGAATAATTTCAATGAGGTTTTTAATCTCCAGATATCTATTTGAATCTGTTGCATGGATTCCATTTCTTACCTATGCTGGGCATTCATGGCCTCTATCATGGTCCTGAGATCATCTTTTTTTTTTTTATCTGTTTCTGTTCTAGAGTCTCTAATCATGTGTCTTTCATTCTGTGTACCACCTCACTCATCTGTTTTGCTACTTCCTGTGCTATCAGTTCAGGGTGTCCAGGTGGTTGATTAATAGATTGTTTTACCTTCTTTCCCAAGAATTTGTCTTTGGTGAGCTGGAAGCCTGGGTTTGCACCTTTCTAAGGTATCTTCTGATTTCTAATTTTGTTGTTGGTGCTGTTTTTTGCTGTAATTCCTGGGTTGATACTTTAATATTTCTTATTGTGAGTATTTTTATGCTTTTCTTTAAATCCCTTGTGGAGTGATTACTTCTCAGAGATATCTTCCAGGTATAGCTGGTCTTTTTAGGCTCTGAGTCTCTAATGGCTCTTAGGCAATCTTGTTTTCAGTATACCAGGGAGGACAACTAATTAGATCAACCATGACACCTTAATCCAAATTACATAATCAGCATTAACAATAGCATCAAACACAGCTTAGAAAATGGCAATCTGTGGTAGTAATCTGTCACCTTTAACCATGTGAGCTAGATTAAAATCTAGGTCTAGTCCAAAATATATTTTTAGTTATTAAACCCTTCAGTATAGCAAATTTACCATTTAGGAGAAGGATTTAGAAAGGGTTGGGGGGAGGAATAGAGAGATAGAAGGAGAGGAAAAGGTTAGAAGTGAGGCTAGAGGACATGGAAAGATCACACAAATTGTAGTAAAGTGTTGAAGACAGGAGAAAAAGACAGAGCAAAAAAACAGAGATAAAAACAGAATAAGCTGACAGCAATATGGCACCTAAAATTGTATTCACCTTCCTATAAGAATAGTGACAACTGAGAGGACAAAGAGAGAAACAATTCTAAATGGGACAGGGATAGGAAAAAAGAGGGAGATAAGATCAAGAAGGGAAGGAAAGAGAGTACATTTCATCCTGACTTTTCTGCACTATATATATATAT
>NW_022900916.1:46346098-46383248 GCF_012274545.1 Fukomys damarensis | reverse complement strand
ATATATATATGAAAAAGGCCTCCCTCATGATATGTCTCTTCTGTCCTTATAGACAATGTGGACAGCAGTACAGGTCTAAATTGATTCATCTCAGGAAGCCATGTATAGTCTATGGAGATTCAGGCTGATTTCTGGCATCAAGGCCCAAATTGAGGTCCCTGACATCCAGCAGCATCAAACACTGCAAAGTTCTACTGCAGGTTCCATTTGTCCTCCCCACTAAGTGAGTTCGGGTTTCTATGGGAGGTGCTGATCCCACCAACTTACCAATGATGGGGGTCCAGTGTGCCTTTATTGAAGAAATTTTCTTCACTTCCCCAGTGGGCTTCAATTGTCATTGAGGAACTTGAAACAGGGTTTTTCTCTTGTTCACTTCTGCTCTATTTTCTGGGGCTCATAGCCATGAACTTTATCACCCTCCCCCATCTCCATGCCTCTGCAGTGCAGATTCAGATACCACATGCTACACAGCATGATCCATAGGAGCTACAGTTGGTGTGCATGTGCTATGGTTCTGGCATGGCTGCCCATAGGTGGTTTTTAAATGTATGGCTTATGATTTTGAAAGTATATTGTTTGGTGATTAAGAGTTTGGATTTTGAAACCCAGTTTATTTGAGTTGAAGATGTCTCTAATATTTACTAACCTAAGATGTATACCATTAGGCCGTCACTCAATTACTCTCTGCCCTTGAAAGTGAATAGTTAATACTGCAGGTTTTTATTGGTCAAATTTTGCACATTTCTCTAGTCATCCTGATGGCCTTTGTAAAACACTGAAAGCTAAACTGCTATAATGTTCCCAGAATATCTTGCTAGAATGCCTTTCTAATTACTGGAACAAGTGTAACAAAATAAGCCATATTCCCATGTTACTGTATTTAAATAAGATCCCAAAGATTCATTCTGTGCATTGGTGCATGTCTGAGGTTTGCACCAATGCTGGTCTTTAAAATATTTTTATTAATACATTTTTGCAGTAATGATTACAGCCATAAAGGGTAGTTGGTATTTGTACATAACACATCTTAATGCTTTTTATTTTCCCTTCTTTCATCTCCTCTGACTCTGAGACTCAAGGGATCTTCCTGGGTAGGAACATATCACACATTTTCCTGAAGTTGGCTGCTGGAGAGGATAGATTTGCCTATTTGACCCCACTGTGAAAGACAAGCAAGTGTTCTTTTGTACTCTCTTGTGTGAGGATAAGTATATTTCACCCTGACTTTTTTACACTATATTCTTCCCTCTAATAAATCTTAGCCATAAGTATAATTTCATGCTGAAATATGAGCCCTTCACTGAACCACTAAACTAGTGGATGATTGTAGGACCATCAAGAAATAAATATAATATTAATATCTACCTCACACACTTATTTGAGAATTAAATATCCAAAATGCTTATTTAAAATATCTAGCAAATCAAGGCATAGTTTATTTAAAATTTAAAAAAAAGAAAATCTTTTAATATGAATTTTAGCTGCTATTCATTCAAATAGAAAGTACTCTGCTGTTGAAATTAAGATCCCCACTAAAAATAAAATTTACAAAAATTGAGCATTTGAAATGATATGGACAAAGCTTCAGATGTGCTTATAATAATTGAATATGTGTCAGATTAATTTGGGTGTGCATTCACTTACAATATAAAAATGGTTTTGGTATACATTACTTATCAGTGGAAATAAATTACTACATTAATATCAATAACTAGGTTTTGCCTTATAGCAGTTAAACTACAACCATGCATTGTTAATTATTTCATTAAGGAATAACAAAAACTGATATTCTATAATGAAATAAGCAGGTTTATCTTCACCATATCTGAAAATGCACCTAGTGTGCTGTTGTAAAGGGCTGGCTCAATGAAATGAAAAAAACACCATCTGTGCCAAGAAGACGTATACCTGTTTGTATGATTTTCTTCTCAACAGCTCCTTGTTTACAGTGTAAGTTAATTTTATATCGATATAAAGTGTGAGTTTACTGCTGCAGAAGTCCATAATGTGGGAAATAGACACATTGAAAAGCCTAAGATTGATTGTCCTTATAAAAAACAGAAACACAGCATGCACCAGTGAATATGTTGAAAAGTACAAAAAGGTTGGAAGCATATTTGAATTTACCAGAAGTTAAATCTTGAATTGTATATCCAGGGGGCTCATATTCAAACTTGTTCACCAAGTTAGAAAAGTTAATGTTAAATGACAGTATCTAATAACTAAAGTATAAAATGAGCATTTGATTTTAATTTGCCTTACAAGATGTGAATCATCATCATAGTAAATGTAATGGATCTCTATAACAGCGTGAAGATAAGCAACATCTGCAGATTGTGTTACAGTGAATTTCACATTCTACACTTAATTGAAGGGAAGTTAGGAGTTCTGATATTGAGGGGGATTTTACTACCTACCAGCTGCTGCAAACTGGCCCAGGTTCTCCTTATGATGATAATTATAATGACAATGATATTATGAAAGAACAAAAATAGGGAGCACACCCTCAGATAAGGTCAACAGGACATTCCAATATAATTCATTTAGGAGTGCATCATTCAGTACAAAGGTCATGAGAATTATGGAAAACCAGTGTCAATAAGCTTTCTGAATTCCTCCTTCATTCTAAATTCTGCTAGCCCCATTGTACCCTGCTGTTTTCTAAGTCCTAGAGAGCTACTTCCTTCAATTTGGGACATTGTTGAGATGTCATTTACCCTTTCAGACCAGCAACACCTCAGCACCCAGTTTCCAATTCATTGAATTCCTAGTATAATTTCTATTTTCCAGACTAGACTTTGCCTATTATAGTCACACATAACAAATTATTTATTCCTTGTTCAACTGAGTTCAGTTCTAGTCAATAAATATTTATTCAGAACACAAACTGTCAAGCATTATTACCATGGTAAAAGAAACCACAGACTTTAGATGAGATGGGCTGAAAGTAAACTCTCTTGAGTAACCCACAATATTCACCTGCTTCAATGTCAAGCCATTCTGCTGATCATCAAACACTCTAATTCTTTATGCACTTCAGAGAGCCTGAAACATAACTGCTAATCCCACCAAAGGACAGTATTTTAGTACTGTTTTCTCTAACCTCACAATTGCAATTTATTATTCAATCTTTGAGGATAAGTGTGTGCTTTTCAACTCAAGTCCCTCTGGAAAATGTTAAAGCTGTTTTAGCTAAAAGGTCATTCAGCCAAAAAAATAATAATGAAGGTAAGTATCAAGAGAAAATTAAATGATCTATAGTAAGGCATAATTAGTGAGACAATATGTACAGTTAAATACAAGTTTGAACTATTGTCTCAAATTAGTATTTGTTAAGATTTTTTTATATTAAGGCTGCATTAAAATCAATTTAGTTCCTCTGCCATAACCTGTTCTATTAGTTAATGAGGCATAGACATAATGGCTTTTTTCCTCTAATATGTACTCAAGTCTGAGAAATGTTTAACAATAAGTTACTTCACCTTTCTGATTCTCTACAAGCATATGGACACATCATTAATTTTTAACTTTAACATATGGACCACTTGCTGAAAAATTGATTATGTTGGATCTAAATGATTGGAGAGTGGGAGAAGTGTTCAGGGTTGTTCTCTTTTCGGGCCACTTTGGAATACTAGCCACTTGCTTCATGCTATGGTTAGCCTACTGTTTTGTTCACTTTCTTCATCACTGAGACCCAATACTCAATACCCACAATTTAGAGAAGTAGAGGTTTATTATGATTCATAGTTTTAGAGGTTTTGGTTCATTGTCAGCAGGCTCAAACACCAAAACGGTAATGGTGAAAGGGCCTCATGTGGAGCAAAAAAGCTCACATCATGATGGCTGGGAAGCAAGACACAAGGGTATGTGTTGGAGAGAGAAATATGCTCTTCCAGGTCACTCCTCCAGTAACTGGCCTACAACCAGCCCCAATTTTCTAATATCAAGTTAGCTGTAGTATCCCATGATCTAAACACCTTCTAAAAGCTCCACAACTGAAAACATGAGGATTTCAGGGAACATTTCCAAACTAAACCATAACACCCACTATAGCTTCCATGCAGCTAACTGGCATGATGAATGGAAACATAACAGGAAATCAACTGAAAATTACTTTCGTGGTGTAACGACTATGCATAAAATAGATCTACTACTTATTTTTAGGAAAATTTTCATTTTGTGTTATCTATTTTGAAGCAATAATCTCCAAAACAAGAAAGTCATATTAAACAAAATTTTAATATCAAATTCAAATGTTCAAAAAGTTTGATGAATTATTATTACACTTAATGATACTATCCTTTTGGATATAGCTGATATAATTTGTTTATGAAAAGATAGATATTACAAATATTTCTAAAAAGTATCATCTTTAAAAGTGACAAGCTATTTGAACATGACAATTTAACATATATAATTGCAAATTTTTCCATTATATTATGTATCTATGAGACATTAATTTTTACTTACATTAAGTGGCTCATCTATACCATTTTCAATTCTTTTTCTATTCCACCTTCTCTTGTGTAATATATAGAAACACTGAAATATTTTTGGTTCCAGTAGTTGAAAGACTCATATACAGTTAACTGATACTCTGTTCTGAAAATTGTAGTAAGATCTTTGAGTAGTAAGTCTTTACTTCTGTGGTTTAGGATGAAGAATAGAAAAAAAATCTCTGAGACACAAATGGGAGTGTAAAAATGAGGTTGGAATAAACAAAATAAACTGGATTAGTGTTCCAAAATATACCTGTCCACACTGAAAAGGATCTTCAATTTCTCTGTCTTTCTACAACTAATTCACTATCCTGCTTCTTAACTGCTAATTCCTCTCTGTATCCTTTCTATTTCAACATCCATCTGTTATGAGTTTTTATCTTTTCTGTGTGATTTAGCTTGACCAATGACAGGGACAGGATAAATGTTTGGTGATGAATAAACAGGAAAGACAGAAGGCTGGGGAAATTAGGCCTAGAAGACTGTGCAATAAAAATGAGCACCTTAGAAAGCACAGTAATAGAATCAAGGGCTTTGAAGCTGAAGGAGATTATAAATCAAAGGAGGAAAAAACTGATTTACACAAATTTGATGTACTTGTAACACATTAGGATCACAGTAATTATAAACAATGGTTTTCATGAAACAGAAAAAGAAAACCAATTTCTATATTATGAAACCTGAAATATTGTTTATAAAAGTAGTTATTTCCTTCCCCTTTCATCTACTTTCACACAGATATAATTCAACTGTTTTTTGTACTTCAGTCTGAGTGAGTTTCTTCCAAAGCGAGGGAAAACAGTTTCCTGACACAGCTTCTGCAGTTTTGATAATGTTGTACCAAACACTAATTATTATCTGTCTTCCATTTTCTAATTAGTAATCCATTATTACTACACATGGCTTTTAATTTTTATGGCCAAGAATTATGTTTATTCTTTCATTGTTAAACTGTTAGCAGTGTAAGCTCTTTTGAGAAAGGCAATTCATTGAAGTGAACATACACCTTCTTGCTCTCTACAATCTCACACCATAAATTCTTATTCCTTATACTCTCTTCATGTCTATGGAATGTACAGTGATATAAAATCAAAACCACTGTATTTACTGGCTGGAATTAGTAAAATTGCCAATTTTTCTTGATCACAGGGAAGGGAGGTATACATCTATTAACTGCTCTGAAGTGATCTAGGGGTCACCAATTCTGTAATTTTTTCTGATCCTTCATATCATTAGAATTGTCTCTCTACAATTGCCATTTCCTCATTTTTTTGTCTTGAATAGCAATTATTTGTGGTTTTCTTAATTTTTAAATTTCTATTCAATAATTTAACAAGTATAGAACATATTTGTCAGTTTATATTTAATTCAGTTGAGAAAAATTCATACCATGGAAACTGAAACTTTAAATAAATAAATGTATATTTAGGAAAGGTGTGCCTGATTAAAATCATTTATATATTTTTTATCTTCTTTATTTTGTGCATTACTGGGGATTAAATCCAGGGTCTTCTCATGAGTTACATTCCCAGAATTTTGGTCTCTCTTTTTTTTAAGACAAGATCTCATGAATTTTCCAGATTGTGTGGGATGGACTTCAATTTGCAATACTCCAGCCTTACCTTCCCAGAGTTCTGGGGATTAAGGGTGTGTACCACCATGATTGTTATGATCCTTAGTAGCTAAATCTTATTAGAATTTTTTATGGTGACATTTATTCTTTTTTTTTTTTTTTTTTTTTTTTTTTTTGGTACTGGGGATTGAACTTGGGTCCTTAAGCTTGCAAGGCAGGAGGCGGAACCACTGAGCTAAATCCCCTGATTTTATGGTGACATTTATTCTTAACTGATCAAATGTGTTCTCAGTACCTAATATGTGTCATTTGTGTGGGGTCAGTAATACAGATATTTATTTCCTACTAGCAATGTGAATTTTTCCAGGTTCTGTATAAGCACTTTTGTTAAACATTTGTAGATTTACTGTTTTTTTTTTAATGAGGCCATACAGTTGTATGTATTTTCATGTGAAAAATGTCATTTCAAAGATTAGAGATACTATGAAATGATTAGTTCTAGCTCCTTAACAGATATATTTCACACTTATTTTTTTTATGGTAAGAACATTTATCAACTTCCAAAACAATTTTCAAGAACCAAATGTACCAACATTTACTAAAGTCAACATGTGATATGGTAAATTTCTTGAACTTACTACTCCCAACTCTACCTATGTACCCTTAGGTCAGCCTCTCCCCCTGCCGCCAGTTCCCCAGCATCTGATAACCACCTTTCTACTGTCTATCTCTGTGAAATCAACAATTTTGAATCTGCAGTACCTTTCTTCTGTGTCTAGTTTAGTTCACTTAATACGATGACCTCCAGGTTCACTTATGTTATTGCAAATCACAGGAGTCCCTCCTTTTATGGCAGCGAAGTATTTTTAGGATTTATCATTGAGGCATGAAATAACTGTTTTGAGCCAACTTCATGAATACTAATTTCCAACTCTTCCTTTCCCTTTTTTCTGCAACTTGGAAACTGGTAAATTAAGTTGTTTTTTTTGTTTTGTTTTGTTTTGTTTTGTTTTTTGTACCGGGGATTGAATTCAGGTCGTCCTTGCACTTGCAAGGCAGGCCACCGAACCGCTGAGCTAAATCTCCGGCCCCAGAATGTTTATACTTCCTCTCTGCATTCAAAGTGTCAGTATGATACAAATTTGAGTAATGGAAAGTAGATGAGAATGCTCTGAGATAAGTTCTGGAAAAAGTTTTATTTCCAACAAAAAGGGAGAGATGTAACTACTATTCTTGCTATGAAATGGAATATGATATCTGGATCACATTCTTTTTAATCTGTTGTATAGATTCAATCCAATCCTGAAGAAAATCTCAGAAAATTATTGTGCATTTAACAAAGTGATTATAAGTTTTATATAAAATGCAAAAGATCCAGACCAGTTAACACAATATCAAAGGAAAACAAAGTTGAAGGGCACACATAACCTAACTTCAAATTTATAAAGCTATAGTAATCATAACAGTGTGGAACTAGCTAAAAACAGATAAAAAGATCAATGTAATAGAATAGAGATCCCAGGAGTAAACCCACATAAAAATGGTCAACTGGTCTTTAGCAAAAGTACAAGAGCAATATAATTGATCTAATATAATTTGCTCAACCAATGAAACTGGAACAACTAGAAACTAAGAAACAAACAACTAAGAAAAAAAATCAGTTGATAATGAACTTGTAGCGTCACAAAAAATTAACTCAAATTGGACCATATGACTAATAAATGCAAAAATATAAAATGTTAATCTCAAATTCACAGTCTATTTTATTGCAAAGCTACATGACTCCTAGAAAAAAAATAGCAGAGAAAGTAGATGACATCTTGTTTAGAAATGATTTTTTAAAATAAAATTAAAAAACCCTATCCTCCAGGAAAGAAAGGATGAGTAATTAAAAATTCTACTCTTCAAATAATATTACTAATAGAATGAAAAGGCAAACCTTAGACTGAAGGAAAATATTTACAAAAGACATATCTGATTTAGAAAAACTGCTACTCAAAATATACAAAGAACTTTTAAAATTGAACAATAAGAAAACAACTCATTTTAAGCTGTATAAAAAACATTAACACACAATTCACAAAACCAGATACATGGGGCATGGGACCACACTGTAGGTCATCAGAGCCATGTAACTGTGACATTACTTAGGACAACCAAAAGACACCTACACACCTAGGAGAGTGACCAAAATCTAGAACACTGATGCCCAAGTACCAGCAGGAACATGGACAACAGGAATTCATTCATTGCTGTAGAAATACAAAGTGATACAGTTACTTTAAGAGAAAGTGGTAGTTTCAAGAAGGCTAAACTGCATTTTATTTTGTTAGTGATATTTTCTTTGCTATGACAAAATCCTGAGAAAGTCACCTTCGAGGAAAGTAGAGTTACTTTGGCTCACAATTTCAGAGGTTACAGCCCATGGTCAGCCAGCTTCTTTGCTTTATGCAGAAACATGGCAGAAGAATGTGATGGGGGAAAGTTGTTCACCTCCTGGCATCAAGAAAGCATAGAGAGCAATACTCAGAGAGAAGCAAGCAGAGTAAGGTGTAGTCCCCAATATTATGCTTCCATGACCTATGTCTTTCAACTATGTCCCACCTTCTGTTTACAGTTCTTCAAATTATGATCTCTGCATTTATCCACTGATAATGTTAGAGCGCTAAGCATCCAATAATTTTCCAAAAGTCCTCCAAATACATGGAGGTGCTGGTACACATTTTCCAGATAAACTCAAACATCATATGATCTAGCAAGAGTGCTCCTTGTTACTTTAAACATAAATTTGTCTATATAAATATCTGTACATGGTTGTTTATAGAAACTTTATATGTACTAGCCAAACTTTGGAAACAACTAAGATAGGTAAATGGATAAATGACCCATGACACAAGTGTACAATGCACTACTATTCAATGCTAAAAAAAAAGGTACCATCAGGAAATAAAATATATGTAGGAAATGCAAATTCATATTACTAAGTAAAAGAACCCAGGCTGAAAGCCTGCATACTGTATGACTTATATAGCATTCTGGAAAAAAACATAACTATGGCTACAATAACATGACCAGGGGTCTCAGGGTTAGGAGAAGGGAGGGATGAATAGACAGAAGACAGAAGAATTTTAGGACAGTGAAACTGTTCTGTGTGATAGTACAAGAGTGACCTAATGTCCTTATGTATTTGCCCAAACCCATAGACTGTATAACACCAAGAGTGATCCCTTAATTAAACTATAGACTTTTGGTGATATGATGCATCAATAGCGTTTCAACGAAATTAATAAAAATACCAAGTAGGTGGTGGGTGTTAGTAATATCAAGGGATTGAAAGGAAGTTGAATATTCCTTAGGGCAATTCTTTATACCGTCTACTGAATTTTGCTGTGTATATAAAAATGCATCACAATAAAGTTTCTTTTTTAAAAATGGAAAATAATAAAAGAAAACATATAAAATGTTGTAACAATAAAGGCACCAACAGTTATCAGACAAAATAAAAACTCAGAGCTTTGATCTTTGACAAGGGATATATCACTAATTGTCTCCTTCCTTTGTCTTGTGAGAGAATAAAATCCAATATATTTAAGACATAAAAGTCAGGGTTTTTTTCTAATTACGTGGGACATTCTTGATGATTCACAGTGTAATTTTGATAATTCATTACTTATTTGTTACTCTTAACCATTTCACTCACAATCACACAAAAGGAGAAATGTCTACTTTATTAGTAACAGCAAATTCTGAATTCTCAAATGTTTAGAATTCATATAAGGAAACCAAATTTGGCATCTTAAATTTATTATATATAATTTCTGTCTGCAATATGTCAGTTATTGAAAGCATTTCATAAATTAAGAAAATTTCCTCAATTTTAATGTATTTAATAGGAGGAAGAATTTTTCTCTTTGGGAAGAACACTTACTGAAAAATTGCAGGAGGTGTGAATGCAGTGTGGCTGGCAATATTTTTCTCTTCCTCTGTAAGCCAAGACGTGTGGAAGTAGAAGCCAATTTTCTTCCATGCTGAGAAGTTGAGACTGGATAGCTAGCAAGAGCTGAGCACATCTGAACAGAATAAAAATGTTCTGCCATCAAAAGACTGCCAAATAAAACCTTAGCAGAAAAAGTGTGCAACAGTCCCAACAGTTTGCAATACTTAAGGACTTATATGATACCAAGGTGTTACAACTTATTCTCAAGGGAAATGTAAACAGGGAAGGAATGAAAGATTACATTGTTACCAAAGGATGATAATTGAAATAGAAAAGAAATGATTAAACAGAACCTTGAATTCATTTAAAGCCAAATGATAATTAAAAGCTTTTTAAAAAGCTAATAACAGTAATAATATGCTAATAATAGAATATGTTTCAGTTGTAACTAATAATTATATATATATCTTAAATATTTTACATATAAAATATAAAATAAACACATTCTTATAGAGATATAAGTATTAATATTCAAAATTGAAATATATATTTTACAGTTTGGCATCCATACCGATTTCAATAGCATTCTAAGAAATTATTATTTTCTTACAAATTATTCCACTCACCCAGTATTCATTAAAAAGAGAATTTTTTTGTTTATTTTTTAGAATTCTTTTTTTCTCCTATTCATAGAAACCAATTTAAATGATTTTTAATTAAAGTTCATATTTGAAATAATTGTAACTAGCATAAACATTTTGGCATGAACAGATAAATTATTACCAAGTAAATTCTGAACCAGTGAGACACTGAGCATGTGGTCATATTAGGAGAGTGATCACATACATTATTGTTCAAACTGGAAAACTTTGAGAGTGAGAGGGCCTGTTAATTGACTGGAACACTGAGGAGCAGGCATGAACTGTGACAACCCTGAAAAATACCTGGAGTCCCAGACAAACTCTATTAACTCTGAATATTCAGCTTGTGTTGAACATCCACTAATCTTTCATAAGAAAAAAGTGTATTAGGATGTTACAGGAATTAGGAAATGCAGATAAAATGCAATATATTGTTTAATTTCCTACTCATAGAAAAATTTGATGGATGGAATTATGTGATGCTTTTATGAGTGTATAATGTTCCTGCAAAAAAAATTATGCTGTAACATAAGAAATATAATCATTTGAATTACATCACTCTTTTTTCACCTATTGAAAGTAAAAGAAGTAATATATAAAGGGTAGCATCGAATTCACACTCCTAAAATGTTATAGGGTACTACACAGACTTTTCCTACTCTTCATCCAAAACAGATTTTACTTTTTCTGATAATGTAATGCATGGAAGAGACTTTGTCATCTTCCTCCAAACAAAATCCATGAAAATCATTCTATCCACAAGAGCTGCTCATCTGTGAACAATGCTCATTACTCTAACAAGCCCAGACATGTTCCTGAATATGACCCACTATAGATTAAGCAGACCAACTGTGGATACTGGACTTGCCAGAGTCCATGCATAAGCTATAAAACAGTTTTAGTTCCAGTTCAACAAAATCACCTCTCTTATATCTGACTCAAATCAATTTCCCTAGTTTTCCATTTCCATCTATTCTCAAACTTTCTCATTTCAACGTTTTGCTATAGTAGCTGTTAAAGTTGATGGGCTACAAAATGTAAACTGCACTGTAGCAGATACTGCTCTTATGGGTTTGTTTGGTTTAGGTTTTGGTTTTGGTTTTGATTCTTCGTAGAATAGTGAATAACAATGAAATGTAGACCCAGCAGGTGCACGACCTCCTGGACTTCAGGACAACAGACCCAGCAAGGACTCAAAGACCCCAGAGGGAGTCTCTTCAGCTGCCTGCCTGCCTGAGATCACCCAGTGGGTGTGCGACCTCCCGGACTGCGTGACAACAGACCCAGTAAGGAAGGTAGCTGAGCAGGCACCCTTGAAACACTCCCATGACCTCCCCCCCATTCTCAAACCTGCTGATTGGGCCAGTCCTTAGACCAACTCTGCAGAGGCATAGGTTCTCATGCAGGGTAGTTTTCTGAGCTTCCAACTTTGAACATCTTTAAAGAAAGGGCAGGGGAAACCTGTAATAGAACTGAGTGGAGTTCAACCCTGAGGATAGGGAAACTCAAATTAAGCCTTGTAGACTGTGTTCAGTCTCAGTCGTGGGGAACTCCATTGGCTAGCTGAGACCAGGGGCTTCGGTTCTGCATATGGCTGTACATGTGGTATAATATGAGAACAGAGACAGACAGAAAGAGGCCCTTCAAATCCATTTTTTTTCTCTCTCACTCTCTTTTTTCTTTTCCTCATTCCACCCTAAAATTTCTTTCTTTTTTCTGTCCTCTCTCTCCAACTCAGTTCTCTTGCTCCACCATATTGTCCCTCATCTCCCTTTTTATTCCAACTCCTGCCCTAACTCAGACTTCTTCTTTCATTACTTTTTTTTGTTTTGTTTTTAGGAGGGGTTTCTCTTTATGTTCTTTTCTCCAGTCATTTTACCTCACTCATGGCTCTGTACCTTAAAGGGAAGGCAAGCTCCTGTTATTGTGAAGGGGATATATTCTTGTCCTTATTCCTGCACTCTCTCTATCCAACCTGAAGTTAATAGCTTTGTAAAGATAGTAAGGTAATTCTACAACCTCTGGATACACTTCAAACCTGCTCTAATTCTTTCACTTATCTAATCCTCTCATTGTAAGTCTAATCCCCCATCCCAAATGGTAAAGACGCTATATTGAAAAGTATATTCACCTCAAACATACTATGGGCTGCTTCTTGAAATTAATTTAATTCAAATGAGTTAAAGGTGATATATTAATGACTACCACAAGGGGTCAGTTTGAAAGCTGTGCCTGATCCTATTGGGCCGCTGAATGTATCAATTGGGATAAAGGGTTGCGATTGATTTAAAGAGTTGTTTTCTCTGATATTATGAAAAGGAGGATGTCAATGAGTCATTAGAAACTCAAAAGCTAAAATACAACTATATTAGGAAGATTTAAGTAATACCCAGAAATTAAAGGAAGCCCAACAATAAAAATAAAAATGAGAAAACACTTAAGCAAGACACAAAAACAGATTTCCAGTTCACCAATAGCAAATAGTAGGACAAATGAGGATTAAAAGTCTGATAGTGAACCAGCAGGACTCCCTGCACCCATAGCACAGGAGGTAACAAAGCAGATCAATCAGGATCTAGAAAAATTCAAATCAGAAATAATTTCCCAGTTAACCAGAGAAATGATGGGCAAAATGGAAGTCATGATTCGAGACTCTAGAGCAGAAACTGACAAAAAAATAGATGAGCTCAAGACTATGATAGAAGCCATGAAGACTCAGCATAAGAAAGAAATGCAAACAATGAATGTCCAACAGAGGAAAGAAATGGAATCCATAAAACAGATTCAAACAGATATCCAGGATAAAAACTCTATTGAAAGTGTATGCAACAGAATAAAAGATTGCGAAGACAGAATTTCAGATATAGAAGATAGGATTGCAGTCAGTGACCATGAAAAAAGAGGTCTCTTAAAAACAGTAAGGGATCATGAGAAATCAATCCAACAACTCCTAGATGATACAAAGAAAAATAACATAAGACTGATAGGAATTCATGAAAAAACAGGAGAAAACACAAATGACATAAAAAAGCTCTTCACAGAATTAATGACAGAAAACTTCCCAAACAGAAGGGAAGAATTAGACATACAGATAAGTGAGGCATATAGAACCCCAACTAGCCATGATCAAAAAAAATCTACACCTAGACATATAATAATAAAGATTCCAGAAATCCAACAGAAAAACAAAATACTACAAGCAGTAAGAGAAAAGAAACAAATCACATGCAAAGGAAAACCCATCAGAATCACAGCAGACTTTTCAACACAAACCCTAAGGTCAAGGAGAGCCTGGAGTGATGTATTCCAAGTCCTAAAAGAAAAGAACCTCCAACCTAGATCGATGTATCCTGCAAAAATCTCTTTCAAAATAGATGGGGAAATAAGATACTTCCACGACAAAGAGCACCTGAGAAATTTCATGAACACCAAACCAGAACTGCAAGGAATTCTAAACAAGATCCTAGAAAAGGACAACAAAGTTCACAATAACAAGAGGCCCAACAGACCAAATCAAATAGGCAAGGCAAGAAACTAAAAGGAGATGGGAGAAAAAATAAAAGGGGTCAACAAAAGGACAATAACATGACAAGAATAAATCAAAATATATCAGTTATAACCATCAATGTTAATGCCTCAATTCACCAATCAAGAGAAACAGATTGGTAGAATGAATTAAGAAGCAAAATCCAACAATATCTTGTATACAAGAAACACACCTAGTGCAAAAGGAAGTCCATAGACTGAAAGTGAAAGGATGGAAAACATTCTCCATGCATCAGGAGCCCAGGAAAAAGCATGGGTAGCAATCTTATTCTCAGATAAAGTAAATTTCAAACCAAAACTCATTGAGAGAGACAAAGAAGGACACTACATCCTTGTACAGGTAACAATTCAAGAGGAAGAGTTGACGATCATAAACATATATGCACCAAATATAAATGCCCCCAACTATATAAAACAAATATTAAGTAACGTGAAAAACCAAATAAGCACTAATACAATTGTAGAGGGGGATTTAAATACCCCACTATCACAAATTGACAGATCTACTAGGCAGAAAATCAACAATGAAATAATAGAACAGAATCAAGCTTTGGAACACATGGACTTAATTGATGTTTATAGAGTATTCCACCCCAAAAAATCAGAATATACATTCTTTTCAGCTGCACATGGATCATTCTCCAAGATAGACCACATACTGGCTCACAGAACAGGTCTAAATAAATGCCAAAAAAATTGAAGTCATCCCCTGCATATTATCAGATCATAGTGCAATCAAAGTGGAGATCAGTAGCACAAAAAACTATAGAAACTTCACAAGCACTTGGAAACTGAACAACACTCTCCTAAACAATCAATGGATTACAGAGGAAATTAAAGAAGAAATTAGACAGTTTTTACAAATAAATGAGAATGCCAGTTCAACATACAGGAATCTTTGGGACACAATGAAAGCAGTTCTATGTGGAAAATTCATAACATTGAATGCCCACACTAGGAAAACAGAGCGAGCTCAAATAAATAACTTAATGATGAAACTTAGACTCCTAGAAAAACAAGAGCAAGAAAAACCCAAAGCTCAAACAAGAGAGGAAATTATAAAGATCCGAGCAGAAATCAATGCAATTGAAACTAAGAAATGATACAAAAAATTAATGAAACAAAGAGCTGGTTTTTTGAAAGAATAAATAAAAATGACAAACCCTTAGCTAATCTTATCAAAAAAAGGAAAGAAAAGGCTCAGATCCATGCAATTAGGAATGAAAAAGGCGAAGTCACAACAGATCCAAAAGAAATCCAGAGGATCATGAACACCTACTTTGAGAACCTGTACTCTAATAAAATGGAAAACACAGAAGAAATGGACAGATTTCTAGATACTTATGAATTACCAAAGTTGAATGAAGAAGATAAAAACATTTTAAACACCCCAATCACAATCAGTGAAATTGAAAATGTAATTAAAAACTTACCAACAAAGAAAAGCCCAGGCCCTGATGGATTCACTGCTGAATTTTACAAGACATTTAAAGAAGAACTACTACCATCACGCTTCAAACTTTTCAATGAAATTGAAAGGGAAGCTATACTTCCAAATTCATTCTTGGAAGCAAGTAGCACTTTGATTCCCAAACCAGGGAGAGATACAACTAAAAAGGAGAATTAGAGACCAATCTCCTTAATGAATATAGATGCAAAAATCCTTAATAAGATACTAGCAAACAGAATACAGAGGATTATTAAAAAGATCATCCATCCTGATCAAGTCAGATTTATTCCAGAGATGCAAGGGTAGTTCAACATACGAAAGTCAATAAATGTAATACATTATATTAACAAAGTCAAGGACAAAAACCATATGATCCTCTCAATAGATGCAGAAAAAGCATTTGATAAAATTCAACACCCATTCATGATAAAAATCCTGCAAAAATTGGAATAGATAGTCTATACCTCAATTTAATAAAGGCTATCTATGAAAAGCCATCAGCCAACATCATATTGAATGGCCAAAAACTGAAAACCTTCATGTTAAAATCAGGAACAAGACAAGGATGCCCACTATCACCACTTCTCTTCAATATAGTTCTGGAAACATTAGCCACAGCAATTAGACATGAGAAAGAAATTAAGGCAATAAAGATAGGAAAGGAAGAAGTTAAACTATCATTATTTGCTGATGATATACTCTACATTGAAGATGCAAAAAACTCCACCAAAAAACTTCTACACTTAATTGACAGATTCAGTAGAGTATCTGGATACAAGGTGAATACCCAAAAATCAATAGCCATCTTATACACTAATAACAGACACATGCAAAGAGAAATAAGGGAAAAAATTCCTTTTACAATAGCATCCAAAAAAATGAAGTATCTAGGAATCAATCTAACAAAAGAAACAAAAGATCTCTACACTGAAAACTACAGCACTCTGAAAAAAGAAATAGAAGAAGATATAAAAAAATGGAAAGATATCCCTGCTCCTGGGTAGGAAGAATCAACATAGTGAAAATGACCCTACTACCAAAACTGCTATATACATTCAATGCAATGCCAATTGAAATTCCAACACTATATTTCACAGAAATAGAAAAAAGAATTCAAAAATTCATTTGGAACCATAAGAGACCTAGAATAGCAAAAGCCATTTTAGGCAACAGATACATGGCACCAGGTGTAACAATTCCCAATTTGAAATTATACTACAAAGCCACTGTAACAAAAACAGCATGGTACTGGCAATTAATAGGCCTGAGGATCAGTGGAACAGACTGGAAGACACAAAAACAACTCCAGATGTACTCAGCTACCTCATCTTTGACAAAGGAGCTGACCATCCTCAGTGGAGAAAAGATAGCCTCTTTAATAAATGGTGTTGGAAAAACTGGATGTCAACCTGCCACAGATTAAAATTAGACCCTTATCTTTCGCCATGCACTAAATTAAAATCCAAATGGATTAAAGATCTAAATATTAAAACAGAAACATTAAACTTGCTGGAAGGTAAGTTAGGCAGAACTCTGGAAGACATTGGTATAGGAAAAGACTTTATGAACAAATCCTCAGTAGCACGGGAACTAGCAGAAAGAATCAACAACTGGGATCTCATCTTACTAAAAAGCTTCTGTACTTCAAAAGAAACCATCAGCAGAACTAAGAGACAATCTACAATGTGGGAAAAAATTTTTACCAGCTGTTCCTCAGACAAAGGACTATTATCAAGGATATATAAAGAACTCAAAACAATCAGTCCCCCCAAATATAAAGACCCGATTCAGAAATGGGCATCCAAAATGAACAGACATTTCTGAGACAAAGAAGTAAAAGCAGCAAGAAAATATTTGAAAAAATGTTCCACATCACTGGTCATTCGAGAGATGCAGATGAAAACAACACTGAGATTCCACCTCACCCCACAAAGAATGGCTGCTATCAAGAAATCACACAATAGCAAATGTTGGCAGGCTTGTGGCGAGAAAGTAACCCTTCTCCATTGTTGGTGGGAGTGCAGACTAGTGCAACCACTATGGAAATCTATATGGAGATACCTCAAAGAGCTTTGACTGGAGGTTCCATTTGACCCTGCCATCCCTCTGCTGGGTATATTTCCAAGAGAACTAAAAGAATCATATCACAGAGAAGTATGTGCACCCATGTTTATAGTGGCACAGTTTGTAATAGCTAAATCTTGGAAACAGCCTATTTGCCCATCCGTTGGAAACTGGATAAAGAAGTTGTGGTTTTTCTATAAAATGGAATATTACTCAGCCATAAAGAATGAGAAAACAGATTCATTCGTAGGAAAATGGATACATATTGAAGATATACTCCTAAGTGAAATAAATAAGTCACACGTGTAAATACCGAATAGTTTCCCTGGTGTGAATATTCTGCAACAATGCATAAGATTCTAATAAGATTACTGACATTTAGAAATGGGAAGAAAGGAGCTAAAAGTGTAGGGAAGGTGGGATGATTAGTGGAAGAGTAAAAAGGGAAAAGAAAAAAATGTGAGATAATGAAAAGATGAAAATAAAGTGTTTGTAGATGGGGAGGGGAGGAGGGTGTGAAGGGAGGGCAGAGGTAAGGGGAAAAATGAGAATCAAGACTTGTCATGTAGAGGTACAAGATCTCAACAATGAATGTAACTGCCCTGTATCCCTAAAATGTACCAATAAACTCAATTAAAGCTGAAAAAAAACAAAAAAAATGAAATGTACATATAATGAATTATAGTTGCATATAAAAAAGAGAAAGAAGAGTAAATCACTTAATTGTTCATTGTCATCTACTTGAAGAGGAGAATTTTCCCTTCAAGGTAACTTCTATTGTCCTCTGTGACAGTTAAAGACAATATTATTCATGATTTCAGAATTCTAGATTATGTTTTGTTTTCCCTTTCATGTTAAAATAAAACAAAACATGTAAATGTTGTTTTTTTCTAGAAACCAATATACATAATTTTTTAGCCTACTTCCCAAATAGTGTTGTAATATTTCATTTATTCTGTGACATACTTTAGAAGAATCATTTTCTTTTCAGTTAAAATCTCATTATAAAAGAATGGAAAGTTCTGTATTTTAATGATTTAACTTTTTGTTTTATATTGCAATACTTGAGACATTTCAAATTTCTTCATGTAAACTTTTCACTAGAAATGATTAGCAGACTCCCACTCTATTTTATAAATATTTCTGTAAAATGTACATTTGTACAATACTGTTTGTTATTAATACTATAATTCTACTAACAACAAAGTTAAACTATAATTTCAACGTTTTCTTTCAGTTCTTCTTGTTCTTAGCAATACATCTGATTGAGATTCCAAATATTTTGTTTTACACTGATTGGTTTCCCTTTTCCATAACAATATCAATTTTTATAATGTTTCTTTTTTTATTGGTACCAAGGATCGAACTCAGGACCTTTCACATGAGGCAGGCATGGAACCACTGAGCTAAGTCCCTTGCATTTAATATTCTTATGTTTACACTAAACCTTAGAAGTTTTTGCATCCTTTGGACTTATTTGTCCTATTTATGTATGGAAAAGTTTAACATAATTCAGAAAACAAAGTGATATGAAATGAAACTCTCATAGTAATGCCATACTTTTCATTATTCATTCAGCCTATTCTCAACCATCTATTGTGGGAAGAATCACATTGATTTCTGATTGATTCCTTACTTATTTTTTTGTTGCATAAAATTTGCATTCTGTATCTATTTTTGTAAAAAGTTACTAATGCATCTCTATCCTCAGATTCAAAATAATTATAAGAAAGAAGTGAAAAAGACTAGATGTTTTGATGAAAAAAAATAACACATTTAAATATCTGAACTGTGACATGATACTATTTATCTTTTGTAAATTACTCAACACAACCTTATGATAAAAACTAATGCTAAAGGGGCTGGAGATTTAGTTCAGTGGTGCCATTGCCTGCCTCGCAAGAGCAAGGTCCTGAGTTCTACCCCCAGTATAAATATACATGTGCTAAGGGAAGTGTTGTTTTTGTTTTTGGTAGTTTAACATCAAAATGACTCTGAACAGTTATTTCCAGGTACTGCAACAGATGCAAATATTCCAAACTTTGCATTATATTCAATTTTCTAGAGTTACATAGTCCATCTTTCTCCACACTCATACCGAGCAGGTGTAGGCACATTTACCATGAACCAAGACGAAACTTGTATTTCTGTATTATATTTGTCATTTAATCTTTGCAACAATCTCTCATTTTCCTACTTCTTATTTAAGGAAATTAAATTTCATCCTAGCCCTGATAGTGTCTGAGACGTGTTTAGATCTTTTAAAATTATCTTCCCACTAGGTGAAGGCAACCATTATTATTATTATTTGAATATTCTTTGGGGTTTAAAAGAAACCACACTAGGATTGTTCCAAAAGACTTGTAGGCAGAAAAAAAGAGAAAGAGGGTCGTCTTTCATGTTCTCTGGAGATGTGGTCTTTGCCACTGTTTTCTGATGTTGTTCTACAGTTCCTCAGGACTCCAGTGCAGAACCTCTAACGTGGACTCTTCAGCTTCCCCATTCAGACTCACAGAAGTAATGACAGGCTTTCAACCTCAAGCTGCTCCAGGGCTCGCTGGCTCTCCCGGGCACGTAGTGCTACATTGAATTCTTCACTCTGGTTCGGCATATGGCTACTGAGACTCATCCTCTTCTCATCCTGTAAGTCTATATAATTAATCCCTTCTACAATTACGCATATATTTTATAACGATTCTGTTCCTTTAGTGAGCACTGACCTGTATAAAAACTTTTCTTACTTTCATACGTGCATGTTTAAGCCATTTTCTCTTGTTTTGTTCTATTCGCCCTACCTCAAAATGGTTTCTCCTAGTTCTTATAAATTAACTATTGAGGGTTGAGTTAGGTGACCCCAAGAGACAATGCAGAGGCAAGTGTAGAACCCCTAAAACCTGTGAATATTCCTTAATTTGGAAATAGGATCTTTACAAATGTAATCCAGATAAAACGATCTCCTACTAGGTTAAATCCAATAAGCCTCAAATCCAATGACTGTTGCTTTATTGAGACACATTTCAGACCCAAAAGCACTCACAAATGAGAAACAGCTATGTGAAAATCTATGCAGAAACTGGGCAGATGTAACTCCAAACTAAAGATTGGCAGCAATCACCAGATTTAAGCAGAGCAAAGGAGAATTCTTCTCTAACATCTTAAGAGGGAAAGAGCTTGCCCATCCCTTCCCCCATGGCTGTACACACCTCATTGCTCTTTCCACCTTCACAGTGACTAACACATTGCCCTCTCTCACTATCATGTTTTCATACTGCGGCTCTGGAAGTCCCTTTGTGTCTCACAGCATCCTGTCCTCTGTCAGAATAATCCCAAATAAAAGCATTCATCTCATCCTAACTAACTGAATTTCCCTGTTCAGATTTTTAAAAAGACAAATAACAAAAGAAAAGCAAACAGCTTTTTTAACTTTCTTTTTACCAAATCCATGAAAGTTATCTCTACCTCCTGTATGAATTTAAAAGACAAAACTCTCATTTTGAATTCACCCAAGAGTCTGTCCTCTTATTAAAGTTCCCAGAGTTCACAACTTCCATCATTGAATTCAGGACCTCTCAAACCCTGGAGCATCATTAAAGAGCAGCCAGCCTTCAAGTCAGGGTCAGAATGTGGAATATTGTTTTGAAAATCAAAAGCAGTTCCACTCAGAACTTTTCAAGCATCCTGAAAACCCTGATCAGATGGAAAGTACTTCTTCCTATTCCTTTTTTCATAATATAGAAATGGAATACAAAGTGAATGAGCCTTAATTAATAATTAAAATATTTACAAAGTACTGTGTATCTAAGAGAAAATAAATATATATTTCTTTCATAGGAAGAAAGCTAGAAATAATAGCACAATGAAATATGAAAGTGGAAAGAATTTGGGCACTATTTGTAAGTTGTTAAATTTTTTTTTTTTTGCCCAGTGCATTCCTTCAAACACTGAACAATATCAAATAGATGTAGCTCGTGACACATCCCAAGGCATAAGCTATTTCCTAACTAAATTAATCTCAACAAATGCAAACAGCCATACCAAACATTCTCTTATACTGATTTATGTATAAAATTAATATCTTTAACCCTAACCACAAATACAAAATAATATGAATAACAATGAGTGTATGCTATAGATAATGATGAAAATAGAGTCATATTTGCTGAACCACTTATACATTCAATGTGATGTTAGAACAGTATTGGGGGCAATTAGAAATATATTTACATGTATAATGTTGATTTATAAACCCCACCAGCACTTCATATTTTATTTGTTTCTTGGGTTGATTAAAGACTTTTTTGCATCTTTGATGAACCTAGAGTCAAGTAAATATACAAATAGAAACAAGTTTGAATGAATTTGTCAATTACCATAATACTTTGTTAAAATAGTCAAGGTAAAACTGTGAATCTAATCAAGACATATGCAAAGTAGAGGCATTATGAATGGGAATGTTCTCAAGACAGCTCAATACTCATCTTTTTATTAATACTGACTTTCATTCATGCTAGGCTTATTTCTTACAATTTCTACACCTTGGAAACCTACATCATGTCCTAAAAATGTACTCTTGTTCTGAAATTCCTGCAGCTCAAATTGTACATTGTGACTAGAAACTTTTAGCTATTTAACAACACTACTAGCTCTTTGTTGCTGAAAATTTATGGATCAATTTCTCTTTTGCCAAATGTCTTAGTATGTCACTTTGCTTTGAAAGAAATGTCTTCTTCTCATGTTTATAGCAGCACAACTCATAATAGCTAAATCTTGAAAGTGGCCTATATATCCATCAACAGATGAAGTGATAAAGAAAGCCTAGTTCTTTTCCTCATAAAAAATAGAGTCCTATTCTGCCATGAAGAAGGATAAACTTGAGTCATTATGGATGTACTTTGAAATAATAATGTTAAATGAGATATATCAGACACACTAGCCTAGGTATAATATGATTTCTCTTGTATGAGATAAAGATCAAAATGAAAAACAGATAATAGAAAACAGGGACAAAGTTCTTGCAAAAGAGAAAGTGACCAGGAGATGGAGGGAGGAAATGAGGGGAGAGAAAGGGAATGAAAAAAAAGAATTAAGGTATATTAGTACCTGTATCAGCTCCCCATGATGAATACAGTTTTGTTTGATGGAGGGCATTGAGACAGGTTCTTGCTATGTAGTCTTGACTACATGGTCTTGACTCACTATGTGGTCTAGGCTGGCATCGAACTCACAGCGATCCTCCTGCTTCAACCTCCCAAGTGCTGGGATTACAGGGATGCACCACCATGCCAGACTCTGATGAATGAATTTATTATGTACTGTAAGCATGTATTAATAAAAATTTTTAAAGAAATATTTTCAGTCAGGGATTTAGCTCAGTGTTTCTGCCACCTGCCTCACAAGCTCAAGGTCCTGAGTTCAATCCTTGGTACCAAAAAAATAGTGTTTTATTCTTTAAATAAATGCAAACAGAGGTAAAAAGTTGACTTGAATTAATAAAAGCTGTGAATTACTAATTATTTAAGACAAAATTATTTTTCATTTATAACATTTAGTAATAGATTCATTACCACCTAAGTCAGTCCTATGAGAAATCTAGTTGCATTCACCTTAATGAAAAGGAATTATTTTTACTTAAAATGCTATAATGCAGAGGGATGTGAAGAAAAGCACAATAATTTCAACTGTAGTATTTATGCAGATTGTTTTTCTTTCATTTTGGGGATTTTATGATTGAGGTTTTAGCTTGGCCTTAGTAGAATATACTTTGATTCCTTATTACTGTAGCTCCAATTAAAAATAATTTAAAATCTGTGTTCAGTACAGAATAACTAGAGACAAAACTTTTAATGCCAATGAAAATGTATAAAACATTTAACAAACTCAGAATTATCTACTTAGAATTTTGGTAATTATGTCAAAATTAGAGTAAAAATTAACTTAATGAAAATTTTGGCAAAATCTTTATGGAGCTATAAAATGTTAATGTTTTCTGATGCTGCACACTTGTCAAATAAATTATAACTATTTGACAGTCTTTTCAAGAAAATCACTGAAAATTCATTTCAGCCTTTTATTTTCTAGTCCAAGCTCAAACTGCATAACAAACAGTTCACTCTAAATTATTGAACTGCACCAAATATTTCAAACTGCATAGAGAGGAATGAGGGCAAAAGAAACAAAAATGCGAAGACAATTTAGTAAAGACGAAGAAATCAAAATGCAAAAAGGCATAGGAAATTGAAAGTAAATCATTCAGTGTCTTTCTGGTTCTATGAGATGGTTACATTGGAGAATGTTAAAGATGGTGCTTCTAAGACATGAGTTAAGGATCTGGAAAAAGCTTGTATGACAAAGAAATTGAATTTTATCAGAAGGCTATATGGAAATTCAAACAAATTCATGGAAAGAAGTGACAAAAGTATATTTTTATTTTAGAAACATCCTTCTATGTTTGTATAAATAGAAACATCCTGCTAAGAATGAATCAGGGTAAGGATTGGGCATGGGGAGACGTAGTTTGCAAGTTTGGGAACAGTAAACTCATTTTTTTTCATTATTTTCCCTCCTTGAAGGAATCTGAGTGTAGGGTAATATGTTAGATTGTGTATGTCCAAATTACAAATTTACGTAGTATGATTGAATATTTTAAAATCTACATTCAAGCCCCAGATATCTGAAGGAGGACACATTCATATCTTCTGAACCCAGATTTATCCGAGTGTTTCAGAAACATCCAAGAAATGTGGAAATATAAAGGGTGAGCTTGACTGTCACCTTGTTTGGGGTAGGAGTCACCCTGAGATTTACTAAAGGGCACACATGTTTGTGTCCTTTGGAGCAAGCTGAGCATGGAATGAATCCCCTGAAACTATTGACCAAATAAATCGTTTCCTCCAGGACTTTGTTCCAGCCGCAGGAAAACTAATACAGGGACCAAGACCCTACTGTTTGTTACGAATCACACATTAACCATCAGGCAAAATACAGTTAAAGGCATCTGCAAGCTTCTGAGCCTCAAGATTCTGACAGACCTTGTGGCAGAGTCATCAGTGACTATTTCTTTGTCCTTTATCTGGTGGAAAGGCATTTGTTCCTGGTGGATACTAACTAGCATCCAGATAAACTTTTGACATTCAGTCATACCAACACACACACACACACACACACACACAAACACACACACACTTATGAACAATAACAAATTTTCCCTTTTAACTACAGGGATAAAATGGTTATAAATTTAGTTAGGAAATTAGTTTTCACTCCAGAAAGGAATTATTAGAAGTGATACAGTATTGCGCTGACCAAAAGCCAACAAATTAAGGGGGCAAAGATATTTTGAGTGATGAGGAATCTATGCTTCTTATGTTATGCTCTTCACGTTTATAATTTTCTGTATTTTCACCTATTGATTTGTTCTTTTTGATCTTTTAGTGTCTACTAATTCTGACTGTGCAGGAAACACACACAACATGACAAACAGATGCCAACCTGGTGCCAGACTCTTACAATATATAGCACACAAATATTTGAAAATGTTCATGGTGAATTAACACCAGAGGACAAAACTCCATTAGAAAAGAGCAAAGTATGGACTGGGGATTTACCTCAGTGGCACCATGCCTGCCTCGCAAGTGTGAGGTCCTTCCTGAATTTGAACCCAGGTACCAAAACAAGAAAAAAAGAAAAAACAGAGCAAGCTACTTCCTGATCAGCACTCCCCAAACTGAAAGATAATTGGATATCAAAATGCAGTGGTGTTTCCTATTTTACATTATCCGTTATGTTTCAGTCCTCATTTTGTAAGTAAGGAGGGTGGAGGTGTAGAAGGGAGGGAAGGGTAGTGGGAAAAATAAGAACTAAGATATGTCATGTACAGGTACAAATTCCCAATGATAATAAATGTGATCATAATATATACCTAAAATGTACCAATAAAGTTAATTGTTTAAAACTTTGATGATGTAAGATGTCTGTGTCTCTTCTTTTTATTGAAGAGTTGTGTTGCAACACTGGCATAACATACAAAGGTTCAGGCAGGTCGAAGGTCAGAAATGTGGCTCCACTCGTGGAAAAATGACATGAATAGCTGCAAAGTATACTCAGTGGGATAACATGCAGGTCAAATGTTGATTGTCCTGGTCATTTTTTCTTTCTCCCATTAAAGCAAAATAATAAACAAATATTTTCTCCTATCGTGCATGATGATGAAGGTTGCTATTCTGAGTCTGTAGGGTTTGCCAAGCCTACATCCTGTGTAGGCTCAGGGTATTTAGGACAGGTTCCATTGTGGCACAGTCCCACATGTGTATGAGGAATTCCTAATCCCCAGCGCATCCCTTGAATTGGAGACACTATCATTACAATGGTAATTAAGTTTAAATTAATTCATTAGAGTGAACTGTAGTACAACAAATATGATATACATGTAAAAAGCTAAAACTGTACATAGAGACACACATAGAGGAGAGATGATGTGGAGAGATATCCACCTAGGGAGAAGACAGTCACCTATGAGCCTTTGCTCCAAGCCCTCAGAAGAAACCATCTTTTTTTAACACCTCCTATTGGGAATTCTAACCTCAAGCACTGAAAAAGCAAAACAAAACAAAAGAAAAATTAAACAAACACAAGAAAAACCTCTCCAGATGATTTAAATACAAGCACATATAGGACTTACTAGCTAAAAGATTTCTAAAGACTTCTCAAATGTACACTTCTGATTTTTTTACAGAAATATAAATTTCTGTCTAATCACTACCAAGGGTTAGTTTAGAGCTAAAATCATTTATTAATGTATGTTGTCTTCACTGATATTGTCCATCTCATCCTTAATAATAATATCTCCTTTCAACTCCACCTTAAATTATCCTTAATTATAATAACAACCAAGTTCAAATCATTGGGTACAGTTGCTGTCAGTTTGCTGTGTTCTCCATTACTATGGGATGTGCAGTTGGAATGGCAGGGAAACAGTGGGTTCATGAAGGTAAACGGAATGGATTTTCATTGCACTTACAAACTTAATGAGAGCAATTCTCAAAATAGAATCTGTTTTCAAAAGTCAATATCAGATGAAATGTAGCTACTTGCTACATTTGAATACAGTAACTAAGCTAGAGGAGTGTGGTTTTTTGTTTGTTTTGTTTTATTTTTAAGATGAATAGAGGGATTGCAATCCTGGTGCAGAATGAGCAACCTAAAAAAATTCAAGTCTGTCTGGAGACCATGCAAGGAAAGAATAAAAGAATGTGCACTTTTACAGAATTTGGCAACTCATGATTTCATAGTGTTGTGCTATTCATTTTCTGGGTAAAAAGACACAACTAATCGTCAATATAAATAAGTTTATATTAGTACTAAAAAATAATTTATTCTAGAAGTATTAGTTACAATATCTCCTTAGACAGATTACATAAATCATCTGGATTGTTGTACTGATTTGGAATAATTTGATGATAATAAGATCCACGTAAATTACAAGCAGATGGCTTATTGGGAGGATTTTACCCTGAAGAGTTAATAAACACTTGAAAAGGGTGAAAGTTTTCTATTCATAGTCAAATCATGTGCACTTCTCTATGTTTCATTAACCAGTAATGAAGTACATTTCATATTAACAAAATATTTTGCACAGAAGTTCTGGAAATATTCTAAAGTACAAATTCTTTATGTCTTCATTCACAAAGTAATTTAAGAATAAATCTATGCTTCTATGGCTTCTATGACAGTAATATGTTTTCACTAAAATATATAAATATGCAAAAGCCTCTAGCATCTTAGATATTTTCATTTGCTACTCTAAGGTGTTTTTCAAGAAAAACATAAATTATTGTCTAACTTAGATGATACTTTATCGGTACTTCCTCTGTGAATCAGTATTATTCACCATTAGGATTAATACCATTTTTGTTCTTTTCTTCAATTTTCCAACTTCCTATACTTTAGTTTATGTTCAGAAAGTGTATATTTAAATTTAATATATTAACCTTTTGAAGTAATCTTTCTCATAGTCCATTCAGTAAGGAAATCAAAGAAATTTAAACCAGTTGTTTTCTGATGTATAATCAGAATAGTCATGATAAGATTGTATATATTGACTATACATGTGATATATAAAAATAAAAATTATATGGACACTATCATGAACCAATTTATTTATATTGATAGTCTTAAACTATACTTCTTGTGTTATTATTTTATTGTTCAAGTGAGCACTCTGCTGGACTTGCTTGATTTTGTTCAAATAAAAATAAAAGTCTGATGGCCTCAAATGGGCACATGGGCTTCTGGCACCAATAATCTCTCAAAAGTTATTCCTGTAAAATCCTAATTTGTATTAATAAAGAGACTTGATTTACTAAGGCCAAATTAGCAAAAATTTAGAAGACAATTAAAAATATTTATAACCCTTTACTTTTCTTCCTATTTTACATTGTTAATTATCTCATTAGGATCTTATGTACTATTACAGTTTTTCACACCAGAGAAACTATTCGATATTTACATATGTGTGACTTATTTATTTCACTTAGGAGTATATCTTCAAAATGTACCCATTTTCCTTTGAATGAATCTAATTTCTCATTCTAGGTGTATGGAAAGTGGGAAAGGTAGGGGAAAGGGAATAAGGGAAAAGAAAAAAATAGGAGAAAATGAAAAGTACTATTACAGTTTTTCACACCAGAGAAACTATTCGATATTTACATATGTGTGACTTATTTATTTCACTTAGGAGTATATCTTCAAAATGTACCCATTTTCCTTTGAATGAATCTAATTTCTCATTCTAGGTGTATGGAAAGTGGGAAAGGTAGGGGAAAGGGAATAAGGGAAAAGAAAAAAATAGGAGAAAATGAAAAAATGGAAACAAAAAGTTTGTAAATGGGGAGGGGAGGAGGGGGTGAAGGGAGGGCAGGGACAACCGTACATGAACTAGGTTTATGCCTAACACCTACAGAAAATCTAGCAATGGTGATTACTTCATTCATGTGAGAGAAAGCTTGATTTGATTTTTTACCTGTTGTAATGAGTAAATATGCTATCCAAACAAACTCTAGGTTTTGAAATCTGTTATAAGTATGCAACATGGAGTTCATTAAATCCTCAATTATTTTCTGGAAAATATTTTCTAAAATGTTTATATTCTGAAATAACTAGTAGTTTCAGTAAGTTAATTGGTCAATAATTTATTCAAAAAGTTAATAGCTTTATTCTAAAAGTTTTTACTATATATTTTGTTTGCTGTGATCATACATATGAGGACATTACTGCAGCAATAACCCCTGCTTATTTTTTTCTTATCTGCATTAAAATGGTGCAATATAACATTTATTTATGTATTTGTTTATTTCATTTATTATTATTTGATGATTTGTTGGAATAGAATTAGTCAGCATACGTTAATTTTATAATTGCTCACAGTGTTGCTATATGCTTATGTATTTTAAATTTATACAGTTAAATACATTCTATAATATACATATGAAGCCAGAAACCACTCAGTAGAACACTGTAAATTATACCAGCTGAGCTTTAGATGCTATACAAATGTAGCATATGAGTAGGTTAAACTCCCACATGCTATGGGAGCACAATACTAGATAGGAAAGCTGTTCTTAAATTCTAAAGATGAACAAATACAGAAAAAAAATATAGAATACAAACTGAAAAATAATTTCACAAAGCCTATTTCCCCCTTTTTCAAAAACAGTTTAGATGCAATTGATCAGTGGCAACTATAACAACTAATACATAGATCTTATTTAAAATGAAGTTTAAAAATTGAAAATTCTATTAATTATATTCATCTAAATTCATTTTCTTTGTTGCAAAAATCGTTTGTGAGCATAGCATGTAAAATCAAGCAATAATATTTCTTGATCTTCACCATAATTTCAGCTATCCTACAGAATTAATTTTAGCATACATGATGGAAAGTCATGTTCAGGATAAAGCATGCATATGTAAAGGAGCAAACATGCTCACAGTAGGCAATTAATTAAATCCTATCATGGGAAATTAATGCTTTAAAATAATTAACAGATTCTTACCATCAAGTGCTTGAGAACATATTTTATCTCTATAAAGGAAAATCCTTAACATTTTTCAGAGAGTGATAAAGTGTCAGAACATAGGAGGAATGGGTGGTAATGAAATAAAATGTACATTTTCAAGATATAAGTAGATGGAAAAAGTAACAATTGGATAGTATATTGAGGTATAGTCTATTCATCTGTTTCAAAACCCAACTGAAAGTTAGAAAACAGAAGGTATATTTATATGGGAAGATGCATAGATTTGAAGAAGAAACCACAACTCCAAATGAGTATGAACAGAATGATACAGATGATAATGGATATCATCTGCTAGAGTTACCAGCTGAGTCAACATTTGAATGAATATTTGGAATGTTGCTGCAAAATCTGCCAAGCAAACCAACAGTTTGTTAACAATATCAGCAGGATAACAGAGTTATTGATTCCCCTATGCAGGATTAGTAAGTGTGAGACATAAAAGAGACAGAGCTTGCCAACTGACAAATCCTGGGGTTCGTAAAAGCCCTCTAACCCAGAAGATAATTCCTGACACACTGGAACTAGAGGAGATAGATAGCAATACCTGAAAAAACTAAAAAGAAAATTCAAAAACCCAAAATTCATTCAGTTGCAGGATTCATTAGGTCACTGTTGTTTATTCATTGCTGTTCTTCAAACCAGCATTCCTTACTGTCTTTTCATTTCATTTGAACACATTTATTTCCAGCTATTCTTTGTAAAATATCAGCTCTGCGATTGTTGCTGCCCTCGAGAGCAGAGGGGAAATCTTTGCTAAGAAGAAAGATCATGCATTCCAGAAAGTTTATATAACTGTGAGTTCCCCTTCTCTTCACTCTCACCAGTATTTATTTTTCTCTCTAATGATAGACCTCCTAACTACAATAAAGAAGTATTGCGTCTCATTGTGGGTTTTTTGCATATCTCTAATAGTAATGTTGATCACTTTTCCAAGATCCTTTGGTGCTTTATATGTCTTCTTTTTTAAAAAGTGTGTTCAGATCTTTAGTCCATGTTTTAATTTAAATATTGAGTAATTTTATTTTGCTCTGCTTTGTTTTGTTATCAAGTTGAGTTCCTGATAATTTCTAAATATTAACACCTGTCAAATACATATTTTCAGCATTTTCTCCTATTTTAAAGATCATACTTTGGTGGAATATCTAATTTGAAACAGAATTTTGCCCCAGCTGGACCACTGAAATTGTTTCCTAATGCATCTTTCCATATTGTTTCCTCTGTGGGCCTACAAGCCATTCTCACAGACATTAGTACAAACATTAAAATTGAGAGATATATCTTTATGATTCCCTTAGTATTCTCCTTATGAATCTTCAACACAAAGACTCTCATAAATGATTCCAGAGCTGATTGCCATCTGACTACTTGTATTCTCTAAGCTTGACTTTCTCTTCCACCTTATAAGAGAATTTTCATAACGTATGTTAGTCCCCCAATGATTGATTATTTTTCCTTTAAGCTATCTTCTGATTTCTTAGGAGCCACAATTTTCAGGGGAAGTATGAAAGCAAGATTGAGAGAATTGCCTCTCTGTAGTAGTCAGGGTCCACCAGAAAAAGAGAACTGATACCATATAAAAAAAAGATAAATAGTATATGCATGTGTGCATACACACAGACATATAGATATATAGATACAGACATAGATGATATAGTTTAGAGAAAGTAAGATTTATTATAAGGCATTCGCTGATGCAATTTTGGAGGTAGCCAAGTATAAATATCTTAGGCATAAGCCAAGGTGAATTGGCAAGGAGAAGAAGTAGAAAAGCCAACAATTTAGTTTTAGTCCATAGTCAAAGACCTGAGAAAAAGAAAACCAATGCCATCCTATCTGAAGGCCAGCAGATGCAATATTCAGGAAGATATGATTTTTGAGACCAAAGACAGAAAGATTGAGGAATGTGAAGCAAGAAGTATTAGCTTCCTTGGAGGAAATTTTACTATTTTGTTTAAGTCTTAATTAATTGGATAATGCCCAACTATATTATGGCAGGCAATCTGTTTTCTTTGATCTGCTGACCCAAAAATTAATATAATTTGAGCACACCCTCATAGAAACATTTAAAATAATGTTTGATCATACATCTAGTTAAAACCATAACACTCTTTACACTTGAAACCACTGCCTATTCTGGCACTCAAACATGGAGCAGTCTGTTCAAGTGGCCCTGTTCTTCCTGAATTCCCAATTACATTCTCTTCAGCTTCTGGCCCTCTACAATACATGGGCCTGCTCTAGCATAACTCACAACATTGAACATGTTTGTCTGTGTTTGAACTACAGTTGGAGACAGAAGTCAACTATTTTCAACACAAGTCATGGGTCTCTGAAGATCAAGAGACATGAAAGAATTAAATCCATCGCAAAGGACTTTCTAAATTTTCAGTGGCATCTAAGAATTTAATTAGCCTACTGAGGGCTGGGCATGGTGGCTCACACATGTAATCCCAGCACTTGGGAGGCTGAGGCAGGAGGATCACTATGAGTTCGAGATTAACCTGGACTACATAGTGAGATCCAGGTCAGTCTCAACTACATAATGAGACTCTGTCTCAAAAAACAAACAAACAAACAAAAACAAAACAAAACAAAAGACATCCTTTAAGTTTCATCAGTGCTGATATGCCATATTAACCTGTTAGAGGAATCAAAATTTAGGATTCCCACTATCACCACTCCTCTTCGATATAGTTCTGCAAATATTAGCCATAGCAATTAGACAAGAAAAAGAAATTAAAGCAATAAAGATAGGAAAGGAAGAAGTTAAACTGCCATTATTTGCTGATGATATTATAGTCTACATAGAAGGCCCAACAAACTCCACCAAAAGACTTCTTGACTTAAGTGACACTTCTGGCAGAGAAGCAGAATACAAGGTCAACACGCAAAAATCAATAGCCTTCTTGTGCACAAATAACAGACTCATTGAGTGAGAACTTAGGGAAACAATTCCTTTCACAATAGCATCCAAAAAAAATGAAGTATCTGGGAATCAATCTAACAAAAGAAGCAAAAGACCTCCACCAAAAGACTTCTTGACTTAAGTGACACTTCTGGCAGAGAAGCAGAATACAAGGTCAACACGCAAAAATCAATAGCCTTCTTGTGCACAAATAACAGACTCATTGAGTGAGAACTTAGGGAAACAATTCCTTTCACAATAGCATCCAAAAAAAATGAAGTATCTGGGAATCAATCTAACAAAAGAAGCAAAAGACCTCTACACTGAAAACTATAGCACTCTGAAAAAAGAGATAGATGAGGATATAAGAAAATGGAAAGACCATTGGAAACTGGATAAAGAAGATGTGGTTTTTCTATAAAATGGAATATTACTCAGCCATAAAGAATGAGAAAATAGATTAATTCATAGGAAAATGGATACATATTGAAGATATACTCCTAAGTGAAATAAATAAGTCACACATGTGTAAATACCAAATAGTTTCCCTGGTGTGAATAATCTGCAACAATTCATAAGATTCTAATAAGATTACTGACATTTAGAAATGGGAAGAAAGGAGCTAAAGGTGTAGGGAAGGTGGGATGGGTAGGGGAAGAGTAAAAAGGGAAAAGAAAAAAAATGTGAGAGAATGAAAAGATGAAAATAAAGTGTTTGTAGATGAGGAGGGGAGGAGGGTGTGAAGGGAGGGCAGAGGTAAGGGGAAAAATGAGAATCAAGACTTGTCATGTAGAGGTACAAGATCCCAACAATGAATGTAACTGTACTGTATCCCTAAAATGTACCAATAAACTCAATTAAAGCTGAAAAAAAAAGAAAATGGAAAGATATCCCCTGTTCCTGGGTAGGAAGAATCAATATAGTGAAAATGGCCATACTACCAAAACTGCTATACAGATTCAGTGCAATAACAATTGAAATTCCAACACTATATTTCACAGAAATAGAAAAAAAGAATCCAAAAATCCTTTTGGAACCATAAGAGACCTAGAATAGCAAAAGCCATCCTAGGCAACACACATATAGCAGTGGGTATAACAATTCCCGATCTGAAATTATACTACAAAGCCACTGTGATAAAAACAGCATTGTACTGGCAAAGAAACAGACCTGAGGATCAGTAGAACATACTGGAAGACACAAAAACAACTCCAGATGTATTCAGCTACCTCATCTTTAACAAAGGAGCTGATCATCTCCACTGGAGGAAAGATAGCCTCTTTAATAAATGGTGTTGGAAAACTGGATCTCATCCTGCTGAAGAGTAAAACTAGACCCTTATCTTTCACCATCCACTAAATTAAAATCAAAATAGATTAAAGATGTAAATATTAAAACAGAAACACTGGACTTCCTGGAATATAAATTATGCAGAACTCTTGAAAACATTGGCATAGGAAAAGACTTTATGAACAAATCCTCAGTAGCATGGTAACTAGCAGAAAGAATCAACAACTGAGATCTCCTCTTATTAAAAAGCTTCTACACTACAAAAGAAACCATTGACAGAACTAAGAGACAACCTACAATGTGGGAAAAAATTTTCTCAGGTGCTCCTCAGACAAAGGACTATTATCTAGAATATATAAAGAATTCAAAACAATCAGCACCCCCAAATATAAAGACCTAATTCAAAAATGGGCATCTGAAATTAACAGACATTTTTCAGTCAAAGAAGTAAAAGCAGCAAGCATATACATGAAAAAATGTCCCACATCATTGGTCATTTGAGAGATGCAGATGAAAGCAACATGAGATTCCACCTCATCCCACAAAGAATTGCTGCTATCAAGAAATCAACCAACATCAAATGTTGGTGGGGTTGAGGGGAGAAAGGAACCCTTTTCCATTGTTGGTGGCAGTGTTGACTGGTGCAAACACTATGGAAATCAATATGGAGATACCTCAAAGAGCTTGGACTAGAGGTTCCATTTGACACAGCCATCCCTCTGTTGGGTATCTTTCCAAAAGAATTAAGATAATCATATCACAGTGAGATATGTGCACCTATGTTTATAGTGGCACAGTTTGTAATAACTAAAATTTGGAAATTGCCCATGTGCCCATCACTTGGAAACTGGATAAAGAAGATGTGATTTTTTCCATAAAATGGAATACTACTCAGCCATAAAAAATGAGAAATTAGATTCATTCATAGGTAAATGGATACATATGGAGGATATACTCCTAAGTGAAATAAATAAGTCACACATGTGTAAATACTGAATAGTTTCTCTGGTGTGAAAAGCTATAGCAGTACATAAGATCTTAATAAGATAATTGACCATGTGAAATAAGAAGAAAAGGGCTAAAGGTGTAGGGAAAGTCAGAAGGGTAGGGGAAAGGTAATCAGGGAAAAGAAAAAATATGAGAAAATGAAAAAAATGGAAATAAAGCATTTGTAAATGGGGAGGGGAGGAGGGGATGAAGGGAGGGGAAGGGCAAGGGGAAAAAATGAGAAACAAGAACTGTCATATAAGTGTACAAGGTTCCAATAGTGAATATAACTGTACTGTATGCCTAGAATGTACCAATAAACTCAATTCAAAAAAATAATGAATCTGTTTTCCTTCTTCCTTATTTCCTGTGTCATTTACCTGTAGAATCAGAGTCATTATGTGTATAGCACCAATAATATAGATTTACAAAAATTTTCTTCATAGTAGTTCAGTATGAACATTCCAAAGTTCCATACCTAGAATTAAATCTTAGCTCCACTATTTAGGATCTGTGTGATGTTGGGAAATTTCTTAATATTACCATAGCTCAGTTCCTCTGTAAAATAGAAATAATTTTAAGCACTTTGCACATTTTCTGTGAAGAATACATATTAAAATATGTAAGACACTTTAAAGTACCCAACACTGTTATTCCTCAGTGTGGGTTTATTATACTTCCTGCAATAATTGTTAAAGCTAGAAAATATTTGTGCCACAACTAATATGTTAGATTGCACTCTTAGTACTTTACATATATTAATTCCCCCAAGAAATTATAAGAAACTGACATGCTATTCATTTTGCATTTAAGAAAAAAAAGGTACAATGAGGTTTACTTGCTCAAGACCACAAGCAAGGTTTTGAACACAGATTGTTTCATAGCAGAGCTCATGCTCTTATCCTCTGCATTATGACACTTATAAACTGTGCAACTGCTGCCAACATTTATTTTTTAAATAAGCCTGTTTATGGATGTTCAATTCATTTTCATTCCTTCCTTACTGGAATATAGTGATTTGCTAGGTGTTGTGTTAGACCACCATGAGGATTTTAAAGTAAAATAGTAGAGTTTCTGTCCCTTCAGTGTGACAGAATAATGCACAAAATCAAATAGAAAACTGATTTTTATTGTACAATAACAATCCTATGATGTTCCACTTACAATTATATTTTTAATATGAGAAAATTTCGTAAAGATTTCCATGTTTTACACTTATTTTATCTATTTTCTGTAGTGAAATGTATAAAGAATTCAAATTTTTTCTCAATATAGTGTTATTCTATTGAATACTAAATTTTTATTGGTATATTCTTACTATGAAGTTCCCTCAATAGAAATAAATCAGTGTATTCCACTCAATGCCATGCCATGCTTTCATTTCCCATAGATATTGAACCAATATGTACTGACATAGATACACAATTTCTTCTGGTTTTTTTGTAATTGTGTATGGAACTCCTTTACCTAAATCATTAGTAATACTTGACATAATTTGTGTATATTTATTTAACACTGTTAAGATTTTTTAGAGGTAAGTTATTATGGTATTTCCAAATTGCTTGTGAATTTACAATAGCAAAGATTCCTTTTATCATTCCAAATTTTCTGATTGTCACCAACATTTCTTTGGCTTTATTATATTGACTCTCTGATGAAAAAATAAACTCTTCTGATGAAAAAACAATTTGTAAATAAATGTGTAAAATACACACAAAAAATATAAAACTATCTAGCATGTTCATAAAATTAAATTTACCTAAGAAAGTTACTAATGCAGTCTAAAATAAACCATAAATCAAGAAAAAATTACACTTTTAGATATGATGTATGGAGAAGAAGAGAAAATATATATATATAAAAGTAATACTACAACTTGCAAAATGAGTTTTGGAAAACACTCATGCACAAAAACTATTTATTTATTTATTTTTAAAAACTATTCATTTTAAATTTTTACCTCTAAAGAAAATATGCACACACAAAACAGAAGAAATATCTGCATGTATTTTAATTTTAAAATCATTTACTAATGAGAGATGCATAGTATCAAAAGCAATTCTGGACAACAAAAATAAGACAAGAGGTATCACAATCCCCAACTTCAAATTATACTACAAAGCTACTACAAGAAAAACAGCATGATACTGGTAAAAAAAAAAAAAAAAAAAAAAAAAAAAA
>NW_022900916.1:46280771-46346077 GCF_012274545.1 Fukomys damarensis | reverse complement strand
AATATAAGATGCACAAAATATTCCAAATACACTCAGATGTCTTTTCTTTGACAAGGGGGACAAACACCTTCACTGGATGAAAGATAACTTTTTAATAAATGGTTCAGAGAAAATTGACTTTCCACATGTCAAAGACTAAACCTACACCCATATCTAACACCATGCACTAAACTAAAATTGAAATGGATCAAATATCTAAATATCAAAACAGAAACACTTAATCTTCTGGAAATAGAATAAGTACACTATTGAAAATGTGGGTGTAGACAAAGATTTAAAAAAAACTGTGATCACACAGGAAATATTATAATAAGTTAACAACTGTAATCATATCAAATCTAAAAGCTTTTCCACAGCAGAACAAAGCACCAACAGAGTGAAGAGACTACCCACAGAGTGAAGGAAAAAAATGTTACCAGCTACACTTCAAAAAAGGACTAAAATCTAGAATATATAAAAAACTCAAAAAATGAGATCCCCAAATTTAAAGATCCAATCCAAAAATGGACACCTAAAATGAATGGATATTTCCCAAAAGAAGAAATGCAAATAGCAAATAAAGATATGAAAAAATGTTCAACATCAATGGTCCTTCAAGAAATGAAAATTAATACAATATTAAAATTCTATATCACTGCAGAAAGAATGGCTATCATCAAGAAATCAATGATGAACAAATACTGTTGGGGCTGTGGGGAAAAAGAATTCTTCTTCATTGTTGATGGAAGTGTAAATTAGTATAACCACTATGGAAATCAGTATGGATATTCCACAAAGTACTAAAGCAGAGGTTCCATTTGACCCAAATATTCCCCTTCTAGATATCCTCCAAAAAGAGTTAAAAGTATCATACCACAGCAATGCACATACAAACATATTTAGAGCAGCACATTTTGTAGTAGCTAAACTTATAAATAGCCCATATACCTATCAATTGATGAATGGATAAAGGATATGTGCTATGAGCAGACCGGTGAGAAGCAGAACTTCCTGAAGTTCCCTGCACAGCCCCATACCCATCGGGGCCTCCCAGCCACCAGCAGATGAGTAAGGAGTGGGGCCACTCCAGTGACTGAAGCACCACCCCAGCATGCCCCCCACTGCCTCTGGCCTCCTGGTTGTGCCTGTACCTGGATCCACACCAAAGAGACACAGGGCATTATAAAGGCCATTGCGCTGAGCTCCAGAAGATAGAGCTGAAGTGAAAAACAGAAAGAGAGCCTTACCTCTTCTAAGTCCCTATCCCAAATGGTAAAGTTGTTATATTGAAGAATTGATTCACTTTAAACATATTTGATGCTAATCCTCTATTTTAATTTAATTTACATGGTTAAAGGTGATAGATTAATAACTATCACAAATTGTCACTTTCTAAGCTGTGCTTGATTCTATTATTATTGCTGATTATATCACTTGGGCTAGTATTGTGATTGATCTAACCAGTTACCCCTCCTGGTATAATGAAAATAAGATTGTCCCAGAGTCATTACAGAGTCAAAACCTAAAGACTAGCAATATCTGGAAGACATCTCTGAGAAGCAATCACTCCATAAGGGTTTGATATTCAAACAACAAAGATGCTTAAAATAAGCAGTGCAAAGAATCAACCCAGGAATTAAACCAACAACTGTACCAATAATGAAAATAGAAATGAGAACACCTTTAAGCAAGGCACAAACCTAGTCTTTCCAGCCTACCAAAGGCAAATTCTGGAGGAAATGAGTTGGAAAAGTCTGATAATCCACCACCTGGAAACCCTGAATGGATGCCATGAGAAGTAACAAAATAGATGAATGAGGCTCTAGAAAAATTCAAAACAGAAATAATTTCCCTGATAACCACAGAGATGGTGTGAAAGAGCTGAAATCAATGCAATGGAGATTTAAGAGAATGATACAAAAAAAATCAATGAATTGAACGGTTGGTTTTTGAAAAAATAAATGAAAGTCATTGATAGGCCCTTAGTCATCCTTATCAAAAATAAGAAAGAAAAGGCTCAAATCCATGAAGTTAGGTACGAAAAAGGTGAAGTCATAAGAAATTCCACAAAAATCCAGAGAATCATCTATATCTACTTGAAGAAACTGTACTCTATTTAAATGGAAAACAGAAGAAATTGACAGATTTCTAGATACATACAAATTACCAAAGTTGAACAAAGATATAAAAATTCTAAACACCACACTTACAATCAGTGAAACTCAAAACATAATTAAAAATTTGCCAATGAAGAACAGCCCAGGTCCTGATGGCTTCATGGCTGAATTCTACAAAACTTTTAGAGAAGAACTGTTGCCACTACTCGGCAAAGTTTTCCAAGAAATTGAAAGGGAAGCAATACTTCCAAATTCATTCCTGGAAAAAAGTGTTGCTTTGATTTCAAAATCAGGGAAAGACCCAACCAAAAAGGAGAATTACAGGCTAATCTCCCTAATGAAGATAGATGAAAAAATCCTCAATTAGATACTGGGAAATAGAATACAGATGTTCATCAATATCATACACCCTGACCAAGTCAGATTTATCTCAGGGATGAAAGGACAGTTCAACATACAAAAATCAATAAATGTAATACACAATATTAACAAGTTCAAGGAGAAAAAAACATATGATCATCTCAATAGATGCAAAAAAACATTTGTCAAAATTCTAGAACCATTCATGATAAAAAATACCCTGCAGAAAATTGGAATAGATTATCTTTATCTCAACTTGATAAAGGCTATTTATGAAAAACCAATAGTCAACATCATATTAAATGGTCAAACACTGAAAACATTCACTCTAAAATCAGGAACAAGACAAGGATGTCCACTATCATCACTCTTGCTCAATACAGTTTTAGAAAAATTAGCCGCAGCAATTAGATAAGAGAAAGAAAGAGAAGCAAAAAACGGGAAAGGAATAAATAAAGCTGTCATTATTTGCTGATGGTATGATACTGTACATAGAAGACCCAAAATACATTGCCAAAAAACCTCTAGAATTAACTGACAGATTCAGTAGAACAGCTGGATACAAGGTCAACACTCAAAAATCAATAGTCTTCTTGTACACAAATAACAGATTGACTAAGAGAAAAATAAGGGAAACAATTACTTTCACAATTGCATACAAAATTGAAATATCTGGGAATCAATCTAATGAATGAAACAAAAGACCTCTACATTGAGAACTACAACACTCTGAAAAAGAGATCAAAGAGGATATAAGAAAATGGAAAGACATCCGTTGTGCCTGTGTAGGAAGAACCAATATAATGAAAATGGCCATAATTCCAAAACTGCTATATAGTTTTAATGCTGTGCCAATTTAAATCCAAACAGCATATTTCACAGAACAGGAGAAAATTATCCAAAAATTCATTTGGAACCAGAAGGCATCTAAAATAGCAAAAGCAATTTTAGACAACAGAGACATGGCAGGGGATATCTCATTCTCCAACTTGAATCTATACTACAAACATCTGTGATTTTAAAAAGCATGGTACTGGCAAAGAAACAGGCCCGGGGATCAGTGGGACAGATGTGAAGATGCAGAAACAACTCCAGACATGCTCAGCCACCTCATCTTTGGCAAAGCCAAACTTCCTCACTGAAGGAAAAATAGACGCTTTAATAAATGGTATTTGGAAAATTGGGTTTCAAGTTGCCAGACATTAAAGCTAAACCCATCTTTCACCATGCACTAAACTAAAATCTAAGTCAATTAACAATCTAAATATTAAAACAGAAACACTAAACTTGCTGGAAGATAAGCCAGGTAGAACTGTTGAAGACATTGGTATAGGAAAAGACTTTATGAACAAATCTTCAGTAGCACAAGAACTAGCATAAAGAATCAAGAACTGGGATCTCATCTTTTTAAAAAGATTCTGCACTGCAAGAGAAACCACCAACAGAGTTAAGAGACAACCTACAGTGTAGGAAAAAAATTTTACCAGCTCTTCCGCAGACAAAGGTCTACTATTTAGAATGTATAAAGAACTCAAAAAAAATCAGATGCCCCCAAATTTAAAGACCCACTTCAAAAATGGACATCTGAAGTGAACAGACATTTCTTGAGTAAATCCCGGTTGCTCTGGGTCTGTCATTAGATGTCAGACAGAGACATTTCTAGGATTGAAGCAGAGCAGTGAGAGGTCAAGTGAACCTGGGGTGCTGAGTACAGACTCATACTGGACCCGTGTTAGCCTGTGCACCAGGAGATTGTTTCAGTTTTCTTGGGATAAACCACAGGCTCCCAGCCAGTGACTCCGGTGTGCTCGTTCCAATATTGAAAACTCCAACAAAAGCAGTTGATTATTTATCTGTTGAGAACAGTTCCCTGGTCACCCCAGGTGTTTGCTGGCAAAAAAAAAAAAAAAAAAAAAAAAAAAAAAAAAAAAAAAAAAAAAAAATGCTGCCAGGCTGCAGGGTCCTCTGTTTGGAAAAGGAACACTGAGGCAAAGACCCTATATACCCCAATTTTGTGTGTTTGACTCTGTGGCTTGACTCTGCCTTACTACTTGGATCCCACCAGATTTTTGGAAACTTCTCAAAATGGCAGTTCCTGTGTTGGGCATGGGCTGAGACCACATGGGCACTCTTGTGTGACTTTTTCACTCTTTTAGGAGCCTATGCATATGCTTTGTTTGATCTACAAGTCTCTTCTTTCAAAAAAAGTCATTGCCATTGAGTGTATGTCCCTCCCCTTCTTACAGTCAACTGTGTTTTAGTTGATTTTCTCTGAGCCTCTTCCATGGGATTCATTCTCTATTGAGCCCTGTTGGTTCTCCAACATTTTGTTTTCAATATGACCCCTTAAGGAGAATATGATCTTTTTAGAGGAATTAAAGGTACTTTTTAATATTTATTCAACATAAAGCATGTGTGCACGTGTGTGTATGTGTGTGTGTGTGTGTGTGTGTGTGTGTGTGTGTGTTTCTTGTTTTCTCTATTTACAGTCTTGGTCAATGTTTTCTTTTATCTTAATCTTTGGGAATAAAGAAATACTTATTCTTTTTTTCTATTGCTTTATAACTTATGTGAACTTTCCTTACTTTCAATTTTTGCTTTAGAAATTGTAGTATCCATTCTTAATTTTTTAGATTAATAGATGGGGAGGGGAGGAGGGGGTGAAGGGAGGGTAGGGACAAGGGGAAGAAATGAGAACCAAGACCTGTCGTGTAAAAGTACAAGATCCCAGTAATGAATATAATTGTACTGTACACCTAGAATGTTACCAATAAAGTCAATAAAAAAAAGTTAGACTAAAGGAAGAAGTGAACCACTTTTTATAGGCACCCTAAGCTTTCATAGCTCTTAATTAATCTAAACTTATCAGTAGATGTTTCTTCCTTTTAAGAAAACCCCATGCACTCTTTCCACCATCAGCAGGGAGGTAGGTGGCTCTCCACGGCCTCCAAGGGTATGACAAGGGTCCAACCATCACATCCTCCCGAGTTGTTTTGAAATGGTTTCTTTTTTTTGTACATTTTGGCTGCAGTATTGGTGGTAGAATGTACTATAATATGGATCATCTCCACTTCTGTATTTATTTATTTATTACTAGCTTTCCACCACAGTCTTCTATTTCCCCTTCCACCTCTCTTCACCTGTAGGATGTACCATATGTAGTCATGCACTTTGGGTTAATATATTAGAAATCTACAAATCTGTTTTGTACTTTTTACACGGTTGGATACTTATAATCAAAACTTTTACTAGGATACTGAATAAATTTAGTCTTATTAGAAAAATAAATAAAATAAAATGATTTGGTGCCTTCAGGTAATTGTATAAATCCAAAACCATTTTAAATCATATTTAAAGCATAAAGTCCTCTTTCACACCCAGCTGACTATAGGGTACAGCTTCATATAAAATTCATATTGCTCCTGTTTATTTTCAATTCACCCTAATGGTATAATTCTTTGTATTCCAAACTTATTGTAAGAATAGATCTTACAAATTCTTGAATTGTGACACTTATCCTGTTAGCTTTGAAGGAAAATTCCATTTTGTCCTTTTCATTTCCCCCATCAACAAGTTAACCTCAGGGCAGAAATCTTTGTTTGAACTCTAGGTCTCATTTTTCCTTTGTGATATAATACCGTATTTTCTACTCAATTCCTGAATATTTGAAACATTTTGAAAAGGTAGCTAATACTTGGTTTAGAAGGAGTATTTAGATACATGAAATTCATCTGTAAATATTTTTATTACTCCTCACTGAAGTTTCTGTGATTTTGAGAAAGAACTCCTAGAGTCCTAGGATAATTTTGGTCCATCTCTCACTTTCCTTGTTAGATATAACTCTAGAATACAAGTTAAGCAATTATTAAAGGTTAACCTATTATTCTTTTATTTCCTTTTTAAATTCTTTTGATATTGCTCTTAACTAGAATTTAAGTTGAGGGCAACCACATCAATATTAGTCATCACTGAAATGATTTTATAGAGCTCAATATCTTTCTATAATGGTAAACATAGACTTTCTTGTTCTTATTTCTAAAACACATGACCCCTTTTTTTATCTGTCAAGTATATTAGATCTAAATTCACTTTCAAAGTGAAGTGAGTTGTAATCTTGTGTTAATGAATGATTTAGGGTTTTCTAATTTGACAATTTTTCACTAATTCAAAAATCCCTCTGCACACGAAAAAATTCATTTTCTTAAAGTGAAATTGAGAGATTGTGGGAACCAAAAATAATGAATTTCCACTAAAATAAACTGAAAAATATTGTATAACAATATAAAATACTTTTCCAAATAACTGCAATGATGTAATATATATCATATACTGATTAAAGTATGTTTGTGGTTAGGTATTGTGGAATGCCTGTAATCCCTGCACTTGGGAGGCTGAGGCAGGAGGATCACCACAAGTTTGAAGACAGCCTGGGCTACACAGTGAGTTCAGAGCCAGCCTGAACTACAAAGGGAGACCTGTGTCAGAAAACCAAAAGAATAAAGTATGTTTTATAAGGGCTTCATACTTATAGGGTGAAAGCTGTGTTGCTTGAAATGCATGTGTGTTCCAGAAATTGGAATGGTTATTATAACAACAACATCAGCTGTTTTTCAGAAAGCTTATCTTCTACCTTTCATTAGGAAAGTGAATATTTCTTAGTTGACAGCTTTTCTTATGCTTCTCATTTATAGAAAAGATGATTCCCTAAACACAAATAGGAAATAATCAGTACATTTATGAAGCCAACTTCCAATAACTTATGAAAAAGTTATTGAGAGACAATCAAAAATTAAGGAATATTTGCCCTAGTTCTCCATAAAATTCTTTAAAGTTTTTGTTCAATATCTTTATATGCTGTTTTAGGATCTTCATTCATGACCATATCCCATATTCATATAACTGTGATTTTAGGATTTAAACATTAACTATCTGAGTCACATGTTCCAAAGATTTACTTTAACTTTCTTTAGATAAACAACCTCAATCCACACATTCACTTTCTGCTTGTCACCTCTTTCCACTTCAGGCTATTGACTGCTTTAGGTAGCCCCTACATCTCATTCAAATTTCTTTGAACTTTCAAATCAGAGCTAGTCGGTAATGTATCTGTCAGGCAAAAATATTCAGACATATAGACCCTAATACTTTCTATTCCACAATAAAAGTGTTAATATAAGCAAACACTGCATTCTTTTAATGTCCATTATTTAGTGCAGTAAAAAATTCAACTTGTTTCTGATTTATATATTTTGAATTACTGTCATATACAGCAACTGGGTTCTAAATATCGGAATCATGATACATTATAGCTTACCATTTTACTGGCAACATACACACTAAATGTGTTTATGAGCATTTTAAGAAATTCTAAAGTTATAGTATGAAAAATAAACTTCAGGAATTTTGCCAAATATTCTATGGTTTGGCTGATATTCAAGAAGTGCTTTATCTGGCACAGTTTTATTATCTTATTCTACCTAACATTGATTTTGCCTTTGAACCTAACCAAAGTCCATTACTCCATAACTCAGGTTAATGTGTATATTGATAGGACATTTCCTTACCACAGCTGTATTTCTCTCAATATTTTTTATTTATTGAATATATTGGATGCTCAGAATCAATGAATTTCTAGGAGAACTTCAGAGAGCAACAAAGGATGATTCTGAAATGTGTATATCATTCCAAATCCAGCATGAAATTGAGAATCATTGGAGTTTTCCATATAGGTCATAAAATATTTTTATCTTGCTTATCTAGATTTTTAAAAAATTTTATTGAGCAGGATAACATTTTGTTCAATGATTCACTAATTTTAAAATGCAATAATGAAAAATAATTGTTAGACCAGTAAATAGTTGAGTGTCAGTGCACTATTTCATGCTCATATGTAGTCAAGGAAGATTTTGCTTCTTTATTATATAACTATCTTTCAATGCTCTACCTGGGAGAACATATTAATAAAGAATGTCTTAGTCTTAGAGAGTTGAACAGCCCTGATAATAATAGACTGCTTTATTATACCTTCTTTCCCTTAAATATCTACTTGTGAATGTTGAACCACTAATTGAATCAAGTGTTTTGAGAATGAACAGAATTACAATAAGACAATCTCAACCAATATACCAAGGATCAGCAAAGAGACCAACTGCAACCCAACTAATCAACTGCTAGATAATATGCCCATTGCCCAAACACTCTGTTAGAAATTTAAATTGAATTTTCTTCTGTACAGTGCACTCCATTGTAATTTAGCTAATAAAAGAAGAAAGCTAGAAAAGGAGGAGAGATGTGTTTGCACTGCTGAACACATTATATAATCATCCCATACATTAAGAAAAAGAGCACTACTATCTTTCAATAAATACGTCTCACTACCATCTACAAGGATAACCATTGTCCTGATTTCTGATAGCAAATATTAGTTTAACTCATTTTTACCCTTTATAAAAATGTCCAATTTTTGCTACATGTACTGGTACTTTCATTCTATTTGCTATAATGTTCTATAGTATGAATGTATAATACTTTAACTTTCTGATCCACTGTTGACAGTTCTTTTATTGCAAGTAACATTATTTTACTATAGCATCCATTTTTTTGCATTTCCTTTTTGTAATTCCAAACATAGTTTCTAAGTTATAGTATATGCATGCACTCAATTTTACTCGATATTCACCAACAAAATTTTTATATTTGCACCAGCAGAGTATGAGGATTTAGTTTGCCCAGACTAATTAAATTTACAATTAATGTCTACTTATTTTAAATTTAGCCATTTTGGTGGATGTGTAGTGGTGTCACCATGAAATTTAATTTGCATTTTTGGATAATTATATAAAATGAAACATCTGTTGATCTGTTTATAATTACACATACACACATACATGACAGTTTTGAAGTAAACAGATGTTTTGAATTCTTTGAGTAAATATCTACTTGCAGAATTACTGAGTCAAGTGATAAGTATGTATTTAACATTTTTTATGCCCCTTTTGTTTCATCCACACTTAGAGGAATTACTCATGTGGTTTAATAATCACTCACCCTTTGATCCCAGCATCACACACTGTAGATTCAGCCACCTCAGAAAAAGCATTATGCTTTGGGGGAACATCTATCCATAAGCCATAATATTCCTCCCCTGGCCCCCACAGACTCGTGCATAGCCCCTTATACAAAAAAGCATTTTATCCATCCCCAAGAGTTGCCAAAGTCCTAACAGTTTCCGCATTGCTAAAAAGTCCAAGTCCAAAGTCTCCTCTGAGATTTAAGGCAAATTCTTTGTTGTAAGTCCCTGCATAAATGAAAACAGTTAAACACTTCCAACATTCAATGGCACAAGACAGACATTTAAAAAATGGGACTAAGGCAAGTAAAAAATACAGCAGGGCAAACATTAAATCCCACAAGTTGCGAATTCCTAAGGTCTTGAGTGGCTTTACCCCTGTGGCACTGCAGATGGTTCAGGCTGCAAAAAGTGAAGCCCTTCTGTTTCCTGTGATGTCTTTAGGCCGTCTGTTCTATTCTTCTATCCCTTCTGAGCAATCAAGATGTCCTCTGCTCTATATTTGCAATCCACAGCTTTATTGGAGCTTCTGGAGCTTCCCTTCTAGCCAAACACAAAACATTTTGAATCATTCTGTTGAACTTTTTCTTTTTATTGTCAACAAAGATCTGGCTGAAAATCCCCAACAGTAGCCATGCCATGACCTCAACACTAGCCTGCCTTGAAGTTTCTTCTATGAGATTAATTGATCCACAGCCCTTAATCTCAGTCTCAGGCAAAGCCACTGGATGAGCTTCATACACTGCTGAAAATGCAGAAAAACTTTCTGTAGAGCCATAACACACACTGTCTGGAGTCCGTCAGCCAATGCAGTCCTTCCTCCCAGCACAAATCTCCCAAGCCTTGATTTTACCAGCTTTCTGGCCTTCTGAGCTCTGACCAGAACTTGAATGCAGAACAGTCTAAGGTGTTCCAGACCTACTTCTTCAGCCAAAATCTCTGAACCTGTCTTAACTCTTCCCCCTTCAACAAGCCAGTTCCAAAGGCTTTGAGCCAAGTGACCAGGTAATGTCACAGCAAAGACCCACTTCTCTGGTACCAAATTTCTGCATCAGTTACTTTTCTTTTGTTGCTGAGAGAAAATACCCAACCCCCAAAGTTAAAGGGGAAAATGTTTACTTGGCTTTCAGTTTGTACAGGTTCCAGTCCATAATTGGCTAGCTCCAAGACAGGGTGACAGAGGGGCAACAGTTTGCAGCTTTGGAAGACAGCAAAAACAATAAGATTATATTTACCTTTATAAGAAAGTGCCAAAAAATTTCCCAAAGAAATTTCTCTGTGTCCTGGCTAGTCACACATAATTATTTAAATAATTTGACATGTCTCCAGCACTGGTACTTGCAGTGATCTAAATGTATACCTGAATGGGCTATTAAGAGATGGGGCCTAGTTGAAGGGAGTAGGTCATGATGGTGTGCATTTAAAGGATATCTTGTCCCCAGACCCTACCCCAGTTCCCCCTGTCCTTCTCTGCCCCTCCTGTCCTCCATGAAGTGAATCACTTAGTCTACCATATGCTCTCTGCTTCATGACATGATGTCATGCTCAACTGAACCCCAGAAGTAACAAATCCAACTTAGAATGGACAGAAACTTCTGAAACCTTGAATCAAAATGAACTTTTTTTCCTTGCAGTTACATTTCTCAGGCATTTGTTACAGTGATTAAAAGCTGACTAAGATATTGTGCAGGTTTTAAAGATTATATTCAATATTTAGACAACATTGTATCACTTCACATAGAGTATAAACACAAAAAAGTGTACCTTAATTCCACCCAATCTGGTGTCTGCACTATCAATGACTTACATTTTATTTCTACTTGTTATCTACTTGACATTACTTTATAAAATTGAGTTGTGCTTTAAACCCCAATATCATTTTTTCCTCTACCTGAAAAAGTTTCTCTAATATTTTTGAGAATACTAGTCACACATATTGGGTTTTTTTTAAGGTTTTATAGGTTGTAAAGATATTTCACTGCATTCCAAATTCTAGATTGTCAGGTTTTTTGTCCTCATAATTTCAAAGATGTTGCTATTACATTTCTGGCATTTGTTACAGTGATTAAAAGCTGACTAAGATATTGTGCAGGTTTTAAAGATTATATTCAATATTTAGACAACATTGTATCACTTCACATAGAGTATAAACACAAAAAAGTGTACCTTAATTCCACCCAATCTGGTGTCTGCACTATCAATGACTTACATTTTATTTCTACTTGTTATCTACTTGACATTACTTTATAAAATTGAGTTGTGCTTTAAACCCCAATATCATTTTTTCCTCTACCTGAAAAAGTTTCTCTAATATTTTTGAGAATACTAGTCACACATATTGGGTTTTTTTTAAGGTTTTATAGGTTGTAAAGATATTTCACTGCATTCCAAATTCTAGATTGTCAGGTTTTTTGTCCTCATAATTTCAAAGATGTTGCTTCACAACTTTATGGCTCATCTAATTTCCTTAAAGAATTTCATCATTCTTTGTACAGAGCTCTTCCTCTGGACAATATCTCTTCTATAGCTGCTTTGAAGATTTTCTTTGTCATTGGTATTAATACTTTTAATATCATGTCACTTGGTGTATTTTTATTTTTATTGCTTTTTGCACTCACTGAAATCTTTGGTTCTATGGATTTCTGGTTTATGTTAAGTTTTGAAAATCATTTATTATAATTTTTCTCAGTTTATATCTCCCTGAACTTCACTTTCTGGAACTCTAATTTCACATTAGGTTTCCTAATACTGACCTATACAGTTTGTTTTTTTCTGCTCTATTTTCTTTCTTTTACTTTGGGTAGTTTCTATGTATATGCAACATCCAAATTTCTATTAATATCATTCATTTGTTTTTAATATTCTAACATTTTAATTCAAGTTTGATCTGTCATTTTTCATGCTTCCAGCTGTTTCACTGTCATGCTTATGTTTTCTCCACTTTCTTTAACCCTCACATCTTTTTAATTGTTTTTATAATTGCCTTGTCTAATAATGTTATTATCTCTTTTATTTCTGGATCAAGAATCATTTCCTAATTTGCCTCTTAATTAGTTTTTTTCCACTTTTTACATGTTTGATAATTGAACAGAAAACAATTTTAATTTTACATTATTAAATGCTGAGAATAGTGGGAGAAGTTGGTGTCCTATAATTTCAGCATTTTTATATAACACATGATGTTATTGGAAAACAATTTGGTCTTTTCAAGGTGTATTCATAACATGTGTTTAAAGTCTTAGGGACAAATATTAATCTTCTTTAGTGTATTTCAAATGATCAGCATTATGCTGATAGCTTTTTCCACTATAGCTATGGTTCAAATATCTACTAAGTTATGAGAATTTTTTTGTTTGCTTTGGCCAAAGTTGATGTTCTTTACAAATATGCACTGCCTGGTGTCTAGAAAACACATTCTCAGAGATCTCTGTATAGAATTAGTCTCTTCAATGCACATTCTGCAACATCTATCTCCCCAAACTCTAAGCTACCTCTACATTTTGGGAGACTTTCTTAAATGCTGAGGTGGGACAGTCATTCAAAGAAGAATTTTGGAATATTCTAAAACTAATCCCATTACCTTTCTTTTTTTTCAGAGACTATTTTTGCTTCCAGTTTGTCCGGGTCCAAAACCTCTTGTTTCACTTTTTTGTTGTTGTTGTTTTTTAGTTGTGTGAGGTGGCAGAGTAAATCTGTTATTCTGTTATGACCAGAATTTATGTCACCAGGATAGTACATTTTGAACATAATTAAAATGTGTCAACAACAAAAAACAGAAGACAGAAAACTGTTTTTATTTTCTCTACAGAAGTAAGTTCACAAAACATTGTTGCTTAGTGTGAGTAAACTATAATAGCACATAAGATCCTAATGATATAATGGACAATGTGAAATAGGAGAAAAAGGGTTAAGGGTATAGGGAAAAGGGAAGGGTAGGGGAAAGCTAATAAGGGAAAAGAATAAATAAGACAAAATGAAAATATGGAAATGAAGTGTTTGTAAAGGGGGAGGGGAGGAGGGGTGAAGGGAGGGCAGGGACAAGGGGAAAAAATAAGAACCAAGACCTGTCATGTAAAGGTACAAGATCCCAATAATGAATGTAACTGTACTGTATACCTAAAATGTACCAATAAAATCAATGAGGAAAAAAATAAAATAAAATATTGCTACTTAAAGGATAATGAAAATTAAGAAAAAATGTAGAAAATTACTGCATACAGCCTCAGTTATACAACTATTTTCTTCTTATTTTTTATTTGTGCTATATTTCATCTTTTTGATGTTTATGATTTTTCATTGAGTTTATTGGTACATTTCAGGTATACAGTACAGTTACATTCATTATTGGATCTTGTACCTTTACATGATAGGCATTGGTTCTCATTTTTTCCCCTTATCCCTGCCCTCCCTTCACCCCTTCCTCCCCTCCCCCTTTACAAACACTTCATTTCCATATTTTCATTTTGTCTTATTTATTCTTTTCCCTTAATAGCTTTCCCCTACCCTTCCCTTTTCCCTACACCTTTAGCCCTTTTCTTCCTATTTCACATGGACAATTATCTCATTAGGATCTTATATACTATTGTAGTTTTTCACACCAGAGAAACTATTCAGTATTGACACAGGTGTGGCTTATTTATTTCACTTAGGAGTAGATCCTCAATATATATCCATTTACCTATGAATGAATCTAATTTCTTTCTTTGTGGCTGAGTAGTATTCCATTTTGTAGAAAAACCACATCTTCTTTATCCAGTATCCAACTGATGGGCAAATGGGCTGTTTCCAAATTTTAGCTATTACAAACTGTGCCACAATAAACATGGTTGCACATATCTCACTGTGATATGATTCTTTTAATTCTTTTGGAAAGATACCCAGCAGAGGGATGGCTGGGTCAAATGGAATCTCTAGTCCCAGCTATTTGAGGATCTCCATATTGATTTCCATAATGGTTGCACCAGTCAGCACTGCCACCAACAATGGAGAAGGATTCCTTTCTCCCACAACCCCACCAACATTTGATGTTGGTTGATTTCTGATAGCAGCCATTCTTTGTGGGGTGAGGTGGAATCTCATGTTGTTTGCATCTGCATATCTTGAATGCCAGAGATGCAGAACATTTTTTCATATATTTACTTGCTGCTTATACTTCTTAGTATGATAAATGTTTGTTCATTTCAGATGCCCATTTTTGAATTGGGTCTTTATATTTGGGGGGGCTGATTGTTTTGACTTCTTTATATATTCTACATAATATTCCTTTGTCTGAGGAGCACCTGAGAAAAAATTTTCCCACATTGCAGGTTTTCTCTTAGTTCTGCTGATGGTTTCTTTTGCAGAGAAGAAGCTTTTTAATAAGATGAGATCCCAGTTGTTGATACTTTCTGCTGGTTCCCGAGTTACTGAGGATTTGTTCATAAAATCTTTTGCTATGCCAATGTCTTCAAGAGTTCTGCCTAACTTATCTCCCAGCAAATTTAGTATTTCTGTTTTAATATTTAGAACTTTAATCCACTTGGATTTTAATTTAGTGCATAGTGAAAGATAAATTTTAATCTTTGGCAGGTTGAGATCCAGTTTTTCCAACACCATATTTTAAAGAGGCTATGTTTCCTCCACTGAGGATGGTCCCCTTCTTTGTTAAAGATGAGGTAGCTGAATACATATGGAGTTGTTTTTGTGTCTTCCAGTCTGTTCCACTGATCCTCAGGTCTGTTTCTTTTCCATTACCAAGCTGTTTTTATCACAGTGGGTTTGTAGTATAGTTTCAGATTGGGAATTGCTGCAATGTGTTTCTTGCCTAGGATGGCTTTTGCTATTCTAGGTCTCTTCTGGTTCCAAATGAATTTTTGGATTCTTTTTTCTAGTTCTGTGAAATATAGTGTTGGAGTTTCAATTGGCATTGCATTGAATCTGTATAGCAGTTTTGGTAGTATGGCCATTTTCACTAATTTGATTCTTCCTACCCAGGGGCAGGGGATATCTTTCCATTTTCTTATATGCTCTTTGATCTCTTTTTCTCAGAGCACTGTAGTTTCCAGTGTAGAGATCTTTTGCTTCTTTTGTTAGACTGCTTCCTAAATACTTCATTTTTTCAGATGCTATTGTGAAAGGAATTGTTTCCCTAATTTCTCTCTTGATGAGTCTGTTATTTATGCACAAAAGGCAATTCACTTTTGAGTGTTGACCTTGTATCCAGCTACTCTGCTTAAAGTGTCAGTTAAGTCAAGAAGTCTTTTGGTGGAGTTTTTTGAGTCTTCAGTGTAGAGTATCACATCGTCAGCAAATAATGACAATTTAACTTCATCCTTTCCTATCTTTATTGCTTTAATTTCTTTCTCTTGTCTAATTGCTATGGCTAATGTTTCCAGAACTATATCAAAGAGGAGTGGTGATATTGGGCATCTTTGTCTTCTTCCTGATTTTAACGTGTAGGTTTTCAGTTTTTAGCTATTTAATATGATGTTGGCTGTTGGTTTTTCATAGATAGCCTTTATTAAATTGAGATATAGACCATCTGTTCCAATTTTTGTAGGGGTTTTATCATGAATGGGTGTTACATTTTGTTAAATGCTTTTTCTGCATCTATCGAGAGGATCATATGATTTTTGTCCTTGACTCTGTTAATATAATGTATTACATTTATTGACTTACATATGTTGAACCATCCTTGCATCCCTAGAATAAATCCAAATTGGTAAGGATGTATGATCTTGATCATCCTCTGCATTCTGTTTGCTAGCATCTTATTAAGGATTTTTGCATGTATATTCATTAAGGAGATATTCCTGTAATTCTCTTTTTTAGGTGCATCTTTCCCTGGTTTGGGAATCAAAGTAACACTTGCTTCCAGGAATGAATTTGGAAGTATAGCTTCCCTTTAAATTTTATTAAAAAGTCTGAAGAATAATGGCAGTAGTTCTTCTCTAAATGTCTTGTAAAATTCAGCAGTGAATCCATCAGGGCCTGGGCTTTACTTTGTTGGTAAATTTTTCATTACATTTTCAATTTCATTGATTGTAATTGGTTTGTTTAAAATGTTTTTAATCTTCTTTGTTCAACTTTGGTAATTCATAAATATCTAGAAATCTGTCCATTGCTTCTGTGTTTTCCATTTTGTTAGAGTACAGGTTTTCAGAGTAGGTATTGATTATCCTCTGAATTTATGTGGCATCTGTTGTGACTTCACCTTTTTCATTCTTAATTGCATGGATCTGAGCCTTTTCTTTCCTTTTTTTGATAAGGTTAGCTAAGGGTTTGTCAATTTTATTTATTCTTTCAAAGAACCAACCTTTTGATTCATTTATCTTTTTGTATTGTTTTCTTAGTTTCCATTGCATTGATTTCTGCTCTTATCTTTATAATTTCCTCTCTTATTCAAGTTTTTGGTTTTTCTTGCTCTTGTTTTTCTGGGAGTCTAAGAATCATCATTAGTTTGTTTATTTGAACTCACTCTGCCTAGTGTGGACATTCAGTGCTATGAATTTTCCACATATAACTTTTTTTATTGTGTCCCATAGATTCCTGTAAGTTGTATTGGCATTTTCATTTATTTGTGAAAACTGATTTGTTCTTTAATTTCCTCTGTGATCCATTGATTGTTCAGGAGAGTGTTGTTCAATTTCCATGTGTTTGTGAAGTTACTATGGTTTCTTGTGCTATTGATCTCCAGCTTGATTGCACTATGATCTGATAATATAGAGGGGATAACTTTGATTCCTTTGCATTTATTCAAACCTGTTCTGTGAACTAGTATGTGGTCTATCTTGGAGAATGATCCATGTGCAGTTCAAAAGAATGTATATTCTGATTTTGTGGGGTGGAACACTCTATAGACATCTATTAAGTCCATGTTTTCAAAAGCTTGGTTGAGTTCTAGTATTTCATTGTTGATTTTTTCCTAGATGATCTTTCTACTTGTGAAAATGCGGTATTTAATACAATTTTATTAGTGCTTATTTGGTTTTTCATGTTAGTATTTGTTTTATATAGTTAGGGGCATTAATATTTCGTGCATATATGTTTATGATTGTCATCACTTCCTCTTGAATTGTTCACTTTACGAGGATATAGTGACCTTCTTTGTCTCTTTTAATCAGTTTTGGTTTGAATTTTACTTTGTCTGTAAATGAGATTGCTACCCCTGCTTTTTTCTGGGCTCCTGTGGCATGGACAATTGTTTTCTATCCTCTCACTTCCAGTCTATGGACTTCTTTTTGCACTAGGTGTGTATATCTTGTATACAACATATTATTGGAGTTTGCTTTTTAATCCATTCTGCCAGTCTGTATCTCTTGATTGGTGATTTGAGGCCATTGACATTGCTGGTTATAACTTATATTTACTGACTTATTATTGCCATGTTGTTGGCCTTTTGTTAACTCTTTTTACATTTTGCCTTGTCCTTTTAGTTTCTTGCCTATTTGATTTGCTCTGTTGGCCCTCATGGTGTTGTACCTTCATTTTCTTTTTCTAGGATATTCTTTAAAATTGTTTGTAGTGCTGGTTTGGTATTCATGAAGTTTCTCAGGTGTTCTTTGTCATGGAAGTATCTTATTTAACCTTTCATTTTGAAAGAGAGTTTTGCAGGATACATCAGTCTAGGTTGGAGGCTGTTTTGTTTTAGGACTTGAAATGCCTCACTCCAGGCTCTCCTTGACTAAGGGTTTGTGTTTAAAAGTCTGCTTTGATTTTGATGGGCTTTCCTTTGCATGTGATTTGTTTCTTTTCTCTTACTGTTTGTAGTATTTTGTTCTTCTGTTGGGTTTCTGGGATCTTGATTAGTATATGTCTAGGTGTAGATTTTTTTTATCATGGCTAGTTGGAGTCGTATATGCCTCACTTATCTGTCTGTCAAATTCTTCCCCTCTGTTTGGGAAGTTTTCTGTCATTTATTCTGTGAACAGCTTTTGAAAGTCATTTGTATTTTCTCCTGTTACTTCATGGATTCCTATCAGTCTTATGTTATTCTTCTTTGCATCATCTAGGAGTTGTTGGATCAATTTCTCATGATCCCCTACTGGTTTTAAGAGATCTCTCTTTTCACAGTAACTGACTGCAATCTTATCTTCTATATCTGAGAGTCTATTTTGCATTCTTTTATTCTGTTGCCTACACTTTCAAATGAGTTTTTAATCTCCTGGAAAACTGTTTGAATCTGTTTTATGGATTCCATTTCTTTTCTATGTTGGGCATTTATTGTTTCCATTCCTTTCTTATGCTGGGTCTTCATGGCTTCTATCATGGTCCTGAGCTCATCTATTTTTTTGTCAGTTTCTGTTCTAGAGTCTCAAATTTCGACTTTCATTTTGCTCACCATCTCTATGGTTATCTGGGAAATTATTCTGTTTTGAATTTTTCTAGAGCCTGATTGATCTGTTTTGTTACTTCCTGTGCTTTGAGTTCAGGGTGTCCTGGTGGTTCACTATTGGCCTTTTCATCCTCATTTGCCCTCCTGTTTGCCATTGATGAACTGAAAGTCTGTCTTTGTGTCTTGCTTAAGTGTTTTCTCATTTTTTTGTTGTTGGGCTGTCCTTGGTTTAATCTCTGGGTTATCACCGAAATATTCCTGATATAGTTGTGCCCTATCTTCTGGGTCTCTAATGACCCATAGACATTCTCATCTTCATAACATCAGAGAAAATAGCTCATCAAATCAACTACAATGTTTTATCCCTACTGATACAATCAGCAACACAATATGATCAAACACAACTTGCAAATTGACCACCCATGGTAGTCACTAGTCTATCATCCTTAAACCATGTGAATTAAATTAAAATCAAGAAGCAGTCCAAAACAAGTCTGCAGTGAACAATCTTTTCATCATAGCATATTTGCCATTTAGGATGGGGGCTCAGACAGAGCTAGGACAAGAAGAGTAGATAAGTAAAAGATTTTGAGAAGCTTTTAAGTGAAGCCAGAGGAAATAGAATGACCACACAATCTTCAGGAAACTGTGTAGACAGAGAGTAGAAGTATAAGGACAAGAATTTATCCCCTTAATGGTAATAAGGGCTCACTTTCCCTTGAAATCACTGATCCCTGTGTGAGGTAGAATGACAGAAGAAAAGAACATAAAGAAAAGAAAAAAAATGATAAAAGAAGAAATCTGAGTCAGGGCAGGAGCAGAAACAGAAAGGGAGATGAGGGATAATATGGTGGAGCAAGAGACTGAGCTGGAGAAAGAGAACAGAAAAAGAAAAGAATTTGTAGAGTGGAATGAGAAAAAGAAAGAAACAAATGGATTTGAAGGGCCTCTTTCAGACTATATCTCTGCTTTCATAATATACAACATGTGCAGCCATGTGCAAAACCAAGACCCCTAATCTCAGCTAGCTGATGGCAGAACCCCTTGATGCAGACTGACCTTGGCCTGCAAGGCCCATATTGAGTTCACCAACCTCCTGAAGGGTTGAACTCCACACAGTTCTACTACAGGTTTCCACCGCCCTTTCTTTAAAGATCTTCAAAGTTGGAACCTCAGAAAAATACCCTTTATGACCACTTCTGCCTCTGCATAGTGGGTCCAAAGACTGACACAATCAGGAGGTCTAGGAGTGCATAGGGGGCTTGGAGGGGGGGTCTCGGGGGTGTCCGTGTAGCTACCTTCCTGGTGCTGGAGCGATGGTGGTGGCTTGGCAGTGGAGGGTATGGCTACTCGTCCCACGGACCAAGCCCAAGCAGGCCCCTGTGGTGCTGGAGAGATGGCGGTGGCCCGGCCTGATGTTTATGATTTATTGTGATCTATTTCTTCACCTAAGTAAATCTCTCTTGCCATATGCAACTTTTTTTCCATAATTTGGCTTTTTGTTTTTATATTAAAGATGTACCCCAAATTGTTCATGTTTAAACCCTCAAAAATCCTACTTTGACTACTGTTATGTTGTGGAATATAGAAATAAATTCAGATTGAAAGCAATACCTATGCAGTCATAGTAATTTTTAATTTTTTTATTATTTTGTTCTGTTTTGCATTTGACATCTTTTGTCAGTTAAACTTGGATATACTTGACTTGCCTTCCTCTCTTTCCATCTCTTTCAAATGTAAGAAAAATCTCAAAGCATCTTCTCTTATTTGTACATCTGTGATCTTGTAAAAGTGATTGGTGCTCTAACACTTTAAACATGCTTCTCTTGTGTTCTTAAATATCTACTTTGAATAAGGAATTATTATCATATCTGGAATTCTACATTATGTGCTTCAGGTTTTCAAGTTTTGCAAATGAATAGTTTCCAACTTTCCCAGATCTCAAAAATAATTCATTTGCTCCTCTGTTATTCCTTCAACCCTCTCTGCCAAACTGTGTTTTGTCAACACATCTCAAAATATATCTCAGTGAGTCCATAAACATATTCCTCCCCATTACTTAAATTATCACACTTGGGTAGTTTATAGACTCTATTTTTCAATCTTTTTTTTTCCCTTGCCTCCCAGTCAGTTATCTGAAAGATCTGTGTGGCTCAGAATAGTTTGCTATTCTAGATAAATTCTTCTGTGATTCTGGCACATCACATACAGAATCTGTGGTGTTGATGCTTTGGAAACTTTGGCCAAATATTGCTATTAATAAATACTACAAACTATTTTGGAAAATAATCAATCTTTGAAAAAGCTCCAATGCTTGCATTTAAATGAAGTGAAATTTGCTTAATACTTTTCACAACAGTAGAGAATTTGTGAGACCCTTGTTGATTACACAAAACTAGCATAAGAGCACTCATAAAGTGAGGAGATATAAAAGCACAAAATAAAAAAAATTGAAGTATTCTGATATAAAGCATAGGTACTATTGTTATCATTTAACAAATTCTCTAGACATTATCAAAGTCTAATTAACAATGATCCAGATTTTAAAATATATATTAAAGAAAAAAAAGTGCAAGGATTTCTACAAATATTAATTTTAAAAATTAGTATCTTTCCTTATAGGAAATAATAACAAGCAATAATAGAATAAGGAAAATATATGGGATCCAAAATTTACAAAATGAGCAAAAACATATATGGATTCTAGTGACTTAAAATGCAACTGAGTTATTTATAAATGCAACTCATTATAATTTGCTTATTAGTGTTAATTTTTAAATTTAATAGTATCCCTCAAGTTATCTTAATATAATTTTCTCATTAAATTAGAAAATGTCATTCCAAGAAACATCTATAATAATATCCAGACTTGAATACATTTCAAAATATTAATAAACAATTGTCATATGGCAGGACATTATTAATGGATGTAAAAATTCAAAGTCATATTATTTTATGGATTTATTATTATTATTTTTTTTTTGATACCAGGGATTGAACTCGGGTCCTTGTGCTTGTGAGGCAGGCACCAGAACCACTGAGCTAAATCCCTGGCCCCAAAGCCATATTATTTTAAACTGGATATTAGAATTAAGATTTGTAATAATGGAATAAACATATATCTATATGTAAATACATGTGTGTATAAGCTAGACTAAATCATATAAACTGTTTAAGTCTTGATTCTTGGCAGCCAAAATTTCTTTATTCTTCATTCTTTTTAAATTATCTACTCTATTATGTAGTCCTATCAACTCTATATCTCAAATAATTCTTAAATTTTTCAGCTCCTTTCACATTATAATGTTATAACCCCAATTGTACTAGTCAATTTCCTGTGACTCTAACAAAATACCCAATACTTAAAATGTAAAGAAGCAGAAATAAATTATGGCTCATGGTATCAGAGGATTTAATTTATGGTTTGCTGGAAGAAATGCCATGGTGGCACTCCCAACACTTCTAAACAATATCCTGGAAAAAAATAATAAAGGTCACAACTGCATAAGGGCAAACAGAACAAATATACCAGGCAAGGCATGAAATTAAAGGGAGAGAGAAGAAAATAAAAAATAAAAGAACCAACAACAGGAAAATAACACAACAATGGAAAGTCAATATGCAACAGTTATAACCAATAATGTTGGTGGCCTCCATTCATAAGTCAAAAGATACAGGCTGGCATAATGGATTAAGAAGCAAATCCAACAATATGCTGTATATAAGAAACTCAATCCACAAAGAAATTCATAGACTGAAAGTAAAAGGATAGAAAGCAGTTTTCTATGTGACAGGAACCCAGAAAAAAGGTGGTTGATATCTTATTGGAAGACAGAATAGATTTCAAGCTTGTAAAGGGAACAAGAGGAATAAATGATAGTCATAAATATATATGCACCAAATACTAATGACCCAACTACACAAAACAAATATTAATGGATATGAAAAACAAAATAAGCACTAATCCAATTACAGTGAGGGAACTCAATACTCCAATGACACAAATGGACAGATCATCTAGACAAAAAAAAAATCAACAATGGAATAACAGAACTGAATGAAGTCTTAGAACAAATGGACTTAGTAGATGTCTACAGTGTTCCACCCCACAAAATCAGAATATACATTCTATTTAGCTGCACACCAGTCATTCTCCAAAATAGACCTCAAGAGACATGCTTAAATAAATGCAAAGAATATGAAATTATCCCCTATATATGATCAGACAATAGTACAATTAAACTGGAGATCAACAGCCTAAGAAACCACAAGAACTTCACAAACACATGTAAATTAAATAACACCCAGCTGAACAAGCATTGCATCACAGAGGAAATTAAAGAAGAAATTAGTCAGTTTTACAAATAAATGGTAATGTCAATACAGCATACCGGAATCTATGGGATGCAATGAAAGCAGGGAAATTCATAGCAGTAAATGTCCATACTATTAAAGCACAGTGAGCTCAAATAAACAACCTAATGCTTAACCTTAAGCTTCTAGAAAAAGAAGGGCAAGACAAAGTGAAAGCTCATACCAGGGAGAAAATTATGAAGATCAGAGCAGAAATTAATGCAATGGAGACTAAGAGAACTATATCAAAAAAAATCAATGAATCAAAGAGTTGGTTTTTCAAAATAATAAATAAAATGAATAAACCCTTAGGCAACTTTATCAAAAAAAAAAAGGAAAGAAAAGGGCTCAAATTCTTGAAAATAGGAATGCAAAAGGTGAAGTCACAACAGATCCACCAGAGATACAGAGGATCGTCAACACCTACTGCAAAAACCTCTACTCTAATAAAATAAAAAATACAGAAGAAATGGACAGATTCCTAGATCATATGAACTTCCAAAGTTGAATGAAGAAGATATAAAATGTCTAAAAACCCCAAATGCAATCAGTGAAATTGAAAATCTAATTTAAAAATTTACCAAAAAAGAAAAGCTCAGGTCCTGATGGCTTTTTGCTGAATTCTACAAGCCATTTAGAGAAGAACAATTGCCACTACTCTTTAAATTCTTCAATGAAATTGAAAGGGAAGCAATAATTCCAAATTCACTCCTGGAAAAAAGTGTTACTTTGATTCCAAAATCAGGGAAAGATTTAATTAAAAAAGAGAACTACAGGCCAATCTCCCTAATGAACATAGATGCAAAAATTCTCAATAAGATACTGGAAAACAGAATACAGCTCATCAAGAAGATCATACACCCTGAACAAGTAAGATTTATCCCAGGGATACAAGGATGTTTCAACATATGTAAATCAATAAATGCAATACACCATATTAACAGAGTCAAAGACAAAAACCACATAAGCATCTCAATAGATGCAGAAAATGCATTTGATAAAATTTAAAACCCATTCATGACAAAACCCTGCAGAAATTGGAATAGATGGTCTTTATCTCAGCCTAATAAAGGATATCTATGAAAAACCAACAGCCAATATCATTCTAAATGGTCAAAAACTGAAAACATTCACACTAGAATCAGGAACAAGACAAGGATGTCCACTATCACCACTCCTGTGCAATATAGTTCTAATAGCTACAGCAATTAGAGAAGAGAAAGAAATAAGAGAAATAAAGATAGGAAAGGAAGAAGTTAAACTGTCACTATTTGATGATATGATATTCTACAGAGAAGACCCAAAATACTCTGCCAAAAGACTGCTTGACTTAGTTTACAATTCAGCTGGATACAAAGTCAACACTCAAAAATCAATAACCTTTTTGTACACAAATAACAGACTCACTGAGAGAGAAATTAGGGAAACAATTCCTTTCACAATAATATCCCCTAAAAATGAAATATCTAGGAGTGAAGTTAATGAAGAAGACAAAATACCTCTACAATGAAAATTATATCACTCTGAAAAAAGAGATAGAAGAGAATATAACAAGATGGAAAGACATCCCTGTTCCTGGGTAGGAAGAATCAACATAGTGAACATGGCTATATTTCCAAAACCCCTATAAACATTCAGTTCAATCCTGATTGAAATCCCAACTGTATATTTCACAGAACTAGAGAAAACAATCCAAAAATTCATTTGAAACCAGAAGAGACCTAGAATAGAACAAAACATTCTAGACGACAGAGATATGGTGGGGGTTATCACAATTCCCAACTTGAAACTATAATAGAAAGCCACTGTGATAAAAACAGCATGGTACTGGCAAAGAAACAGACCCAAGGATCAATGAAATAGATTAGAAGATGCAGAAAAAACATCAGACATACTCGGCTACCTCATCTTTGACAAAGGAGCCAACCATCCTCACTGGAGGAAAGATAACCTCTTTAATAAATTGTGTTGAAAAAACTGGCCTTCCACTTGCCAAAGATTAAAACTAAAGCCCTGTTTTTCACCGTGCACTAAACCAAACTCCAAGTGGATTAAATATCTAAATATCAAAACAGAAACACTAAACTTACTGGATAGTAAATTAGATAGAACTCTCAAAGACATTGGCATAGTAGAAGACTTTATAAACAAATCCTCAGCAGCGTGAGAACTTACACAAAGAATCAACAACTGGGATCTCATTGTACTGAAAAGATTTTGCAGTGCAAGAGCTAAGAGACAACCCACAATGTGGGAAAAAAATTTTACAAGCTACTCCTCAGACAAAGGACTACTATCTAGAATATATAAATAACTCGAAAGAAATCAGACCCCCTAATACAAGGAAATGATTCAAATATGGGTATCTGAAATGAACAGACATTTCTCAGACAACCAAGTAAAGGCAGCAAATAAATATATGAAAAAATATTCATCATTACTGGTCATTCAAGAGATGCAGAAGAAAACAACACTGAGATTCTGCCTTACCCCAGACAGAATGGCTGATATCAAGAAATCAACCAATAACAAATGCTGGTGAGGCTGTGGGGAGAAAGGAACCCTTCTCTATTGTTGGTAGGAGTGCAGACTGGTGCAACCACTGTGGATATCAACATGGAGATACCTCAAAAACTAGTATTAGAGGTCCGATTTGACCCAGCTATCCCTCTGCTGAGTATCTTCCCAAAAGAATTAAAAGAATCATACCACAGTGATATATGTGCATCCACATTATAATGGCACAGTTTGTAAGCTAAAACTTGGAAACAACCCAAATGCCCATCAACTGGACACTGGATAAAGAAGATGTGGTTTTTCTTTAAAATGGAGTACTACTCAGCCATAAAGAATGAGAAACTAGAAACATTTATAGCTAAATGGATGCACATTGAGGCTACACTCTTAAGTGAAATAAATGGGACACACTTGAGTAAATACCTAATAGTTTCTCTGGAGTGAAAAACTAAAAAGTATAAGTAAGTTTCAAATATTGTTACAGAGTGTGAAGTAGGAAGAAAATGGCCAAAGGGGAATTGGGAAAGGTAGGGGAAAGGAAATAAGGGGGATATATATATATATAAATATATGATAAAAGGAAAAAATGGAAACAAAATCTTTGTAAATAGGGAAGAGTGAAGGTGGTGGAGGACAGGGGTATGGGGAAAAAATAAGAACCAAGATATCATATAAAGGTACAAGATCCCAGTGATAAATGTAACTGTATTGTTTGCTTTAAATGCACTGATAAACCTAATGGGAGAAAAAAGTAATGCTGTGGTGGAAGGCATAACAGAGAAAAGCTGCTCTCTTTATGTTAGCTAGCAAACAGAGAGAAAGGAGGACATCTAGGGATATGAATGCACCTTTCCATAACACATCCCCAGTTACACAGACTTCCAATCAGGAATTCATTTGTGGATTAATCCAGTTATCAATATAGTACCCACATAATCCAGTCACCTTCCAAAAGCCTCACCTTTGAACAGATGAGATTTGGGGGGAACATTTTGGATCTAAACTATAATAGCAATAAATTTAACCAACTTCTGTAACATACACTATTACAATATTCATGCAAAAGTCAGAAATAATACAAAATAGTAGTCATGAGAATCTTGGCAAGTCAAATAGATAAAACAATAGAAAACAGGAACAATTCTACAAGAAGCAGTTAATGTTGGCCAATTAACAATTTGTCTTAGAGTAGTTACCTTAATTTGAAAATATAGTAGGTTAAAAAAACAAATTTCTATAAGTCTGTCATCATTAGAAGCAGAATAGAATTATTAAATTATTGTAAGGAAATAGAAAAGTGAATAGAACCATGAAGGTGGCATTAACGATAAGCAAGTCAAGAAAGAAAAACAAGTAACCACTCTGAGGCACACTTCACATTTAAATTTTATAGCTTAATATTAAAGTACTCTTTCTGGAAATGCACTGTACCTTTCTGATAATGCAATCATTAAAAATCAATTTAAAAGAGAGTCCATAATTAAAATAACTAAAGTAAAATAAATTATATATGTAAAAAGCAGAATAATTTGATTTATGTATAGGAGGACCTTAATCACTTATCTGAAAGATTCTTGTTGAAAAATAAAGCAGTTAGAATTTGTGCTAATATTAGGTTTAGAAGAAAGTGGTGAGAGAGTCAAAACAAAGTCTTTGAAAATAGGGAAGAATGAAGTGGGTGAAGAGAGGGCAGGTTATGGGGAAAAAAAACCAAGATATTACATAAAGGTACAAGATCTCAATGATAAATGTAACAGAATTATTTGCTTTAAATGTACCAATAAACTTAAAAAAAAATATGTCTCTCATTTACTGCAACTCTATTTTTCTTCAGTCTGAATTTTGGAATCTTGCTTCTGCTAAATAGTAAAATTACTTATTTTTGCCTCAAATTCTGTTTCCTAGAATTCTATAGCTAAGAAAATAAATGTTCTCAAAATACAGAGAAAGCACATGACCCAAACATTTTTTTATTGTCTCATAAACCAAGATTAGTTTGAATCAACCTGGAAATTGGTAGATTTAGAGATAAATGCTGTAAACCATGCTAATTTTAGTTACAGACAAGTTTGGGAAATCTGTTTGATTAGTATATTGAAAAATAGATTTTTGTGAGTTTATTTAGTATAATTCCTCTCATATATTCTGTGCTTAACATTGTAGGAGGAACCAGCATTTCCCCCTTAATACTTGAATAATCCATGAGACCATTATTTTTCTTTTTCCAAGATACAGAGGCCAACAAGGATCCAGTGATAAAAATGGAAAAGATAACTGAAATTAAGAAGATAAGCAGAATAGAAATCTATTGATTAGAGACAGAACTTTCAAGACAGAAAATTAGATCCAAAAGGTAAAAGTAAGCAAGATTTCTAGCATTCAATAGACTTTGAATTTAAATCCAAATAAATAGGATACTTACATGACAAAAGAAAACCAACATTTAAAACATATTTATGATATATATTTTGACAAGGGTTTAGGCAAGTTGTGTTTTGTAATCTTGTGTACAAAAGATCTGCATTATTAAAACCACTTAAACCATGTTTACAAGTAAGGATGATACAAATTACAAAATAATAACAACTAGTCCGTCAACAGCATAGGAAGTTATTTTTTCTATATTTTAGGATATATGGTCTGTGAATTGATTAAAAATTATGTAATATTATCCATCTTCTCTCAAATAAAATTTACTATTTTCTGCTTACAGTTATGTGTAGTTTTTCTAACTCAATAAATACATAACTTACTTACAATTTATGAGATGTTGATAAATTATATTGGGGCTGAAAATTACCCAAATATTGTGGATTTGAAACTGAAAGTTACAACTGGAAAAGATTATTATAATTATTTTTAACTGAAATCTAATTTTTGCATGTATGATGGTATATGTTAACATGGTCAACGGAAATGTGTGAAATCCAATGTAATTCTTTGTTTTTTGTTTTTATTATTCAAATATACTTTTTTCCAGCTTTAATTGAGTTTATTGGTACATTTTAGGGATACAGTGCAGTTACATTCATTGTTGGGATCTTGTACCTTTACATGACAGGTCTTGGTTCTCATTTTTCCCCTTGTCCCTGCCCTCCCTTCACCCCCTCCTCCTCTCCCCATCTAAAACCACTTTATTTCCATCTTTTCATTATCTCATATTTTTTTATTTTCCCTTTTAACATATTTTCTATCCAATCTCCATATTCCCTTCTTATGATTAAAATATCCTATTTTTGTTTGTTGCTATGTATCTCCTTTTTTTCATCTTTCAGTCCATGTGGTTTCAAAGAAGAAACTATGTATGTGGGTCATCAGTGCAGGTCCAAGTGACTCCAGCCTTTCTCTGGTGAAGCATCAAAAGGGCCTATGACCTGAGTTTCTCCAAAAAAAATAAATCTAGTGATTTGCCAAAGTCTATAAAATAAAAGGAAGCCTCTGTGCCCCCACCCCACACTGGTATTAAAGGGGTATTAAATGGCGGCCTTCTGTTAGATTCTGAGAACAAAGTCAATCAAAGCAAAAAATGTCAAGAAATCAAGAAAACTGATTCCAACAACTGTTTGAGCAAAGATTTGGGTTTACTGGAGGTAGAATTATACATAGAATTCTTTGGAAAACAAGATAATAAACTCTGGTATTGATCTAGTTGGTGTGAATTGGATGTCCTGTCACTAGCAACTAGGGAGACACAAGAAACAAGACATAAAATAGCTACAAAAATGATTTCATGTGTAAATATAGTTGCTTTGGTGGTGATTAATCTCTTCAGTCACTAAGACTTAGAAGGAGCAGTGTATCACAGTAATCTTCCCAGAATATCCTCACTTAATTGTACTGTCACCCATAACTTCAAAAGTAAATGCCTGTAAGCTAGGAATCCCCAAAATACATACTTAGTATACTAATTCTCAGTGTCCTTCTAAAAGTACAAAAGATAGACTGCTTTCTCCTTCTTACATAGAATAAATAATCTCTAAGGGCATAGTATATTTATATGATAATGATTTACTTATTTAAATATATGATAAATTTGAATGGTTTTCTATTAAAATGAAAGGTCTGTTGAATAGGTGCTGTTGACAGCCAAGAGAAAATAGCAAGACTCAAATCTTTTTTATTTACTTACTACAATTGTGCCCACTCCAATCTAGCTGACTGCAACAGTTGAAACTGCAATGCTTAACTTCAAATGTACTGTATTTCAATTTGTTTCACTGTGAATGAAATTTCAGTATGCTCATGTTTATTATAAACAACTTGCAATACATTCTACAATTTTGGGAATTGTCCTTGGTCCATGAGCCAGAAATATTATACTTTTTGGCAGTCTTCAATCCCCTGGGACTTGAGTTAAATAACTTTGAAGGAATACAAAATTTGAGGATAAAAAAGATGAAGAATTTAAATTACTTGTTTGTGTTACATACCTTCTCTGAAAAAGTTGAATGAATGTAAATTTGATTTTTGCATTTTGAGCACTTATACAAAGAAACACACACATAATTTTCTAATAATTTATTACCTTAGGGTTGATAAATTTCTTCAAAACTCACCCACATCACACATTCTGAAGATCTCATTTTATTTCATTGATATCATTCTGTTTATTAGATAAAGAAAAGGTTGCTATGGTCTACTGAGAAATTGGTCCAGATATACAGATAATGTTTGATAAAAGTAAGAGTTCTACATGGCAATGGATTCAGAATCCTCTTGAGGAAGAGATAAGAAATTATAAACAACAATCTACTATTTGAAGACATTTGTTACAAAAATAACAAATACTTACAGATTTATCTAATGAATGGGCAAATATCTATATGCTTTGAGGCTGTAACTGCTCTTTAATTTTAGGCAAAAAAAGATATGGATGATCAAAGAAAAGACTACATATCTTTTTAATTTTTTTCCTTTATTACAAAGTAGTTATTTCCTTTACAGATTTAGTTGTTCAATGGATTCTATAGCTTTTGATAAAATTATCTACATGCAAATGTTTTGTTTAAAAAGTACATGTTGAAAAATATCCACAAAAGAAGACATATAGCAGAGGTTACTCACTAGAAATGATATAAAACAAAAGTGAAATTCTGTTGTTTTATAAACACATTATTTTAATTCAGAATTTAAAATACAAAGAATTTCATTTTGTTAAATTTACATGTCTATGATTTCCGTAAGTGTAATTAGTGAGACTTGTATAACCATAAGATCCAGACTCTAGCTTGAATGACATTTATTTTTTAAATATCCATCATCTGAAAGAAGGATGGGGTTTTAAAAATTAAAACAACCCAACATTTCCAAACATAGTGGGTTTTTTGGCTTTTTAATGTGATATTTTTATTAGTACGTTTGCAATACATGTGCACATTCATCTTGGTGAGTAGGTACCTGTACATAATACAGCTATTTTTTTTTAATCCGCTTCCTCTTCCCACCTACCCTCCTCCATCCACCTCTAAATCCCCTTGCCCCATTTTTATTCTTGTGCTATTATTCTTAGCTCATGTTTATGGCATGATGTTTACATTCATTGAAGTTATTAAATTGCTGCACAGGGCATATCTTAGGTCTTCTTACTTCCCCTTTTTTCTTCTCCTCTCTCTCTTCACCCTCAGTGTCCTGTACTCCTTCTCAGCTGCAAAAAAATATGTCTCTTTTATTACGCCGTTTGTTTGTACTTTTCCTTACTCAAATGAGAGGTACCACACAGCACTTAAGCTTAGGTGTCTGATTTATTTCACTTAACACTGTATTTTTCAGTCTCACCCGTTTTCCTACAAATATCTCACATTCATTCTCCTTCATTGCTGAGTGGTATTTAATAAGGTGTAGATGTTTTCTTTACCCGTTTGCCTGTTGACGGACTTGCAAGCAGCTTCAAGGATTTAGCTATAAACGTGGGTATGCATATATTGCTGTAATGTGATATCTTTAGTTCACTGGGGAAGATGCCTAGAAGGAGAATAGGTGGATCGTATGGGATTTCTAATTTCAATTCTATAAGAAAACTTTGGAGTGATTTTCACAATGGTTGCCCTAGTTTGCATTCCCACTAACAGTGTAGGAGGGTTCCTTTTTTCACCACAGCTGTGCCAGCATTTCTTATTCTTTGACTTCTTGATGATTGCCATTTTTTCTCTTGGAGGATGGAATCTTCACTTGTTTTAATATGTATTTCTCTAATGGCCAGAGATGTTGAACATTTTTTCCTGTTTCTTGGCCACTTGTCCTTTTTCTTCTGAGACATGTTTTGTTTTGTTTTGTTTTTCAATTGTCCACTTCTTGATTCAGTCTTTAATTTTAGGTGGTCTGGATATTAGTCCTCAGTCTGAATAATAGCTGGTAATTTTTTCCCATTCTGTAGGTTGTCTCTTCATGCTACTAATTGATTCCTTTGCTGTACAGAAGCTTTTTAGTTTGATATAATCCCACTTCTTAATTTTTGCTGCTATTTCTTGTGCACTTGGGTTTCTGTTTAGAAAATCCTTTCCTACACCTATGACTGCTAGTATTTTGCCTAGTTTATTTTCCAGTGGATTTATTGTTTCTGTTTTAACGCTTAGATCTTTAATCTACATAGGGTGAGCGATATGGGTTTAACTTTTGTCTTCTGCAAACAGATATCCAGTTTCCCCAGCACCGCTTCTTGTATAGATTATTTTTTTCTCCAACGCATGCTTTTGGCCCCTTTGTCAAAGATCAAAAGCTGAGTGTGTCTGGGGGTGTTTCTTTATCCTGTTTTATTTCATTGATCCACAGCCTGCTTTTGTGCCAGGTGCATTCCATTTTTATCACTGTTGCTTTGTAATACAGCTGGAAGTCAGGTACTGTGATGCCTCCTGCTTTACTCTTGTTGCCCAAGATTGCTTTGGCTATTTGGGTCTTTTCTGGTTGCATATGAATTTTAGGATTTTAATTGGGACTGGATCGAATCTGTGTAACAGTTTTAGAAGTACATGTAGCCATTTTGAAAATATTGATTCTACCTCTAAGAAATAGGCACAAGACATCGTTCTATTTTCTGACAGCCTATTCAGTCTCCTTCTTCAGAGTACTATACTTTTCTTTGTAGAGATCTTTCACTTTCTTTGTTGGGTTAATTTCCAGATCTTTATTTTTTCTTGATACTATTGTGAGCTATATTTTTTTCGTAAACTTTTTCATTGAGTTCATTCTTGGTTTACACAAATGCTATTGATTGTTGTGTGTTGATTTTTTTAATCTTATGCTTGAATTAAGTTGCTTATTAATTCTAAGAGGTTTTTGGGTGGAATTATTTTCATCTTCTATGTAGAATATTATTCACGTTCAGATAATAATAATTTGAGTTCTTTTCTCATATGTATTCCTTTTATTTCTTTTTCCTACATGATTGCTCTAGCTAATGTTTCAATTACTATTTTAAACAGAAGAGATGATAGTGGGCATTTTGTTTTGTTCTTGATTTTAGATGGAATGTTTCACTTTTTCCATTTAATATGATGTTGGCCATTGATTTGTCGTAGTGTTATCAAATTCAGGTATCATCCTTCTACACCTATTTTTTCAGGGTTCTTATCATGAAGGATGTTGGATTTTGTCAAAGGCCTTTTCTTCATCTATTGATATGATTCTTCCTTCTATTTATGTGTATTACATTTAATGAATGGCATACATTGAACCATCCTTGAAACTCTGGGATAAATCCTACTTAGATGTATGATCTTTTTAACGGTGTGTTACATTATATTCACTAATATCTTGTTGAAAATTTTTGCATCTATATTCATTAAGGATATTGGTCTGCAGTTTTCTTTTTCAGTTGGGTCTGCATTATTGTGATCAGAGTGATGTTGGCTTATCTAAATGTAGCTTACATAGATGTGCTTGGAAGGTCTCTGTCCCTTTCAGTTTCTTTGAAGAGCTTGAGGAGTAGTGGCTCTGCAGAATTTAGCATAGCATTCATAAGGATATTGGTTTTTTGTAATTTTTAGGCTTTTTTATTACTGTCTTGATTTCATTGCTTGTTAATGGGGTTATTCAGCATTTTGGGGTCTTCTCAATTTAATTTTGGTAATTTGTGTGAGTCTAGAAATCTGTCCATATCTTCAAGATATTCCAATATGTTGGATTAGAATTTTTATAAATAACAAAATTGAGGTGCTACCATGTATAGCAAATACTATACTGGATAATAATTCATGAGCATCAATATCACCTTAAATATGTTTTGCACATTAACTTGATTCAACTTCACATACTGAAGTAAAAATTTTAACTAAAGTTGGAAGTTTGCTTGCTTCCTTATTTTCTTCTTCCATCTTTCCTCCCTTCCTCTTTTTCTTCTCCTTTCTTTTTCAACTCTTCTCTCAAAATAAACAATGAATGCTTCCTTCGAAAGCTAAGTCATAAGAAGTTTAAAAAATTGTTAATAGATTTTGAAGATGCACACAAAATTTCAGATATCTCACCTTGGCTCAGATATCTCACTACCATGAGAACCAAGCATGGTGAGCATACTCTTCAGAGAGCTTAACATATGTTACTTGGAGACTAATAATAGAATGGTAGAGAGGGACCCAAAATGACCTTCCTTTTAGACTGGCAATGGTGTATGACTGTACTATGAGTTGTGTGGTGCCACCAAATATAGCTGAGTTTATGCTCTCTTACTAAAGCTCTGCCAAATATAGCTGATCTTGAGCTTTCTTACTAAAACTCCATCCCAACAGTTTGATCAGCAGGGAAGAGGTTCCCCACAGTCAGAGGCTGTGGTAACCATTGTGGAGAGTGATATCTGAGAGCTGTGTTGAGTAAGCAGATTTGACCAGGGGAGCCTTCCACAACAGGAAACTAGTAGACAACACATCAGTGTACTATGAGAAGCTAAAATAGGAATTCAAACCAGAAAGAAAATAAAAAGATATTCAGTCTTAAATTTCCTTTCACCTTGCTTTTTCCTTGACAAAGGATAAAGAACAAAACAATGAATCAACTGGGGGAAGAAGAGTAAAAAAATAGGGAATGAAAGAAAAAATGAATTCTCTTTCCGTGTGGATGTATCTGGACCCAAATCAAACACCAGGTTAAGTGAGAAGACCGAGCACTGAGAGATCTGAATGAAATGATAGTTTATAATGTAGTGAACTTATTTTAATTACAAAATTAATCCTGATCACCAAAAGGATAGGATCCTTGTTGGTGAACAAGAATAGATAGTTGCAGAAAAAAGCCCAACATGTCAACAGGAGAGAATAAATGGATATTCGAGAGAGCTTGATTGAAGGCACATAAAAAAAAAGAGCTTTATTCCACACATTTGTTTCTCATACTACTTGTCAACATATATCGAATTTCCTCTTATTGTCCTTTTTGTTATTTTACTTTGACTTTTTTATTTTAGGGTATTTTCTCAGTCTTTACCTTAATATTAGTGAACTGATTTTCTCTAATATCTTAACCATTTCACATTGATTTCAATTTGTGTCCAAAAATGTTAAGCATGGTTTAAATTCTCAGAACACTGCAATTTATTTAATATTTTTTTGGTATAACTTCTCCACTTACATCTTGATTAATTAGAACCTTACTGCAGGAATAACGTTGATAGCCAATTGGAATACATGCGCACCTCATAAGCTCACAAATGTTTTTAATCTGTGTATACATATATACTTTAAGAAGTTATGGCAGGCCGGGGATTTGGCTCAGTGGTTCTGCAGCCTACTTGCAAACACAAGGGCCAGAGTTCTATCCCCAGTACAAAAAAAAAAGAAGTTATGGCGACACATGTACAAATGTCTACATAATAAATAAATGTATATCTCTATTTCAGAAAGAATTACAATGAAGAGCTGGGCCTGGTGGCTCACGCCTGTAATCCCAGCACTCTGGAGGCTGAGGCAGGAGGATCGCTGTGAGTTTGAGACCAGCCTGGGCTACATAGTGAGTTCCAGGTAGGTCTTAACTACGTAGTGAGACTCTGTCTAAAAAAAAAAAGACACTGAATATTAAATATTAAATATTAAATATTAAAATATTTTGTAATTCATACACTTACTAACAATTTGGGGGGTTTAACTCAATGTATAATAGTTGCATATTAATGTAATTAATTGATATAGACAGTTTTTCAGGTAGCATGTGCCTGTATTCCATGAATGTAACAAAATAGATAAATAAAAATAAATTATCTCTCTTCATTTGTATTTAGTGCCATGTGCATGAGTGTCATATCGAGTATCATATGCCTACCAGTTTTATTTTCTATTCGAAAAATAATTGCATTTACTCAAGTGGCCTACTAGTAGCATTCTTGCTCATTTTGTCATTCCTACCCATACTTGCATTTCTAACCATGAAATTGTTTTTCAAATTATAGATCATGCAAAAAAGTAGTTTTGGACTAAAATATGTTTTGGACAACAAAGGACATTATTGGAGGTTTTATAGCTCAGGTAAAAATATCTTGGTCTTGCATATCAGCATTGATTCTTATACAAAAGTACTATCTTTACTCCTATTAAAATTGATTTCTTGAAAACTGAGCATTTGAAGACGTAATGAGGAAGGGCAGTAATATCCTTGATTATGTCACAGGGTCAAGGGTTCAAACTTGAAGGAAAAGACTGAGGTTTCTCTACCATTTCATAACACAAAGTAAAAGCACTTGAACTTTTGGGACTGGAATGCAGAGAAACAGTACATTTGGTAAAGTTATAAACAGGGTTTATTGCAAGGTTGAGTTCATGGATAATACTCCCATTAATTTTCAGCTCGGCATAAAAGAGAGTCTTCAGAGCAAGGGCAAAGTTGTCTCATAAGGAGTTTTCCTTTTATTTTGTGAAAACTGCTTTAATACTCAAAGCTGAAGGGTATTTTACTCTGGCATCACTTTGAAAATGCTTCCTTCTGCTTCAGTTACCAGAAGTAGCCTAAGCTGATCTTAAAAGTGTTTACAGACATTCTTATGTTCACAATCTATCAAATGCTCTCAGTGCATGATCACAGATCTAGGCAACCTCTTAGGGCAAAAGACCATGTAACTACTCCTTCACTAAGCTGAATTTTCATGATATCTTCATTATCTTTATGTAATGTTTGTGTAACTCATGAACCCTTACAACATAAATGGTACAGTAATGTAATTGATCATTTGAATTAATATGTCTGGCCTCATACTTTCAGATGAAGACGGCAGCTTTACTTGTAACCCCTGAAAAATCTTTCAAACTCTTCAAATCACATCAAATATCCTTTATCCATCTTCAACTGTGGTAAATATTTAACCTTTTTTTGACAACAAGTGAGCTTAATTTGGAGCCAAACTAATTAGTAAGTAAACAAATGCAAAATAAATTCTAACATCTCAGTGACAAAATAGACTTTAAGATGTGTATGCTTATAGCAGCTGAATACTTGTATTCTGGGATCAGGGAGTGGGCTCATTTAAATTATTCTGGAGCATCAAATAACATCTGTGTCAAAATAAGAATACATTTGTGGAACTTGATGATGCAAATCATAGTGCAAATAAGACCTGGCTCTCCCAAGAGCCAAAGGAACCCATAGTAATCATCCCCGATGTTTGCTTATTAATTAATGTGCAAATCTTACATTTAAGATACTCCATAAGTAGCTGATGTATTAAAATAAAGTGGAACAAGGTAAAACAGAGAGACTGCTTTTTCCCTCAGAGAAAATATTAAGTAGTACTGATATTATTGATTGAATTTTTCTTTGAATTGTTTCCTATTAGGAAAAGTATAGTCAATTATCTTATATGCCTGTGTAATTGCATTAGAACTCTCCAACTAGGTGAGTATAAAAGGAATGTCTCATAATTGTTAAGTTAAATTTGTTCTTATTCTCAAGGTTTCCATGATACTCACTTAGTTGTATTTATTTATCCCATTAGAGAACAAGTTTTGTTTTCATACAGTCTCTATCATAAAGATGGCTCAGATGCTCTGTGAAGGACACCACAAGATGGCAGTATTTCAGAAATTAATCCATAGGGAGCAGTCACTTCTATGTACTACCTAAAATAATGTCATATATTGGGCTGTATTTTTAATGACTAAAAATATTTAGCTGTCACCACCAGTGATTAAGAATTAATGATACCAGAATGTCTGTATGGTAAAAAGCAAGTTGTTTCCTTTAAGTAATATAACTGTCAGTTTGATTGTTCTGAAACATTAGTAAGCTTCATCAACATACAAATGAGTCAGTGCTAAAGGATTGTCAGTAGATTCATAAATCTTTTAATTGCTTCCATGTTGGTTTGTAACTATAACCATATTTTTAAATTGTTTGAAAAAACAATCCATTCTAAAAGACATCAATTACATTTTATTTCTCTATGATTGTTTAATAGATGCTTATAGAATAAGAAATTGAAATTAGCGTTCACCCAAATTAAATGCATCACTTATATTTCCCATAAACAGTTGAGATTTGGAGATCAACAAGCTTCTCAATTTTAACTACTCTTATAAAACTCTAAAATATTTCTTGTAAAAATATAATTTTAACTAGAAAATACACTTTTATTTCAGATTTAGAAGTATGGAAAATGCAGGTGTTTAAAAATCAAAAGGATATCAAAAGGCTTTGAAATTAAGCATGTTATTCCTTTAATGCCTGATTTAAATTTCCAATTATCTTTTCAACATTTTTAGAAAAAATGTCATTCAGTATAGTCTAATAGTTGATAGAGCCACATCTGGGTGATGCTAATTTTTCTAGTGCAAGACATCTAGCTATTTAAAAGATGCTTAAACTTAAGGAAAGTATCATTAATATTTTACTGTATTGTAAAAGTAGTGCCTGTTTTCTATACCCTTCAGTGTGTTGTTAAAATACTTTACAATGCAGAGCTTGACCTATCAACAAAACATATACAAAAATTGCTGTTGCTTTGCAAAAGCTATGTCTTACACAGAAAATAAGAAATCCATTTATTTTCTAAGACTGTATTGCCACTGATCTATAAAAATTTGAATAATTTCTGTTGACTATAGTCTCCATCTCTTTACAAAGGAGTAATAAAGTATTACAAAAAAAAATCCAGTTATGTTAGGTTCGTATTTAGATTAGTTCCATTTAGCAATACAAATACATGTTGCCATTTCAGTTTTGAGATAAACTGTCTAATTAGCCCCAAGGTTGCCCAAGTGCAGAATTAACCTGCTTAGTACTCTGTTATACCATATAATGTGGTAATGCCTTTAAGTTCCTAATTTCTCCCAGCAGCCATTTCCTGTACTAAAATATTATATGCAATATTCATACTTTCAGTTAATATATTACATTCAGGAAGTCCTGGCTAAACATTTGTCTCTTAGAGTAAGATATAGTTAACATCCAGGAAGCTATAAACAGAAAAAAAAATTAATATTTCAAGATACAGTGTATTGCAGAAACTATATCATACTTACTGGTGATGTTTTTATGGATATCATATACAACATATATAATGCTCTTTCCTAGTTAAAAAAAAAAAGCCAGTTTTGTGCTAAACACTCTTAACACCCAATAGTTAGAGCCTACAATTAAATTGTTATACTTACTGCATGTCTTTTCAACTTTCCATTACTGTGATCATCAAAAAATATGCCTTACTTTTTGTGGTTTTCAAATTATATTGTATATATTTTCTTACAAATATATAAACATATATATTATCAAATAACATTTAATATTTATTAACTGTTTAGGTAAAAAATACTGACTAGAAGTGAGCCATTTTGGCAAATATACACACCTGAGGAATCCATACAAAATGCAAAATGTTCTCACTTAAGGAAGTTTCTCTTCTGTCAATATATATTTCTACCACCTCAAAAGTAATGATGACTGTGATGTTTTTCTATCAGAAATCAATTTTAATTCTTCCAGAATTTAATAATACAATCAAACAGTATATACTTTTCTATATAATATTTTTTCATGAGCATAACATTCTTCACACTAATGTTTGGATTTGCCTAAATCCATATGTTATTTTTTTTGCTTAGTAGTATTCCACTGTATACCATCAAACAGTTTAATTCTACACTGAATAAGATTCAGCTGTTTCCAGGTTGAGGCAAGTGTGAGTTAATCAACTGTAATTTTTTGTTTACATTTCTATTTTTATTATCTCAAGGAGCAGAAAGTAAAATTGAAGAGGGGTATGTTAAAGTTGAATAAACTACACAGAATTTCTGCAGAAGTTCATGCACTGAGTAAAGGTCTAGACAAGATGGCACTGATTCATTTCTTCCTGTTCTTTTCTACTGAGATCAACTATAAGCCTTGAAAACAATGCAGACAGTGAGTACAAAAGCCCTGAATGGTGATAAAAGTGGAATAGTCTGTGTTGGGATCCTGGAATTGAGGAAAAATAGAGTGACAGCATATCAGAGGTCTCCCCACTAACAGAAGAAAATGACCCAGGCTGGCATTTCCCAAGTTTAAGAAGATCTGTCAGTCCAGGCAGTGCCAGGCTTTCTCTGCATGTGAAGGAGTCATTGGACAAAAATGAAGCCTTGTATAATCTCCAGGAAGGATCAAAGCTTCAGAGCTACATGGTGTAAGCACCTAGGGAAAGAGCTCTCCTTGTGACTGTCTTTTCCCAAGTGAAAGATATTGCAGCAGCCAGGAAGCACAGTTGAGAGAGTGCACAGACATAATTATAGACATATTCTGGGTCCATAGATTGGAAGACTAATTATGATGATGAAGAAGTGAGCTTCAAAAGTTAAAGAGTGCAGGGCTAGGGATTTAGCTCAGTGGTTCCACCACCTGCTTTGCAAGCACAAGGTCCTGAGTTTGAGGCCCGGTAACAACAACAAAAAAAAAGTTAAAGTTAAAGATTGCTATCAAGTAAATATATTTTAGAGCATTCTATCATAAAAAAGTTATGAATAAAGTAAATAATATATTGTTTAAATATAAATTTGAATTCATGTTTGAGAAAATGGAAATGATTTAGACCTTATATTACTCAACAAATCAAATAATGAGTGTTTTGTCTCACATGGAGACTCTAAATAAAATAGAAAATGTGAAAGTAAAAGGAAGTCTATTTGTGAAATGGGAGGAAAAGGGCGAAAGGTGTAGGGAAGGTGGGATGGATAGGGGAAATGTAATAAGGGAAAAGAAAAAAATGTGAGATAATGAAAAGATGGAAATAAAGTGTTTGTAAATGGGGAGGGGTGGAAGGGGTGAAGGGAGGGCAGGGACAAGGGGAAAAAATGAGAACCCAGACCTGTCATGTAAAGGTACAAGATCACAATGATAAATGTAACTGTACTGTACGCCTAAAATGTAGCAATAAACTCAATTAAAGCTGAAAAAAAAAAAGTAAAAAAGGTACAAGATCCCAACAATGAATGTAACTGTACTGTATACCTAAAATATACCAATAAATTCAATTTTTAAAAAATCAAGGAGAAAAGGGAGAAAACGAAAAGAGTGTCATGGGATGGGAGAATCAAAGTGTGTTGTATGTACATGCGAACATACTGAAATGAAACTAACTATTCTGTGTAACTAATTTGCACTGGTTAAAAAAAAGAACAGAGAGACAGAGTTTCCATAGCTTATGAGGAAGTTAATGTGCTTTCAAAGAATCATGATTAAACTAAACACATTATTAATAATGAAAAATGTATATGTTCATATTGTGGAAGTAAACTACGATCTTTAAAGAAATATAAATTATAAAATAGTTCCTTTGCTTTCTGGTATCTCAGTTAGGGCTGATTACTTTTGCAGAATAAAATGTATTATTTTTAAAAACATTACCAGCTTTTTTTGTTTGCTTTGGTTTTGTTTTGTTTGTTTGTTTTGCTTATTTGTTTGTTTGTTTTTTGAGACAGGGTCTAACTGTGTAGTTGAGACTGACCTGGAACTCACTGTGTAGCCCAGGCTCTTCTTGAACTCACAGCAATCTTCCTACCTCAGCCTCCCAAGTGCTGGGTTGACAGATGTGCACCACCATGCCTGGCTCATTATCAATCTTTTTTTGAGAACAAACAAGATATGATTTTTCATACAATGGAGTACTACTCTGCCATAAATAAGGATACTCTTGAGATATTTCTAGGTAAAAGGATGCACCTCAAGACCATACTCTTAAGTGAAATAAATGGGACACTCATGTTTAAATATCACATTGTTTATCTAGTGTGAAAAACAGAAAGGGTAAAGATCAACATGTATAACAGATATTGGGAAATAGGAAGAAGATATTCAAATGGGAAGCAGAACAGGGAGGAGAAAAGGGAAAAGAAGGAAAGGAAAAGAATAAAAAGAGATTGCAAGGAAAAATGGAAATGAAGTACTTGTGAATAAAAGGGGAAGAGAGGTTGAAAGGGAAGAGAAGTGGGAAAAAAATAAGAATCAGATTATGTTATGTACAGGTACAAATTCCCTGTGATAAATGTGACTATTATGTACACCTAAAGCATACCAATAAAATTAACTTTTTTGTTTTTTTGGTACCAGGGATTGAACTCTGGTCCTTGAGTTTGCAAGGCAGGCCACTGAACCACTGAGCTAAATCTCCAGCCCCTTAAAATTAACTTTTAAAATGAATTATTAGTAAAAACATTGTAAATTAAGCCACTGTAGAAAAGATTATTGAAAAAGTAAATATAAAATTTGATATAAACTATTTCATCTAAATCCAGCATTATCTCCTTATGAAACCAGCTTTTATTTATTTATTTATTTATTGGTACTGGGGATTGTACATAGGACCTTAACTTGCAAGGCAGGTAGGTGATAGCACCACTGAGCTAAATCCCCAGCCCACCAGTTTTTATTTGTTTGTTTGTTTGTTTGTTTACTGGTACTTGGGATTGAATTGGGACCTTCTGCTTTTGAGGCAGGCAGCAGAAAAGCTGAGCTAAAACCCCAACCACCAGCTTTTATTTTTTAAATTAAACTTTTACCACTTGGAAGTAAAAATATTCAAGATGTGATTTGTAGAAGTACCAATTCCTCAAGAAAAATATAATTATTATGTATTGCAAATATACACTAATAAAAAGTAACTAAAATAATAACAAAGTTAATTGTGATATGTGCATGAATAAGATTCTCTTTTTACAACTAATTATAAGCACTATGTTAGTTTGGAAGTTAACAAATATTTTTGAATATTTAACTGCACCAGAGATTTTAAAGAACACTGTAAAATTCAAAAGATACAGCCACTTCCTTGGCATTACTTTCTGTCCCATGTCACACAAATCAATAAAGGCACTATTAAGTAAACATTTAAATAAATAAAATTTAAAATGGATTACTTTTCTACTTAAAAGTCACCTGATATTTCCTTGATTGGTTGACACATTTGAATTAAAAAATGCAATACAAGAAGAAGCATATATCATTAAGAGAAACTGTGAGTCTCTTCAGTAAATGAAAAAGCAAAGGTGTAATTGCTCTAATGGTATATATCAGTAAGTATGTGAGCAAATTCTTTATTGGTCCTGTTCATATTTGTGCCCATATGAACCTATGCACACATTTTATTTAATGTATTTTTTTAGAGTGAAAGCTATTTCTCTCACATGAAGATTAAAAATAGAATATAGGAAGCAATACTCCCAAATTCATACCTAGAAGCAAGTATCACCTTGATCCCCAAAGAAGAGGAAGACCCAACCAAAAAAGAGAGCTATAGGCAAATCTCACTAATGAACATAGATGCAAAAATCCTTAATAAAATGCTGTCAAATAGAATGCAGAAGATCATACACCCTGACCCAGTGGGATTCATTCCAGGGTTGCAGGCATGGTTCAACATATGCAAATCAATAATTGAAAAACACTATATTAATAGAGCCAAGGATAAACACCATATGATCATCTCAATAGGCAAAATGCAGCTCACATTCATGATGAAAATGCTGCAGAAAATTGGAATAGATGGTCTTTACCTCAATCTGATAAAAGCCATCTATGAAAAACCAACAGCCAATATCATATTGAATTGTCAAAACCTGAAATCCTTCACACTAAAATCAGGAACAAGACAGAGATGTCCACTATCACCATGCCTGTTCAATATTGTTCTGGAAACATTAGCCACAGCAATTAGACAAGAGAAATAAATAAAAGGAATAAAGATAAGAAAGGAAGAGTTCAAATTGTCATTATTTGCAGATGACATGATACTTTATATAGAAGACCCCAAGAACTCCACCAAATTTCTTCTAGATTTAATAACCAAATTCAGAAAACTAGCTGGATACAAGGATAGCACACAAAAATCAACAGCTTTTCTGCACACAGAAAACAGACTAAGGGAGAAATGGGAAAATAAATTCCTTTCAGAAAAATCAAAATATCTAGGAATCAACCTAATGAAAGAAATCAAAGGCTTCTACTCTGAAAACTACAGCACTCTGAAAAAAAAGAGAGATTGATAAGTATATCAGAAAATAGAAAGACATCCCTTGTTCCTGGGTAGGAAGAATCAACATAGCAAAAATATTCATACTTCCAAAACTGCTATATAGATGCAATGGAATATCAATTGAAATCCCAGCAGCATACTTCACAGACATTGAGAAAATAATCAAAAATTCATTTGGAAAAAAAATAAAAGAGATCTAGTCTAGCAAACGCAATTCTAGGCAATAAAGAGAAGCTAGGGGTATCACAATCCCCAACTTTAAAGTATATATAAAGCTACTGTGACAAAAACAGCATGGTACTGGCAAAGAAACAGACCTGAGGACCAGTGGAACAGATTAGAAGATACAGAAACAACTCCAGACAAACTCAGTCACCTCATCTTCAACAAAGGAGCCAAACACCCTCACTGGAGGAAGGATAACCTCTTCAATAAATAGTACTGGGTTTCAACTTACCAAATATTAAAAGTACACCTATATCTCTCACCCTGCACTAAACTAAAATCAAGATGGATTAAAGATATAAATATTAAAACAGAAACACTAAACTAGCTGGAGAGAGGTTAGGTAGAACTCTTGAAGACATTGGTGTAGGAAAAGATTTTATGAACCAAACCTCAGTTGCCCATGAGCTATCACATGAGAAGTGGGGTATCTTCTTATTAAAAAAACTTCTGCACAGCAAGAGAAACCATCAACAGTGTGAAGAGATAACCCACAATGTGGGAAGAAATTTCACCTGCTGTTCCTCTGACAAAGGTCTACTATTTAGAATATATAAAGAATTTTTTAAAAATCAGACCTCCCAAATTTAAAGACCCAATTCAAAAATGAGCATCTGAAATGAACAGGCATTTCTCAGACGAAGAAGTAGAAATAGCAAATAAACATATGAAAAAATGTTTAATATCACTGGTCCTTCAAGAGATGAAAATGAAAACAACACTGAGATTCCACCTCACCCCAGAAAGAATGGCTGCTATCAAGAAATCAACCAATAACAAATACTGGTGGGGTTGTGGAGAAAGAGGAACCCTGCTACACTGCTGGCGGGAGTGCAGATTGATACAATCACTGTGGAAAACAGTATGGAGATACCTCAAAGAACTAGGGTTGGAAGTTCCATTTGATCTAGCTACCCACTTACTGGGTATCTTTCCTAAAGAATTAAAAGATCATACCACAGTGATATATGTGCACCCATGTTCATAGAAGCACAATTTGTAATAGCTAAATCTTCGTAGACGCCCAATTGCTCATCAACTGGAGACTGGATAAAGAAAATGTGGGGTTTTTTTCTTCAATGGAATACTACTCAGCCATAAAAAATGATAAATTAGAAACATTTATAGCTAAATGGGTGCACAATGAGGGAATACTCTTAAGTAATATAAATAGGGCACACATGTAAATATCAAATAATTTCTCTAATGTGAGAAACTGAAAGTGGAAATAAAGAATAAAAGTTGTGATAGATAATGTGAAATAGGAAGAAAAGGGGCAAAGATGCAGGGGAAAAGGGAGGGGCGGTGGAAAGAAAAGAAGGGAATGGAATCAATATAAGAAAATGAAAACAAGGTATGTATTGGGAGGAGGGAGGGGTTGAAGGGAAGGTCGGGGAATGGGGTCAAAATAAGAACCAAGATTGATTACGTAAAGGTACAAATTTCCAACAATGAATGTCATTATATTGTATACATTAAATGTATCAATTAAATTAATAAAATTTTAAAAATAAAAATAATTTTTAAGTAGAATGCAGGTAGCAACTCATCATGTCCCTTCTACTCACTAACCACTCCGTTACCATTATTCTGACTTATAACACTATAAATTAATTTTGCTAGTATTTAAAACTGTGTAGGAAATCACACCTTATATACAATTGTACTTGGCTTCTTTTATTCAATACTATATTTGTAAAATTCAGTCCACCAAACAAATGCATTCAATTTTTTAATTTTCATTGTTCTATGGTATTCTGTAGTACAAACTATACTGCAATGTTCTAATCCATTTTCCTAATGATGAATATGTGAATATTTTTGGCTATTAAGAAAATTGCTGCTAATTAGTTAGAAATCATTACGAGACAGTTAGACAAAATTGGGCCCTCGGCATAGAAAAACAATTGAGGAACATTCATTGGTTAACATTATACAAAGAGAAAAGGTACTACACTTACCTATTGTAGTATGAATAGCAGTGACTGATATTCTAAATAGACATCAATCTGCCTGGTCCATTTCTTTTCCAGAAACTCCTTATACGTGACTTGTTTTCCCATTTGATCCCCATTTAATCAATATTACTTGGGTAACTTTACTTGTAACCTTATTGGTTGATCATGGTTTTGTTTCATCTCATGCCCACCTTATAATTTTCTATTGCGCTATATAATTTTGCCCCATTTTTTACCCTCCTCATCTTGTAGCTTTGCCCTATAAAATGCCTTTGAGAAGCACAGCGGGTGGGCAACTCACTTTCTGATCTCCTTTCTGTTTCTCTTTGACAGAAGCTATCTTTCTCTCAATAAAATTTTCCTACTCTTAATCTAGAATTCATTCTTGGATTCTAGAGAACACAAAATCACGTTTTGGATATCCAGCAAGTTGGGAGTTATACTAATTGCCTTGTTTGATTTATTTTGCTTGTTTGGACTACTTGGTGCACAAGATCATTTTTGGGTTCCTTGGTGCCCTATATCATTACGTACATTCAATTATACTACATATAGAGCTAGGAAAAAAAGTTGATGGCTTTCTAGTATAGGCTCAAAGTTTAAAAATATCCGCAGGGATGGAATGCTAAATGGTCAATTATACCAAAGCAAATGATGAGACCCATACTAATACATACACTCAGTGTACAATATGGATCTTCCATTGTCTCCAACCAGGTAAGTAAGGCCTAAGGCTAAGGGGGAGGATACAGATCATACAATATACTATCTTATTAGAAATGGTCTCTCGCCATTCAGACTATTGCTACATTGAGCAGTGTGATTTCTATTAGTCAGATATTTTCCTCTGATGTGCACAAAGAATCTTCTTCATCTCTTGCCTCAGTCAGAAAAAAATTGTGTTATTGTTTTCTGTTAGAGATGCAAGGATGTTCTACAAATGATGATCAACGTTAATGCGTTTGGCTCAGGCTTAATGTTAAAAAAATGTTTTTTCAGCAGCCAGGAATCCAAGCATTCGCAGTGTTCAGTATAATCCCAAGGGTTCTTTCAAAATCAAACATTTTGTGAACATCACTCAGTTTTTAAGGTGAAAACATGCTCTTCATTTTTTCATCCCTTCTCAAAAGTGATATTTCAAAAGCAAGCTTTACATAAACACATTGAAAATATTTCTCAAGAACAACATATTTAAAATCTGGCAAGGTAGAATGAAAATACTCTCAAAGCAAGTTTATTTGAAGGAAAGAGAGGATAAAGTATTTTTTTTAAACTTCATATACAAATCACAAATTCGCAACCTATTCCTATAATGTCTCATCCATATCCATCTCACCCATATTCCCTTCCAGATCACCGATCTACCACGTGGTCTCCATTTAAAATTTTATTATCCTTTCTTAATATTTTAAAAGCAATAAATTATTCTAACATATGTGTCCTCTGAATGATTTCCACACCAGTCTCATTATCTGAATTTCTATGAACCCAAAGATTTATCTGGTAGAGTCATCACACCAGCATGACATAAAAAGTTTATCTAAAAGTCTTGCAATTTATGCAAGGTCTGAAAGGAGGTATTGTTATGTTCAAGGCATTTCTGGTCTTAAACGAATGCTTTTGAATAAGTGAGTTATACAATTTGATAATTTTAACTCAAGTACTAATTTAATTCAGATTACCTACATTTTTAAAGGTTTACCATTAAGATCACTTTACTGAATTGAGTGTTCTACCACTTTGGGATCAAACGACAGACCCTGCACTTTTGAGGAAAGCAGCAGCACCACTGAGCTAAATCCCTGGCACCACCTACAACTTCTTTTTGTTTGTTTGTTTGTTTGTTTGTTTTTCCTCATTGAGTTTATTGGTGCATTTTAGGTACCCAGTACAGTTACATTCATTCCCCTGAAGTTCATCGCCTAATTTGGGTTTGCAATTTATTGTTCAATAAATAAAACAGCTTCTATTCTAATGAGTCAAGAGCAATCAAAGCATTCAACATTTTTAAAATATTCCTTTGGTTACTGTCTATCTGGACTTTACTAGACTTCATATGGCAACATTTATTTTAGAGTGTACATTCAACATAAATTCTTCAAAATCTCCAATGTTTTTCTTAGGTTTTCATAAAGTAACTATGCTCTTAATATGTATGAAAAAATTTTCAAAATTGTGTCTATTCCTCTTGAACTTTTTTTCTAATATTTCACAGTCATTGTTTGAATAGCTGTATTAACTGTTGACCTTGAAACACATAATGGAGTAGGGGAATATTATAGTAGTTATGCATAAACTATAAAGCATGAGCTCCCTAACTAGATGATTTAACCAAATATTTCCATAAAATTTTCTATGAGAAATCAGGATAGCTTTAGTAGTAAAGCTATTCTTTCCATCTCATGACTTTCTTAGAAAATAATATGATATTTTTTACAGAAATTTCATTTTTTCCTTCACCAACTCAGAGATCACATAGCACTTTTGTACTTTAATTTCTATCCTATAGAGATAGTTAGATATGATATTAAATGGATCTAAATTTTACAGTGAAATAATACCAAGGAGAGATTTGGGAATCTAGTCACCTACATCAGGGAAGAAATATTTTGCCTTCTTTCTACTTTTTTAATGATGCTAAGTATTGGAGTCAGGACCTTGTACATGCTAATTATACACTTTACCATCTGAACTACACCTTCAGCTAAATTTGTACTTTTCATTTTTTTAATTACTTAATTGTACTGTGACAGTACTTATATCAATTTTCTATTAAATTCTTTCAATACTACTTTATTTAATATTTTATTTTAATATTCAATTTTCCAACTTTTAATATTAAATTTTTCTTCTCTATGATTTCCTTTGGGATTAGAGTATAGATACAAGTTCCATGCAATACTATTTCTGTTTGCCCAATTCTGAATTATATTATCTCTCAAATAAAGATCTAGATTTGACTCAGTGATTTGACACTTCATTTGTATTAACAGTTGACCTGCAAAATATGAATCTGTTTGAAGTAGATTTGTCATAATTACTATATATTAGATTGTTCATCCTCCTGAGGTATGTCTACTATACTTACACAATATTGTCTGTCATTAAATTGGGGGCAGGATCCTGGTTGCATTTATAATGTTCATCTTCATTAATTTTGTCTTGAATCTACTCATAGGGTGTTCTATTTTAAGCACATTCAATTAAGATCAGATAATGAATATCCACTTTCTTATATTCATATTCTTATCTCTGGGGAGATGCAATGAACATCAAGTGAAATAACTTATATAAACTCTATAATATAGTCAGTGAACACACAAAAATGGATTTTACCTGCTTATCTACCGAAGAAAGAAATTGCTTCCCAATCTCCTCCTAAAAAGATGACAAAAAAAAAAAAACTTTACTCTTTGAAGATGTCATTAGAAAAAAAATCCTGTGTTTTCATAAATACATCTTTTCCAAGGGCAAGAAAAAGTCTGGCACATCGAATTTTTAAAACCTAGAAGTGGCTTCTAGGTCCTGCCCTCATTTTCTTTTGAAGTAGAAACATGTACCTAAGGAATTAGGTAAATCTCCTGAGTCCTGTCACTATCTATGCAGCTGTAAATTAACTTCCTAAGGCTTGAGCTTCAGAATTTAATTATATTTTGTGTGAGTTTTACCTACATTTGTACTATAGACTATTTACTTCTTCAGAGCCAGGCAACTACTTGCTCTTTCTTCTTATCTATTCTTTATTTTCTACCTTCACTGTGTTGACAAGAAAATATTTTTGTCAATTCTTCTAAAGTCCTAAATTCTGTCTGTGTGCATTGCTTATAATTACCAGACTACTTATTACACCTTAATCTAGTAATTGCAGGTGGAACTCTTTCTCTGTGAGAGCAAAGTGAATAGGATTCTTCTGTGCTACTAGTACTGCAAATTCTGTATTTTTCAAATGGATTATTGGCATGTATTTTAGTGGCAATTGGGAATATCATCTATTAATTAGCCTTTAATCTGAGGCAATCCCACTAGTGACATTTTAAATTCCTAAAGTTGACAGTAACTGTCTGTCCCCATAAGGCTGTATTAATGTCCAAATAGAGAGTTATACGGGAATATTGTTTGCTTCTTCTAAAAGATATTGCATTATCTTATATTTTCTATGTTTCCTCTTATATTGATAAATTTTACAGTTTAGTCTGGTGTTAGATATGTCAAGATTTCATTTAGCTTAATCAGTTTTACATGTTCTACTGAATTTTTTTATTCTTAGTTTTTTTTCAAAAATTTTCTTCAAATAGTTCCTTCCCTACAATTTATCTATAGATTGGCTTATTTACAACTTTGTTTCCTTATTGACTACTTAAAGTTGTTTCCATTTTTCCTTTTTCTGATTATACATTTTTAAGAAACCTTATTTCATTCTGAAAAACTGTTTTGCTCTAGAAATGTTTTTACTTATGAGCCAGTATCTCTCATATATATTAATGTTTGACTTTCTTCTTTATGATATTTAGACTTAGGCACAACTTCGGGTTGTGTAGAGACAATTGTCCACTGATATGACTAAAGCCTGGGACTCCAACTTCTGTAGGCCCCAGATTTCCAAATGTGAGGGTCTAAGTACCCATGAAGGCTACAGAGCACTGTGTTTTACTTTTCCTTTTGTGTATTTTTATTTGGCTGTTGGTGGTAGTAGTTTGTTTTGTTTTGATATGGTGTTGGATTCCAATTCATGACCCTTAATTTTATATTAAGGTTTTCATAACTTTTTCTGATTACCTGGATTATACAAGTTTCTATGTTAGTGTCACAAAATGCTTTAATAAGGGCAATGTTTTTGTTTTCATTCTCTTTTAGCCTACTGAACACATTATCATTGTTATAATATCCAAATATTCTTTCATATCACTTATAGATAATGTGCATATTTTGATTTTAGGAATAGTCCTGTCAAATACACAGTTCAACATTTTTTTCTGCATTGCCTAAGAGAAGGGCTGAATACATGGACAGACCCACATGCACACACATACACACCAATGGGTGTGCACATACATATATTTATATTTCAAAAGCAAAACATTCATCATGAACCATGTTTTCAGTCATTATAAAGGTATGTTATTTCCTCAATTTTTTTTTCTGTAGCAACTAGAATGCTACACAATTTAGTTTTATTTTGATAATATAGTTCTCATTATTTTCATTTTAATTTCTTCCTTCTACACAAAGAAATTCTTTATATCATTGTTGGAATAACTAGTATATTTATTAAATCCTCCCAATGTATTTAATGGTTGTTATTATGATTCCCTATGACTTTAATAGAACCTAACCAGTTCCCATTTTTAAACATCTCAGTAGAAACTTGCTATTATTTTTATCCATAACTATTGCTTTGACTTTTCAATCCCACCTATCATCTTTACATTCACTTCTTTCTCCAAGAAAACTAGTGTATTGTTTTTAAGTATTAAAATGGCTGTTCTGACTTTCCTGACCCTCAGGGATACCCTTATCACGTTATGCATGTCTGATGAATATTGTGGTCTTATGGCATGTGTTGGGATTCGTTGTGTTTTAGATTTTTTTTTCAAGTCTTTGTTCTACCTGATAGAGACTTATTATCATCGTACTTTAGCCCAAGTTGAAAATTCATAAAACTAGGATCATTTGCTGCCCAGTTTTTTGTATTTTGGCTACACTCTCGGCTCTACTTTTCTATCAATACAGTGTTGATCTCTAGGTTTAGAGTTAAGACACCAAAAGGCAAATAGTGCAAATAAGTGTAGACATTTGTTTAGTACACAGTTATTTTCATTCTCTTTCAACAGTCTGAGGAAGTAAACCGAGGAAGATGAGGGGCATTAGGGAAACACGCGTCAGAAATGGTCAGTGTCTCACTTTGAAGCACAGCCATCTGTGCAATAGCGGGAGGTATATCGGTTCGTGGTACTAAAAAGATTTTCTTTTCCTGGTCTGAAAAAGACATTAGAAATGTTTCACTGCTAGTATGTGACGTTCTGCAGAATCTGATTCTCTGGGCAGACAAAAGGAAACAAACCTTGATGTTTAAAGCTCATTGGCCCTAGGACTGGACAGGCCAAAACATTGAAACATTCACTAAGGAACCAGGGCATTTCAGGAAGCAGGCATGGGGCATCAGTCATTATTACTTCCTGTGCTTTCTTTAAAATGCAAATATCTTGTTTCTTTTACACATATTTCAGGTAAAAACTTGTTTACCACTCTTAATTTTCCCAAAAGCAACATGCTCAAAAACAAGTTTTGAACAAACATGTTTATCACATGCCTGGGGAGAAAATAAACATGCTATTACATGTGTACGGTGAAAACATTACCAAACAAGTTTGTATTTTAGGGCATGAGGAAAAAACTTTTACCCATGTTCATGCAAATTATACACATTATGCACATATAATATTTATCTATGGGAATTATATCATCTACAGAACCAGCCTTGCACATTAAGGATCCAATTTTTCCATTTCAAAATCAATACATTGTACTGTCTTTCACTTGTGTAGTATTAAATATTTTGATTCTCAGTAAAGTTGAAAATCTTTCATCAGGTTTATTTGGGAAATGTTTTTCAAGTAACTTACCCATTTTTCTATCTACTTTTTATTTGTCTGTTTTGCTCATTGATTTGATGAAGTGGGTAAAAATCCTTTGTTGTAATTCAACTGTTACAGAATCTTTTCAAATTCACCAGCTGTTTTAAAAATGCATCTTTTGAACAATTTGGGGCTTGTTTTATTTCATGGCAAAGGACAATCTGACAAACATTCCTGTGAACTTACAAAAGGTTCAGGTTATGGGTTCTTAGGCTTAGTATTCCAGCTATGTCAATTATGTCTTATTTAAAATTTATTGTTGAATACCTCGTTTAATTACTGATTTTTGATTTCTTGTTTTCTCAACTAGCAATTTCCAACATGTTAATGTCTGAACAGAGATTGAGAACTGGTTTTATGCTTCCAATTTTTTTTTCAAAATTTCATTTAAAGCAGATAGTTTGTGTATGTGGTTCTATTTTTATTTTCTTTCTATTTAATTGAGGAATTGCTCTTACTTTACAGTATGTGTACTTTCAGTGTATGAATTACTCTACTTGAGCTCAAATAAGCTATCTCACCATTTTTTTTCTGTTTCACCACCTCTTTAATCATGTCTTACCTTGAACAAATGAAACCCTAAAATTAGTTATAATATTATGTATGTCATAGTATAGACTAAATATGACAATGTATAGGAGATATTTGGCAAATTTCTTATTTATTTAATCTTCACAGCAGTATTATGACACGCACAGTATTACCAATTTTAGAGTTTCAGTTGGGTAAGATAAAAAGACTCCAAAGATAGATGCCAGTGACGGTTGGATGATTGCACAACAATCTGAATGCACTTCATGCTGCAGAAGTGTATACTTAACTGATAAAATGCACTGGTTATAGAGGCACATGCCTGTAATCCCAGCACTCCAGGAGATTGAAGCAGGAAGACAGAAAATTCAAGACCTAGCCTGGGCAACTTAAGTGACTTAGAAAGATCCTGTCTCAAAGCAACTAATAAAAAAAGGACTAATGATACAATTCAGTATGAAGGGCATGGGTTCAAATTCCAAAACCAAAAAGATAGATAAAATACTTAATTAAGTGATATATTGTTTTACCGACAATAAAAAGTAGGCTAAATTATTAAATAACTAGTCTAAGCCTGAAGAGCATGTGTGTGTTAAATCTAAAAGTTAATCTTATGTCTGACTGACTAAAAAACTGCTTATTTTAATTCATGCTTTTGGTGGGGGGGATACCAGAAATTGAACTCCAGACCTTGTTCAAGGCAGGCAGCAAAATCACTGGACTAAATCCTGGGCCTCATGTATTCTACTTTACAACTGCTTTTAAGAAAATTACAATGAAATGTATATAGTGAAAATTTATGACATTTAAAATGACACAATCACTAATAAATAACTGAAAAATAGAAATGTTTTTCAAAGGACAAAATGATATTGTGTAATAGAAAAATATCTGGGTGGTAACAATGAAAATTTTGATTAGATATTTTCCCTGTGGAAAATTAATGTTCCAAGCTCTAATAATCTGATTCAGTAAAAGAAAGAAAATCACTTGTAGAATTACCATTTAAACTTATTGACAATTAAATTAACAACGATAGGATCATATTTACTTAAAGAGGCACTACCTAAAAAGATTGATGACAGTAGATTGCTTAAATTTATGATTATTGTGTTTGTACTAAATTATGTTAACTAGCTAAGCAAGTAAAGGTTTGATTTTTTTTTTTTTTTTTTTTTTTTTTTTTTTTTAGTCCTTGCGCAGGTTTAATTTTTTAAATTAGCGCAATGCTGTTCAGATTTGTTTAAACAACGCCATATTTATTAAGAAATTAAAATTACATATAAAAATATTAAGGAAGACATGGGCAGTGTGAAAGTCACAAAACAGTGTGAATGCCAATAATTGTTCAACACTGAAATTCAATGATACTTGCAAAGAAACTAGATGATACTTGCAAACAACTGATAGCTAAAAACTTCGGAACACAAAATTTACCCTAACTAGAAATTTTCATGGGATTACTTATTTCAAAGTCCTAATCATTTATTTTTTTCTGATTATCTTATGTAACATAACAGACACCCAGCATGCCCCGCTGCTCCAGGCACTGATGTGGCCACCACCAGCTCCGCCATCTTATGGGAGAGAACCCAACCCCTGGCTCAGAGCAGCCACCCACGGCTGAGGCCTCTGGCCCGCGTTGCTTCCAAGAATTCACAAAGATGGGGAATATATTAGTGAGCCTTTGCAAGGGCTTTTTTGACAAAAAGGGAATGTAAATTCTCATGGTGGGCCTGGGTGACACCGGAAAGATGATGATTCTGTATAAACTGAAGCTTAGTGAAATTGTGAGCACCATTCCTACTATAGATTTCAATGTTGAGACCATCAAATTCAAGGACATCAGCTTTACCATGTCGGACGTGGGAGTCAGGGCAAGATCCAGCCACTCTGGCGCCACTGCTTCCAGAACACCCAAGGCTGGATCTTGTGGTGGATAGCAATGACAGAGGGTGTGAATGAGGCCGGTGAGGAGCGCATGAAGACGCCAGCCGAGGATGAGCTCTGGAATGCTGTCCTCCTCGTGTTTGCCAACAAGCAGGACCTCCCCATGGCGATGAATGCAGCTGAAATCGCAATGCTGGGGCTGTATTCTCTAAGCCACAGGAACGGGTACATTCAGACCACCTGTGCCACCGGTGGGGATGGGCTCTATGAAGGACGAGACTGGCTGTCCAGGCAGCTCCGGAACCAGAAGTGAACCAGAATCCCCCTTTCCCTCGCTTCCTCTTCTCTGCCCACCACTTTACTCCTCTGTGGCATAGGTGAGACTCCGTTGTCCTGAATGCCAGAAGCTGTCTCCATGGGGTTAGTCACAGTGTGCTCGCACTGTGCAAAACACATGCAGATGCAGCCAGGTTTTTATTTAAATAGTTTCTATTTCCACTGAGGCAGTTTCTGGTACTCCTATGCAGTATTACTCAGATTTTTCATTGTAAAACAAACACAAATCAACTCACTTGTCTGTATTGAGAAGGGATGTGGGTGCCCGAACTCTTGGCCCCCAAGGAGCCACTGGGCTGTAGATTGGTATCAGGATCTGTTTGGTTTTTAACCCAAACTTGGTGCATCTTAGTTAAAAATTACAAGATAAGGAGAACATTTGAACTCACAGGAGACTATGGCTAGTGTAGATTCTGCAGTTCAACTTGAAACTAGTCCTCAGATAGGCTGTTCTACTAGGAACGCAAGAGACGTGACAAACAGATGCCATCCGTTCATGGTCAAAGTGGAGACCCCATGACCCACCCATCTTTGGGTCACCTGTATTCCATATCGTGCTTATACTCATGCTTACGCGGTCCCCTCAGTGTAGGCCTGGGAGGACTGAATTAGGGTTTGGGGACCAACCTCACCCTCTCCCTTGCCCAGTGAAGCTGGAGTGGCAGCCCTGGCCTCAGTGCCCCCTCAGACACGTTGGCCAAAGTCTGGGTTTCACCAGCAGGAGTGCATGCAAGGTGGGTAGATCAGTCCACTCCAGACCACAGTCCCAGAAGACACCCACCTCCGTGTGTAAAGTAGCTTCCTGCCTCAGCCTGTCAGGGTCCGATTTGCCATCAGACAATTTTATTTTGTATGGTTTTTTTCTAATTGAGTTTATTGGTACATTTTAGGTATACAGTACAATTACACTCATCATTGGGATCTTGTACCTTTACGTGACAGGTCTTGGTTCTCATTTTTTCCCCTTACCCCTTCACCCCCTCCTCCCCTCCCTATTTACAAATACTTTATTTCCATTTTTTTCATTTTCTCATGATTTTTTTTCTTTTCCCTTATTCTTTTGTATTTTGATAAACACTGAAGAAGCTGGAGCTGTTAAATTTATCTTGGGGAAACTTCAGAACTAAGTTTATTTGATGTTGTGGAACCACTTACTGATTTTAATACACAATTAGTAATCAACCATTTTGTATACCTGTTTTCAGTTCGACAAGCACTGTAATTATAGCTATTAGAATAAAGTCTCTTTACTATTAAAAAATAAACTAATACATGCTCTATTATTTAGTTGCATGTTATGTTGACATTATTATAATAGTTGATAACAAAAAAGTCCGATTATCATATTTATTTTGTGTTGCTTATTTTCTTGATGTCACTAAAATAATATGTCCATTTAGCCTAACTTTAGTGAGAATAATGAATTTATAACTATGTTCAGCATTATTGCTTAATGATAATTTGTTCCTTATCTATAATGACCAAAAATAGTTTGTGTTTATATATTTTTAAATATATATTTATTACTATAAAAGATACATTGTCATACCCCTCAAAATATCTTCAGTTCAAACACATTTATCATTCTTGCCACTTTTTGTAACACTACTGAATGTCATCTTTCCTGAGTCTTTATAAATTATCATACATATGGTAAATACTGCACCTACTGACATCCAGTGGAAATGTAGACTCGCAAAACTTTACATTGTATCCCTGTGCACCTTTTGATAGAACTGGCACCGTGGGACTTATGGCTCTTCCTCAAAGTTAAAAGGACCATGAAAAACAAAAGTTTTGAATCAATTTAAGACATCAAGCCAGGTACAACAGTGCAACTAAAGACACTTATGAGAGGTGACTTCGGAACTGCTATCAAAAGTAACAAGAATGATGGGCTAATGTATTTAAAGCAAGGGAGGGTATTTTTGAGGAGGGAGAAATAGCAGTGTATCTTCTACTGTGACATTTTTTAAATTTAAACATTCAGCGTGCTGTGTGATCACACTTCATATGTCACATTTATACCTATGGGTAATTTAACTTATAGAACAACTTAATTTGAGATTAAAGACATACAAGATTTAGCTTAACTTTAAATCCCACTGTCTTCATTTATGGATAATTACTAAACCATTAAGACTTTTGCTTTCCATCCTGAAAATGAAGTAATATTCATCTACTTTCTTCTTGAGAACAGGGAAAATAATGATAAAGTGTATATTTATCACTTTCAGATATGAGACAAATACTCAGAGAGCTTAAGTGACTTTTCCAAGTATATCCAAGTTAGTAGTGAAATAAGCATAAAAACAAGTTTTTACATTTTGATCAATATTTAGATTTAATACTCCTCTGTTTTTTTAAAAAAGAGAACACAAGTTTTTATTGATAAATTATTGGAAAGAAATAAATGTTGCAAAATTGTTTCTACTTCTGTATTTGTTAGGGCATCTAGGAAGTACAGTTTCTCTTACACATTTTCATCAGTAGAGTTTTTTAACATGTGGAGAATTTCAGAGGAGTAAATATTGGGGTAGTATTTAAATGTAGAAAAATACTAACTTTCACAGTTAAAGTATTCCTAATACATCACTAAGTTCGGCATTATATAATGTAGGATAATTTAAAAATATACCTGATAGAAGATCAGCATATCGATTCCTAGTTAGGAATAAGAGATATACATAACTAAAATAAATGTATATTTCAAATAATATTGGAAGACAGAATAAAGGTCACAGAACAGAAAGGAACTGATTGACAAGTGAATGCTATAGGGAATATGCAGACCAGGCATTTAAATGAGGGACATCCTCTTTGTCTTGCTTCTCAGAACTCAGCAGAATTAGGATGGCAAATTTGCTGTGCTCACACCAGGTCTTCATCCAGGTTTAATTTTTCATGTAAGCCATCAATTTCCAGCTCCCAATTTAACAACTTTATCCAAGCCTGAAGAAAGTTCTCAAGCTGCTTTCACGTTCAGATTTTATCATGCACACTTCAACTCTAACATGAATGTAATCATTGGTTGACTTGTGTAAAACATCTGATACATTCAGAACTGCACTGATTAGCTTCATAACCTTCTTTGATACTTAAATAATTTGGCTGTATGCATATCAGTTGATATTTTCTTCTTAAGTATACAACCACTTGCAAGAAACATACATAAACCTCAAGGGCACAATCTTCTATCTGGGCATATGATACTGGAAAAATTATATGAGTATCTCATCTCAAAATAAGGATTATTTCATAAATAAAAGAAAACATGAGCTCATCTGTCAGAAAGGGGCAAGTTATAAATATACCCTTCCTGGGTAACCCCCACAATGACTCTTCTCCAACTAGGCTCCACCTCCCAACATCACAAGTAGCTATAAACTCAGGAGTGAACTAATACACTGATGTGTAGCACATGCTCGTGATCTACTCACCTCCCAAATGCTCCACCTATGGGTGCAAGGGGTACTGTGAGATAGATAGATCCATCATAACATTCTCTTCCTGACCTAAAAAAGACACATGGGCATTACTTTATTAAAAATGCATTTAGTCCATTTCTAAGAGTTGCTAAAGTGCCGACAGTTTCAGCCTTGCTGAAAATTCCTAAAGTGTCCTCTGATACTTAAGGCAAACTCTTAGCTATAAACTCATATAAAACTCAAAAGACAAACACTGCAAGCATAAAATGGCACAGAAGGGACATTCCCATTACAAAGGGGAGGAACAGAGGATAGAAAACATCCAAGCAAGACTGAAACCAGCAGGACAAATACTAAATCCCATAGTTCCACGTTCAGCACCTGGGTAAAGTTGTGGTGAGGAGATGAGAATTCTGGAAGGCTTGGGCAGGAGTATTGCCAGTAAGTGCAACTCTCATGGCTTCATTCTTGGACTGTCTTTGCTCACTTCTTGTGCCCTTCTTCAGATGTTCCACATTCCTGGATTCTCCACATTTCTGAGGTCTTCATTGCATTTCAGCTTTCTTCTCATAACTTCGTACCTTGTTCTTTCAAGAGTACTTTACCTGGCCTCCAAGGCCTTTTTACTAAAATATGTGTGGAAGTCTTCCTGACCCCACAATCTCTGCATTCCAACCAGTTCTAGGTGGACTATGCCAAGGTCTGCTGCCAACTTGAGCTGTAGCTAGGTTTCCTTGTATCATCACTACAGAGTGCTTAAATTGCTAAATCTATGAACTGAATCCCTGGGAACCAATTCTCTAGGCTGCCCCTCTCAAGCATAGTCCCTAGGGCTCTCTTCTCAAAGCAGTCTTTCACTTTTCCAATTTGGAGCCTGTAAAAGGTGGAATCTCACTGTCTCTTAACATGCTCTGAAGCTGTTTTTCCTATTGTTCTGATGTGAAGTATTTTCTTTTTCTTTTAATTATTAGTCTTGTTTGCCTGCAAGCTGTCTTCTACTCCATCTTTGCAGACCAGTTTACTCTCGATTCCTTCCTGATCAAACTCAAAACATTTTAAATAGTTCAGCTGTGCTGTTTGCTCTTGATTTCCAGTATAAAGCTGGTTGAAAGCAACCAACTATAGCCATACCATAGCATAAATGTTATATTGCCTTGAAATTTCCTGCTCCAGATTATTTAGTCTACTGTTCTTAATCTCAGTCTCCCACAAAGTCACAGGACATGAGCAATGTAGACAAATCTGCCAGAGAATAAAACACATGGCCTACATTCCCACTGACAATGAAATCCTTGTTCTCACCTGAAACCTCCTAAGCCTTGTTTTTACCATCTGCTTTTTAAAAAGTAATTGTTTGCTGACATATAAATTGTTAGACATAATGATAATTAGGGAATTTGTACCTATAGATGATATATCTTGATTCTAATTTTTTCTCATTCCCCTACTCTCCCTTCAATCCCTCTTCTCCTTATTTACAAAAGCTTTGTTTCTATTTTTTTCCTGCTTTTATAATTTTTCCCTTTTCTTAGCATTCTGGTCTTCTAAGTTCAACCAGAATCTCCCATCAAGCTCAATATATACAGTTTTTGGACTGCCTCTTCAGCCACTTTCTCCAAATCTTTCCAAACTCTTCCTAAGAACCAGGTCCAAAGGCTTCTGAACCACATGGCCAAGGAATTTGGCAGCAACAGCCCCACTTATCTGGTAACAAAATCTGCCTTAGTCACTTTCTTCACCACTGAGACGCAATACCTGATACCCACAACTTAAATGAGAAAAGGTTTATTTTGGTTAATGATCTGGAAATGTTCCAATCCACAGTGGTCTGTCTCTAAGGCAGTATGACATGGCAGAGGACAGCTTCTCACAGCATGATGTACTGGAAATGGAGAAAGGCAAAGGGAGATCCAGGAAGGGAGATATAACTTTCCTGAGTCACACCTGGGTGATTAGCTTCCTCCTACCAGGCTTTACCTACTAACATCACATTTAGTTATAAATTCATCAGCAGACTAATGCACTGATGAATATCACACATCTGTGATTCAATCATCCCTCAAATGCCCCACTGATAAGTGTATGAGACTTTTAGGGGCCTGCCTCTTCTGACCTGATCCCACTTTTAATGGCAAGTCAGCTGTACACCCCAATAATCCAGTTACCTCTCAAAAGCCCCGCCTATGAAAACATTTGTGTTTTGGGAGACATCTAGATATAAAAGGTAACCCATTTTTATGATAAATCCACTGCCAACATCATAATGAAAACATTTCTTCTAAAATCGGGATAAAGACAAGGGTTCCCACTCTCATCACTTCTCTTTAATATAATTTTGGAAATTTTTGCCAGACAAGTCAGACAAGACAGAGAAATAAAAGGGACATATTAAGAAAGGAAGATGTCAAGATGTCCTTATTTTCAGGGGAATGATCCTTTATGCAGAAGATCCACAAAGCTCACCAAGATTCCTAGAACTAATGAACAAACTGAGCAACATAGAAGGATACAAAATCAGTACCAAAAAATCAGTAGAGTTCCTATAGGCCAAAACTGAGCCTGCTGAAAAAAAAATCAGGAAAATAACCCCATTCATAGTAGCTTTAAAATTTTTAAATGCCACAGAATAAACTAACCAAAGAAGAGAAAAATGTATAATAAAACATATAGTCCTAATAGAAGAGACTGAAGGGGACATCAGAAAATGGAAAGATATTCTCCACTTGGGAACAGGCAGAACCTATATCATCAAAATGGCCATATTATCAAAAATGATAGATTTAATATAATTCTGATCAAGGTACAAATAGCATTCTTCATAGAACCAAAAAAAAAAATTTTCTAAAATGTATGTGTAACTAGAAGAGAAGAAAATAATAAAAGCAATTCTGGACAACATGACCAAAACAGAAGAATTTCAAGAAATACAGATATTCCTCATTAATGACTGACCTGCTTAACGACTGTCAGGACTTGACAACTGAGGTGTGCTGTTTGGATTTATGACCCATCTTTTTTTGTAAAGCTCTGTACATCTTTTTATAGAACCTCATGACTTTTTTGTACAGTACACCTTGCTTATACAGTACTGTAATTTTGGCTGATTATACAGTATAATACTGTAGCTTTATGTTCTGTTATATATTATAGTACTGCATGTAAGAATTACACAAATAAAACAAAGTCATCAACTTGGAGTTTCCTTTTATTATTTCTTTGTTCTTAATATTGTAATGAATATAGCACATACAATTCAGCATTTATCAATCAATTTATTTAATAACCTAGGCACAGGAACATAACTTGCGGAATATCTGTATCTCAAAGCTACAGTGAAAAAGAGAAACAGCATGGTACTGGCATAAAAACAGTTATGTTTATCAATGGAACAGAAGTGAGGATCAGGAAACAACCCAAGGCACCTTTAGTCATCTGATATTTAACAAAAATGCCCAAAAACACACATTAGAAAAACAGCCTCTTTAACAAATAGGGTTTTCAAAAACCTTGTCATCCACATTCAGAAAAACGAATCATGATCCATATCTCATCTTTAACTAAATTCAAGTCCAAGTAGACCAAACACTTAGATATAAAAAAATTCTGAATGAAAATTTGACAAAGTTAATAAAACACTTAAAGACAAACCCATAGGCCAGGACTTCATGAGCAGAACCCCAATTGCACAAGACATACTATCAAGAATCAACAAATGGGACTGTATCAAATTAAAAAGTTCTATACAGCAAAGAAAATAACAGAGTGAGAGAAACTGCAGAGTGGGAAAATATTTTTACCAGCATTCTAGGACAAAAGACTAATATATAGAATATATAAGGAACACAAAATAGTAGACCCCAAAAATAAAAGACCCCATCAAAAATAGGCAAATAAAATGAATAGATACTTTTCAAAGGAAGTACAAATTGCCAATAAATATGTGAAAAACGTTCAGCATCTTTGGCCATTACAGAAATGTAAATCAGCACAACACTGAGGTTTCGTCTTACCCCCCAAACAAAACAAAGCAAAACAAATGCTGATGAGTTAATGGGGAAAAAGGAATCCTTCTACATTGTGGGGAGGAATTTAAACTATATTACCACTGTGGTAATGTTTGAAAATTCCTCAGTAAATTAAAAATACAGATTTCATGGGACCAAGCTATCCCTCTTTGTCTGAGTATATTCCCAAAAAATTCAAAGATATCTTTGAAAGATTACACTGATATTTATACACCCACTTATAGCAGTGCAACTAATAACTAAATCTTGGAAGCAGCCAATATGTCCATCAACGGATGAATGGACAATGAAAACATGGACTCAAAAAGTTAAACATCACAGTTTCTCTTACATAGAAATCCAACATATGTATGAATAACAGGAATAAATTAAAAAATAGATGATAGGATATGGGGTGATAGATTTTGTAGGGACGGGAAGAGGATCTGAGTATGAGGAGAGATGAAGGGAAGGGAAAAGGGGGAAATAAATGGGAGAGAGGTGTGACATGTATATGTACAAACTCCTCATGATGAAAATATTTATTATGTATTGCCAATATATACTAATAAAAATGGAGTTTTAAAAAAAAGAACCCTCACAAAAGTATTCCATACTGCTTCAGAAAATGGCAAGAATGATGTGGTAACTCTCAAAAGTACCGTAAGAAACATACTGTAAAGGAAATTGATAACAAGTCTTTTACCATACTCATTTTTAAAATTTAAATATTCTCCGAATCAAGGAAACTAAACTCATGTATCCTCAGAGTTTCTTTATAGACTATGCATCATTTCTGGGAGATCAGATCATCAACATAGAAAGATTAATTTACTTGTTCCTTCACAATTAATATGACTTCATTAGTTTTTATATTTAACTATAACATTAAATAGAAATGTTGAGGAAAAGACAGCAAACATTGTTTATCTTCTAAATATCTAAGATAGATATTTATTTTAATCTACTGTATTTTTTCTTCCTTTAGTATCTGCTGTTCATACGGTATTATGTATGCTAAAAATGAAAGATTGTCTCCAGAATTTTTTAGTAAAGTTCTACTTCTGATACACTTTGTAAGCTTCTGATTATCTAAAAATGTTTTTATTTTATCCATTTTTAAAAAACAATTTTCCCTGTTTTTCTTTATATAGGTATGTCTTTAAAGAATTTTTTTTCTTTTCAAAAAGTGTATTTTCCTCTGCACCTCTTTCTGATTCATAAAAAGAGAGTCAGGGCCAGGGATTTAGCTCAGTGAGGCACCTGCCTCACAAGAGCAAGGATCTCAAATCAACCCCCGGCCTGAAGAAAAAATAAAAAGTGAGCCATTAGTTGCATTGTCTTCCTCCCAGCACTCGTCTATAACATTGCTTTATTCCAGGGACTATTTAAGACATATTCTTTATATATTTCTGACAGTCACATGTGCCATTTATCTAGCTTGAATTTCATGGGAATTCTCAAAACTTTAAGTTGAAATTTTCTTATTCTGTATCATTCTGAAACTTTTAAACTTACTTTGGATCATGTGCTAATACTCCACTGATTCCTGATCCTTTTCATTTTTTATTTCTTGTTCTGCTTTCTTCAGACGGGACAATTTCTACAGACTTTAGGGTTACTACTGATTTTTGTAAGTACCTTAGTTGTTTTAAGTGGGAATCCTTCATAAGTGGTTTAAAATTGTCTCCCAGTCTATAGGTTTCTCTCCACCCTGCTAATTATTGCTTTTGATATACAATTTTTTCCTTATTGAGTTTATTGGTACATTTTAGGTATACAGTACAGTTACATTTATCATTGGGAACTTGTACCTTTACATGTCAGGTCTTGGTTCTCATTTTTCCCCTCTCATTTTCTTTGCCCTCCCTTCACCTCCTCCTCCCTTCCCTATTTTTTTATTTTTTTATTGAGTTTATTGGTACATTTAGGGATACAGTACAGTTACATTCATTGTTGGGATCATGTACCTTTACATGGCAAGTCTTGATTCTCATTTTTTTCCCCTTACCTCTGCCCTCCCTTCACCCCCTCCTCCCCTCCCCATCTACAAACACTTTATTTTCATCTTTTCATTCTCTCACATTTTTTTCTTTTCCCTTTTTGTTCTTCCCCTACGTATCACACCTTCCCTACACCTTTAGCTCCTTTCCTCCCATTTCTAAATGTCAGTAATCTTATTAGA
>NW_022900916.1:46271909-46275472 GCF_012274545.1 Fukomys damarensis | reverse complement strand
CACGCCGCCGGGTGATCGCAGCCTCCCTTCCCTATTTACAAACACTTTATTTCCATTTTTTATTTTCTCATATTTTTTTCTTTTCCCTTATTTTCATTCCCCTACCCTTCCCACTTCTCCTATACCTTTAGCCCCTTTCTTCCTATTTCACATTGTCAATTAGGATCATTGTCATTAGGATCTTATTTACAATTATAGTTTTCAATTGATACACAATTTTTAATAAATTTTATTTTATCTCTAGCTTCCCTCAAGCCCTTTACCCTCCCCATGTGCAAAAGCTTTGTTTCCATTTTTCCCATTTTCACTTTTTTTCTTGTTTCTCCTTCCTTCCTCATTTTCCCGCCCATTTGAACACTTTCTTTCATTTCCCAACATCCGTTATACATTTCAGTCCTTATTTCCACTTTCAGTTTCTCACACCAGAGAAACAATGCGGTACTTGAACATGTGCGTCTGATTTATTTCACTTAAGATTGTGGTTTCAGGATCCACCCATTTATCTATAAATGTCTGAAGCTCATCCTTCCTTATGGCAGAGTAGTACTCCATTCTATAAACGTAAAAATCTTCTCTATCCACTCATCAGTTGGTGGGCATTTGGGCTATTCCCGAGACTTAGCTATTATAAACTGTGCTGTTATAACATGGGTTTGCATATATCATTGTGGTATGATGCTTTCAGGAAGATACCAAGTATAGCTGGGTCAAATGCAACCTCTAGTTTTAATTCATTGAGAAATATCCACACTGATTTCCACAGTGATTGCACCAGACTGCACTCCCGCCAACAGTGGATATAGGTTTCTTCCTCCCACAGCCCCTCCAGCATTTGTTATCTGTTGATTTCTTGAATATAGCCAATTTTTCTGAACTGAGGTGAAATCTCAATGTTGTTTGACCTTGAATTTCACAAATGACCAGTGATGTTGAATACTTTTTCACGTTTATTTGCAGTTTCTAATTCTTCATCTGAGAAGTGTCTTTTTTTATTTGTATGCCCCTTTTTTCATTGGGTCTTCAAATTTGAGGGGTCTGATTTTTTTTTTTTTTTAGTTCTTTATGTATTCTAGATAGTAGTCCTTTATCTGAATGGCTGAGTTGTTTTTTCGCTCTGTTGGTGGTTTCTCTTGCTGTGCAAAAGCTTTTTTAATAAGATGAAGTTCCAGTTGTTGATTCTTTGTAGTATTTCCTGTGCGGTCTTAGTTTTGTTCATAGTCTTTGCCTACTCCAATATCTTCAAGCATTCTATTCTATCTTCCAGCAGATATAGTGTTTCTGTTTATATATAAATATAAATATATATATGATCCATTTTTATTTTAAGTTAAAACATGATAAAATATATGAGTCTAGTTTCAACCTTCGGCAGGTAGAAAGCCAGTTTTTCCAGCACCCTTTATTAAAGAGGCTCTTTCCTCCAGTGAGGATGGCTGGCTCCTTTGTCAAAGATGAGGTAGCTGAGTATGTCTGGAGTTGTTTCTGCATCCTCTAGTCTGTTCCATTACCTCAATTCTGTTCTTTTGTCAGTACCATGCTATTTTTTTTTTTATCACTACAGCTTTGTAGTATAAAGTCAAGGACTGTGATAACCCCTGCTTTGACTTTGTTGCCCAGAATTGCCTTTGCTATTCTAGGTCTCTGAAAAAATCCTCAATAACATACTGGCAAACAGAAGGCAGCAAATCATCACAAAGGGTATGCTACATGATCAAGTTGGATTAATTCCAAGGATTCAGGGATGGCTCAACATATACAAATTAATAAATGTAATGCACTATATTAACAGAGCCAGGAAAAAAGCTGTATGATCCTCTCAATAGATGGAGGAAAAATGTTTGAAAAGGTCCAACACCCATTCATGATAAAAACCCTACAGAACATTGACATGGAAGATTGTTATTTCAATCTGATAAAAGCCATTTATGGCAAACCAACAGCCAACATCATACTAAATGGACAAAAACTGAAAACTTTCACTCTAAAATTAGCAACAAGGCAAGGATGTCCACTGTCACCACTTTTGTTCAGTAAAATTCTGGGAACAGTAGACAGAAAAATTATACAAGGAAAAGAAATGAAAGGAATTAGGCAATGAAAGGAAGAAGTAAAATTATCATTATTTGTGGATGACATGACACTGCATGCAATAACCTGAAAACTCTACCAAAAGACTTAGATTTGATAACCAAATTTAATGGCGTAGTTGGATACAAAGTCAACACTCAAAAGTCAATAGCCTCCTGTACACAAATAACAGATTCACAGAGAGAGAGGAATTAGAGAAACAGTCCCTTTCATAATAGCATCCAAAGAAAATGAAATACCTAAAAATCAATCTAACAAAGGAAGTAAACTATTTCTACATTGAAAACTACAGCATTCTGCAAAAGGAGATGGAAGAGGATATCAGAAAATGGAAAGACATCCCTCATTGTTGGTTAGGAAGAACCAATATAGTGAAAATGGCCATACTTCCAAAATTGTTATACAGATTCAATGCAATTCCAATAAAAATCCCAATAGCATATCTTACAGAATTTTTTATTTTTGTTTTTTTTTTTGGTTTTTTGGGGGGTGGTACCAGGGATTGAACTCGAGTCCTTGTGCTTGCAAGGCAGGCCACCGAACCGCTGAGCTAAATCCCCAGCTCACAGAAATTTTTTAAAAAAGCTATTCTACTTTACCATTCTTCATTCTTCATTACCAGTGCTATTGTCTTGTGTGGGCTTCAACATGGTCCAATCTTTAGTAATACCCATTCCTCAATCTTTATACTTCAGGTAGTATCTGAAATTTCTATTTGGTTACATTATATAGGTTTCTCACCCAATCACACATTATGGTCAATATTTTTAGAAAAAAATGAATATAAATTATATATGCTTTAAAATCCCTTTGTGCTATATATAATATGTGACTTTTCTTAGGACATGTTCCCATTTAGTGTTCATGGGTCAACTTTGTTTATTCTGCACATGTCTATAATATCATGGTGTGAGTGCATGCTCCACACTCCATGGAAAGTGATGGTGGTGAGAGAGTCTAGGTCATGCTGGTATTTTGTATAAGTGATACTGAGCTTTTGTTATAGTATGTAGGTAAATTAATGGCTAATTTTCTGATTAGGCTTTATTTTGTTCTAAAATAATAGAAGCCAATTTCATGGTTGTTTGCTTGCTTATCAGCCCTTAATCCAAGGTGTCTTACTCTTTACTTTGGTCCTTCATCTGTTGGCATAGCAATTCTGGGATCCCAATATTGTGTTTAAGATGAATAATGCTTTCCTTCCTTTCCCACAAATCTCAGCTCAACAGCTCTAAACTTTCATCTTGCCTTCTGGATTCAGTGAGACTGGTTCCTTGATTTAATAGGCGTCAATGGCTTTTGGTTCCCCACTCCATACTCTATTTTTATTCACTAAGAGATTAGAACATGCCTCAGACACTCACTTGTAAAAGCATAGAGCTCGACTAGTATTTTTTCTATGTTTTTCTTAAAAATCAGAGACTCATTCAATGGTTTCAAACTGTTGTTTTATATATTATAGCTGTTTAAGACAG
>NW_022900916.1:46248907-46271805 GCF_012274545.1 Fukomys damarensis | reverse complement strand
GTGTTGTGGTGTGTGTGTGTGTGTGTGTGTGTGTGTGTCAGTGCTGAAGATGAAACATAGGGCCTCATGCACAACAGCTAAGTACTGTACCACTGAGTTATATTCCCAGCCCTATTTCTTAAATTTTACTAAGATCTTGTGTTCCATTGGTTTCTATATAATTCAGCATTTTTGGAAATTTCTTTTTTGCAGAAGTTGACTTGAATTTTCAGAATTTGATATTCTCTAGATGGCTGCTGAAATAAAATGTGAAATATGTGGCATTATATAAGCAATCCGAAAGAACATAATGCAAAAGAATAAAATGCTTGTCGTACCTGTAGTTTTCTACTATATACTTGATAAGCTTTCATTTGCAATATCCTAAAAATGCTTCATAAGCATATATCTTGAGAGAAATTGTTTCAAAAATGCAAAAGACTAGTGGGTGTTGATTGGTACTTACTGAGTGTGGCAATTATTGCAATAAAAGAGAAGATCTTGAGAAAAATTTATCATAGCTATAAACTGAAATGAAAAATGAATAGGAATGTGCGTAATTTGCTCCTAGCACCAAACAGGAAGAAATAAATTGAATATCTATGTGCAACCAATGCTTAGATATTCTCAATTAAGTCTACTCAATTAAGAAAAGACATTCTGTTCTAAGACAAATATCAGAATATTAATGTGAACTTTCTCCAAGTTCACTTTTTAGACTGTTTAAAGGGAGTTGCATTTAAAATATAATAGAGAAAGAAGTGTGAGTAGACAAGTTAACAAATTCAATATGAGAACAGCATTAGTGCTGCCTGGATCTTCAGGAAACAAATCAGAAGTTTACTAAATTTTTAATATATTACCATTACTATAACTTTTAAGTTTTGTCACATTTTCAAACAAACCACTTACCAAAAAATATAAATAAAAGACATGCTTGTTTGCACCTTAAAGTTACTTGCAGGCATAAATTTGTGCAATCAATGAATGTGACATAAAAGTCAGATACCAATAAAGAGATTCTTTATAATAGTTCTACTTGTGGCGATTAATGCAAAGCAAAGTAAAATAGGTATTTTTAAATTTGTTCACATATTTAATTTCATGACAATCTATTTGAAATATGAAAACAATTCACTTTTTTCTTCTGTCTTCTAACATTCTAAAGACAAAAGGCAAAGTCATATAATATCTATAAGATCCCATATCATCTGATAATATCCAATTTCATTATTTTTCTACTTATTGGTTCCTTGCCACTGTTCAAGAACTCTAGACATATTTCCCAATCAGATTCTTGGCACTGGTAATAGTGTCTTCTCGGAACACATTATCCTCAGATTTGATACATCTAGAGAGAAGTGACAAAAAGGTTAGCAAACCTTTTTTTCATCTTTTCTGTGAGAGTTTAATTTTTATTAACTGAGCAGTTCTATTCTTATTAAAATGTGAAAAGGGTAAAATGGTGAGCAAAATTACTAGGCAATACTGATTGTTGTAGAAAAGATTCCTGGGGATTGTTTTTTGTTTTGTTTTGTTTGTTTTTCTGGAATGGGTGAAAGGAAGTAAATGTGAACTAAAATATCTGACAAGGGCATTATGATTTGAAGTTCTCCACCACTTGTGATCGATATTTTAACTTAGTATGTACTTCAAGCCACCCTAGGAAGTACACTTATGGAGATTTTTTTAAAACATTTTGACTCCTGTGGACATTCAACTTTCAAATCAAAGCAGTTACCATACTTGGATCTCACATCCATGTATCTTGTGGCATACGGACTGCTACAAGGAAACTCCCTGAAAAGACCATTCTTTGGCTTCCAATCTATATCCATCTGAGTAGACTGGTGATAAATGTAGCCAATGACCTCTAGTTGGGATGAAAGCAAGACTCCCTTGCTGTTTAATTTCATGAGGCTTTGTGCAATGCCTACATATTATTGATGAAGTCAAAACAAATTTCAGAAAAAAACCTATGTTGTGCAAATCTTCCTTATTAATATGGTTAGTTGTTACTGCATTGGATCTACATCCTGCTTTGATCACATAATTTCATAGGCCAAACTGTTCTTATCTCTGATTCATGTTATATAAGATTAGCTTTGATGATACATTATTTTCATTTCATTCCTTCCAGACTGGTTTCTCCTTGGATTATTTCAATTGTCATATTTGCAAATATTGGTCATTTGAACTTTCTCTTTCACATGATAGAAACTCTATTTTCACAGATAACTTCATGGTTTACTTTATAAATTTTTTTTTTGTACCAGGGATCAAACTTGGGCCCTTGTGCTTGCGAGGTAGGTGCCTGAACAACTGAGCTAAATTCCCAGCCCTACTTTATAAATTTATACATACTTCTGCAGAAATTTTTCTATCTATCAGAGATAGAGGGAGAATCAGAAACAGTGAGAATGAAGAAGAAAATAATGTTTACTTAAACATTTGATTAGGTGTTTCTAATATACCACTCCCTTATTAAAATACATACACAAACAAACATTATCATCACCGCCATCACCATCAATATCATCATCTAAGGGCCATAAATGGTAGAGTTTTCTTTTATCCTCTGTCCTATTACTAATATCAGGAAAAGTACCTGACTTACTCTGGTGATTAATTTCATGTTAAAACTACACTGACCCCCAACATCCTGGTATTTAGTCAATTATTCCGATGTTTCTGGGACTGTGTTTTTTGGAGAAGATTGACATCTGAGTTTCTAGACTAGATAAAACAGATTGCCCTTCTTAATGTGGGTGATTTTCATCCACTCAGTTGAAGGCCTGAAGACATCACAAACACTTATCTTCTTTTGAGTGAGAGAGAATCCCTCCTGTCTAACTCCCCTTTATGTGGAATATATGCTTTGTCTTGACTTTAGAATAAATTTTAATGGCTAGATCATTTCAGATTTGGGGCTGAAACTATCTATTAGTTCTTTGAGGTCTACACTTTACCAGTTCAGCCTACAGGGTAGTGGGACTTGTCAACATCCATATTTCAATAAGTCAATTCCAGAATACACATATATTATCTCCTATTGGATCTGGAGAGCCCTAATATGATACCACAAGTACTCAGTACCTATTTCCATTTTTCCAACATTTTGAGACATAAGTACAGTTCCTAGATTCTACCTTTACAATAAATAATATTAAAGTAACATAACTATAGTAATTTCAAATTTGAGGCAGAATACTTAAAGAGAAAAGTAAAGTTTAAACTTAAATGTACTGTTATTTTTCTGAGTTGAGAAAAGTTTTATTGTAATTTCCTGCTGCTAATATTAAAAAATATAGACTTACAGGCCAGGGATTGAACTCACTGGTTCTGCTGCCTGCCTTGCAAGCACAAGGACCTGAGTTCCATTCCTGGTACATATATATATATATATATATTTGGACTTATGATGATATAAATGTGGGGATAGGCCTTTCTAAATATAGCAGTGAGGGAAGAAAATTAACCTAAGTAATTGATGAATATAACTATATGAAATTTAACATCCAACTGGAAAAGCATAGTATTACTTAACTTCAATATGAAACAAAAAGGGAAATAGTTTTGAAAATATGAAAATCAAACTAATATTCATAATATAAGCAGTATTATTATCATCAAATAAAAATAAGACAGTAAATACTGGTTCGGCATATAGTAGCAAATTAAAAGAGAAAGCAAATAGTCTACATAAACAAATATACCAAGTCTTACTACTAATCAAATCTACTTGAATTAACACAGTGTCAAAATATTATTTTTACTCACAAGAATAACAAAAATTGTCCAGTAATATCTAAATAAAATTACTATAATCCCTATGAAAGGCAATTTGGCAGAAACTTATATTACATATTTGTGCAAATAACTCTTAAATGGCAAATAATTCTTCTGTGAAAATAGAGTTAATGATTAAATAAACTCTAATACATGTATTTTATTAAATGTTACTCAGCTATTAAAAAGACTGACTAAATCTCTGTTATTCTTTTTTTTAATTGAGTTTATTGGTACATCTTAGGTATACAGTACAGTTACATTCATTACTGGGATCTTGTACCTTTGCATTACGGGTCTTGGTACTCATTTTTTCCCCTTGTCCCTGCCCTCCCTTCAACCCCTGCTCCACTCCACATTTACAAACACTATTCCATTTTTTCATTTTCTCATGTTTTTTTTTCTTTTCCCTTATTACCTTTCCCCTATGCTTCCCACTTTCCCTACACCTTTAGCCCTTTTCTTCCTATTTCACATTATCAGTTATCTCATTAGGATCTTATGTACTGCTATAGTTTTCCACACCAGAGACACTATTCGGTATTTGCACATGTGACTTAATTATTTCACTTAGGAGTATATCCTCAATATGTATCCATTTTCCTATGAATGAATCTAATTTCTTATTCTTTATGGGTGAGTAGTATTCCATTTTATAGAAAAAAAAACACATCTTCTTTATCCATTTTCCAACTGATGGGCAAATGGGCAGTTTCCAAGTTTTAGCTATTACAAACTGTGCCACTATAAACATAGGTGTGCATATATCACTGTGATATGATTCTTTTAATTCTTTTGGAAAGATACCAGCAGAGGGATGGCTGGGTCAAATGGAACTTCTAGTCCCAGCTCTTTGAGGTATCTCCATATTGATTTCCATAGAGGTTGCACCAGTCTGCAGTCCCACCAACAATGGAGAAGGGTTCCTTTCTCCCTACAACCCCACCAACATTTGTTATTGTGTGATTTCTTGATAGCAGCCATTCTTTGTGGGGTGAGGTGGAATCTCAGTGTTGTTTTCATCTGCATCTCTTGAATGACCAGTGATGTGGAACATTTTTTCATATATTTACTTTCACAAAAACATCCCAAAAAATGAACTAAGAATCAACCTAACAAAAGAAGCAAAAGACCTCTACACTGAAAACTATAGCACTCTGAAAAAAGAGATGGAAGAGCATATAAGAAAATGGAAAGATATCCCCTGCTCCTGGGTAGGAAGAATCAATATAGTGAAAATGGCCATACTACCAAAACTGCTATACAGATTCAATGCAATGCCAATTGAAATTCCAACACTATATTTCACAGCACTAGAAAAAAGAATCCAAAAATTCATTTGGAACCATAAGAGACCTAGAATAGCAAAAGCCATCCTAGGCAACAGACACATGGCAGCGGGTATACCAATTCCCAATTGGAAACTATACTATAAAGCCATTGTGATAAAAACAGCATAGTACTGGCAAAGAAACAGACCTGAGGATCAGTGGAACAGACTGGAAGACACAAAAACAACTCCAGATGTTCTCAGCTACCTCATCTTTGACAAAGGAGCTGACCATCCCCACTGGAGGAAAGATAGCCTCTTTAATAAATGGTGTTGGAAAACTGGATCTCAACTTGTCAAAGATTAAAATCTGTTATTTGTATCATAAATAAAATTAATGGCATAAGGTATATATCATATTAATGGTTAAAACATCTGTATGCAGTATGTACATATACACTTATCTTTCCTGAGAAGTCAGACAGTGGTAGGAAAGTGATCAGGGCTTTTTGTTCTCTTAAAATGAATTTAATTTTATTTGATTTTGGGGTATTTTTTACCAGGGATCAAACTCAGGACCTTGTGCTTGCAAGGCAGGCAGCAGAACAGAACCACTGAGTTAAATCCCCATGAAGCCCTTGAATGAATTTAGTTTTAACTTACATAAAAGCATAAAGTATATATAACGATTGGGTTCCATGTCATGTTTCAATATATGGTAATTTTAAAGTCAGATATACTATATCTTCTATAAAGGAACACATAATTGCACATTATTTCAATAATTTAAGGTGTTTTAAACATAAATGAAAACAGTATATTAAATTTAATCTAGGATGTGACCTAATTAAAAAGTATTAGTAGAATCCCTTTATTCTTTTCCCTAAGGGAGAATTTCATATCCTAACATGGCATGTTTATTTGGATGGTCAGGGCTTTTCTCTGCAATATGAATCCAAGAGTAATCACCTCTATTTAAGTATCAACTTTTATCTTTATGAGAAAACCAGACAATAAACACTATTTAAGAATCTTATGAAAAATGGAAAATAGCTATCTCATGAAAGAGAAAGAATGTTTAAAATGTGTACTAACTATTGAATATTTATACAACAATAATTATGATATTTTGGATTTATATTGAACTTTTCAGCTGAATCACATTTTAGAGATTATATCCAATAAATGCAAAGTACTGGACATTCTTCTCTTCAACATACCAATGTTAGATGATATATGCACTGTCAAGTAGAAAGTCGAAAACATAAAAGAACTGGAAGCTTGTACTTGCTAAAGTAAAGTTAATGATTTCCCTTTCCTGTGCCTAAGGGAACATTTGTTAGTGTCTTTAAAAAAAAAAACCCTGCTGCAGAAAGAAAACCTTATTGCATTTAAATTCACAAATCTTAATGATGAATTCTACTAGCTGCAAGCCCTGGCACAAACCTTGTAACCGCTCTTCACAAGTCCAAAGGGAGAATAATAATTATTAACCAATTCATCTTTGGGGTCAGTATGAAGTTAAATATATTGGAATGTAACAACACATTTTAAATAACATAGAGCTGCCCGCATACAAAATGTTCTTATTCTATATATTGATAAATTGTTCCTTGTGATCAAACAAACATCGTAGGCAACATATGACCATTCTAAATTATGTCCCTATTCTGTGCCATTTTATCAAACTCCTGATTAATCTTTATATCAGTCAATCAGTAAATGACAACATGAACTCATATAACCAAAATTTATTTTAAAAGAGTAAACATGATACCATAAATATGCATCGGGTTTGTTGGGAGCAACAATCTTTTTTGAGAACAAAAATGTTTTGTCTGGCATAAGCTTATGTTTAATGTTGACTAAAATATTTTCTATTCCTAAAATGATTATTCTTTATATCTTTAGAGTTGGTTTTCTCAAAGTTTGGCAAAAATGATGGACTCTATAATTGATTCACAATACCCAGTAATAAAATGTGAATTTTTATTCTAAAACTATATCTAAAATATTCTCTGCATAATTGACAATTTGGAATCCATGATTTATCTAGATGGGTAATGAAAGAATTATCATGATACAATGTGTTCCTACACTCTTTAGGGGTCTCACAATGCTAATAGTGTCATATAATAGAATTGTTAATTTATTGGGGAAATTTCACATGTACTAAAACATCAAAATTCATAAAGCAGAAATTGATATAACAAAATAAACAAATTTAAGAAATTTTAAGAGTAATTTCTTTTCTTTTCCTTTTCCATTGAATTTATTGGTACATTTTAGGTATACAGTACAGTTACAATCATATTGAGATCTTGTACCTTTAAATGACAGGTCTTGGTTCTCATTTTTTCCCCATACCTTTGCCTTCACCCCCTCCATTCTTCCCTATTTACAAAAACTGTTTCCATTTTTCCATTTTTTAATATTTTTTCTTGTCCCTTATTTCCTTTCCCCTACTGTCCCACTTCCCCTACACCTTTAGCTCTTTTCTTCCTATTTTACATTATCAATTATACCATTTGAATCTTATTTGCACTTTTGGTTTTTCACACCAGAGATACTATTTGGTATCTACACATGTGTGTCTTATTTATTTCACTTAAGAATTTGGCCTCAATATGCATCCATTTTCCTATGAATGAAAGAGTCATTTCTTAATAAGTATTTGATAAATGGACAAAAAAATCAATAGTATACAGAAACTGTTTTTGAAAGTTATAAATCTTTAGCTCAGTGGTGCTGCTGCCTGCCTCACAAGCGCAAGGTCCCAAGTTCGATCTCCAGTACCAAAAGAAAAAGTTATAAGTCTCTTCAGTTAATTCACATTTACAGATAACTATACTGTATTCAATACCTGTGAAATATGTGCTTTTTAAAAATAGTGTATTGGGAATATTCTCTAAATTTGAATATATTCTGTAATATAAAATAAATCACAATACGCTTCAAAAATATTGTTCTGTTTTCCTGACATTTTGTACAGAAATGTAAAAATTTATATTAGCACACATTCATATTAGTACAGGGTGAAAGTTCAGTACATGTACACAATACATGATGCACAGATCAGCATATTTGGTGTATCTAACACTTCAGACATTTGCCATTTCTTTGTGTTGGGAACATTTAAAATCCTTTCTACTCACTATTTTGAGAAATACATTAATTTCTGTCTACTGCCCTACTCTTCTATAAAGAATGAAAAGTTGTTTCTCCCATCAAATTTTACCCTTGTACCATTAACCAGTCTCTCTCTCTCTACCTCCCCCAAATACTTCCAGGCTCTGCTAATCACTATTCTACCTTTGTCTTAAGAGATCATCTTCCACAGGTGGCTTTGGAACCATGTGGAAGGGCCAGCACTTACTCTAGGTGGTTGAGGAAAATAAATGAAACTTAGAGGGCTTAAATTTCCCTGAACAAAATTAATAGAAATCTAGACTTGGAGGATACTTGTGGTAAGAGTTGAAAGAAAATGAAACTATTATTACAAAGTAAGAGAAGAAATCTTGTTATGTATTAAAGTTTTTCTGATGAATTTTGTTAGTATAAGGCAATTTTGTTTCTTTGTTAACAATGTCATGACATATTAAACATGGTATAGTTTTGCTATGCTAGTATTTTTATTACAATTGTTCTATCAATATTTCATGAGAAAATCTATGTCATTATCCTTTGTTGTGATATCTTTGTGGAATTTTACTTTCCAAATTAGGCCTTCTAATACAATGAAATGGCAACTATGATTTTAAATATTTGAGTAGAATATTATTACTTGTCTTGAAAGATTATTGAGGTAGTGATTATGCCTTTTTCATCTTTTATTCTCCCAGTTTGTAGTATAAGATTTCACAGAACTAGTCAATAAATACCATTAAACTGACATGACCTAAAACTTTTACAATTGAGAAGAAACTCCTTAGAGTCTAAAGGTTCTGGATTTCATCTTGACTAATAGATAAATAGTGTATCATAGTGGGAATGTAAATAATTATATCACATTATCAAATTAAAGTAGTTTTATAAAAAGGAGCAGTAAAAAATGATCACTTTCATAAAATAAAACAAATAATAAAAACAGTTACACAAACTAATTCAAGTTTTAGTAAAATATATATAGGACATCAGAAATTTTGTAAAAATTGACAAATGAAAACATTTTGTGAAAAATATTCATGTGAACAGAGAAACAAAATATTTGTGATAACTATCAATGACAGTATGGATGATAGAACTTGACAAAATAAAAAAGTGGCTCATGCCTGTTATATTTATTAAAATCCATGTGATTTTAGGTAAGAGTTTTTTCTGAATCTCTAATATTCTTTACCTGAAAATGGCACAATTTACATAACAAGTACTGAATTAGGTTGTGTATTTTAAGCACCTGTGACCTATAAAGCAATATACCAATATAGAGTGTTATTAGAGGTGATTAGGTGTAAACTGAAACATGATAGATGAAAAAAAGTATTTGTAGGTAATATCAAATGAGATTCTAAAATCATTGGAAAAACACATTTTTCATATATCAGGAAGAAGCTTACTATTGAAGATAATTACTAAAACTAAAATTTCAAATATACTATTTAGAAATTTAAAATTGGGAATAAGACAAATGAATTGTTACAACTATAGATAAAATGTTATTGTTTTCCATATGCAATTATTAAATTCTAGATTTGATAGTATATAATTTTATGAGCAATGTCTACCATAAATAACATCCAATTCCATGAAGAATATTAAAGGAATTAAAAAATGGAATTGGAAATATTTATCAAAATGAACAGCTTTAAATTAAATTCATTATAGAGTAGCCAGAATTGTCCCCAAAATATGTCTCCAGGAATGTATGAATGTTATGTTGAATGGCAAAAAGATATTTGTAAATGTACTTATGATTGCAGATCTCAAAACAGAGTATCCTAAGTTATCCAAGTGAACCCACTATAGTATCATGAGCCCTTGAGAACACAGAACTTTTTCCAGCTCGAGGCAAAGGAGAAATTCATCAGGAAAAGTCAGTAAGTTCCAAACCTGAGGAGTTGATACATGTTTGTTACTCTTAGATAAAAAGATACAGGTTCAATGACCAAAAACAAGTCTCCAACATTTTTAAATATTGCAGTCAGCTGATAGATAACCAGAAAGAGAATGGGGTTCTCATAGTGACAATTTTCAGAAATTAAACATTGCTAATAATTTGAATGAGTTTAGAAACTGATTCTTTCTAAAGATTCCTAATAATAGCACAAGCAGAGAAAACCAAGATTTTTGGCCTTGTAAAACTAACACTAACAAAAATTTTTGATGCAGTCTATCAATGTGTAAGACATTAAATTGCTGTTATTTTAAACTGTTTAATTATGGAAATGTTTTGCAACAAGAGAAACTAATACAAAGCACAGGAAATTAATATGAACATAGCTACAAGGGTAGCAGATTAACTGATTAAAAGTCTCTGAGTCTTATCAACAGTTCAATTTTATAAAGAAACAAATAATTCACAAAATCCACTTTATCTTGAAATGATTTGGGGTGCAAATAGGTTGTAAAACATTAAAAAGGCATATCACTTGTTTTATTTCTTATTTTTGAGAAGGTCCATAGATAAAATCAAGAGGTAAGAAATTTAAACTTTTAGAGAGCTTTTCAACATATCACAGACTATTATCAACTAAAATTTAAATAGTTGTACTTCCACATTTTCATTTTATCCTAATGAACACCTAAATATGAATATGAAACTCTGCATATAAATATGAGGTGTATTAAAAAAAGGAACAAAGAAAATTTCATATTATCCACACATTAAACAAATCCACAAAATTAAATTTAAAATTATGAAGTGTAAAAAGTACTCCATACCATGACTTTCAGCTCAGCAACTAAACTGGGGGGAGATCATGTAAAATACAACAGCTGGAAATAGGAGTCAAGTTATGACAAACAAGAATAAAATCAGCCCTTAGAAATGGAATTTTATTCTGAGTTGAAAACAATATAAAAATATTTTAAATCCAAGTGAATGCAACAATTACTTCTAAGGAATGTATTTTTTTAAACGGCCAGAATTATATCTTTAAAGATGAGGTAGGGGAAGGGTAATAAGGGAAAAGAAGAAAAAAATGTGAGAAAATGAAAAGATGGACATAAAGTGTTTATAAATGGGGAGGGGAGGAGGGGGTGAAGGGAGGGCAGGGACAAGGGGAAAAAATGAGAACAAAGACCTGTCATGTAGAGGTACAAGATCCCAATGATGAATGTAACTGTACTGCATCCCTAAAATGTACCAATAAACTCAATTTTAAAAACTGAGAGCCTGGGATTTAGCTCAGCGGTTTGGTGGCCTGCCTTTCAAGCGCAAGGACCTGAGTTCGATCCCTGGTACAAAAAAAAAAAAAAAAAAAAAACAGGCTTTCAGGAGATTTTTGAAGAGGCAACGTCCTGTGTCTTTGTGATGAGGAAGACAAAGCAAGTGACTACTTTAAGTTCTACAAAAAACAAAGGAGTATCTCAAAATTATAAAATGCCTTATTTTCCCGCTAATAAAACATGCCGTCCATTAATGAAATCAGGCAATTTATACAAACAGAAAACCACAATATTGATTTAAGACACCTAGTAATCTGCCAAAATTCTTTAATAGTATTTTTCTAACATTTCAGAATATATTAAACATTTCAAAATAAAAATAAAATGGCTGAGGAATAAAAAGGAATCTGAAAATCAAAGTATTACGGTAACTAAAAGTTCCATCAACTATTAATGAAGCAGAGAAAAACACAAAACTTCTACATAACTAAATATCCTCAAACAAGCATGGGATGACATTTAAAAATACCTCCAAAAATTTGACTTAGTACATAGCGAATAATTAACAAGAAAACAATTACAAAAGAGATCAATGAATCAAATAAAGAAAATCAAAATAAAAGGAAAATCATTTTAGTGCCTCAGATTAAATTAGGAAATATATAAGGTAGATTAAATTCAACTCAGCTATTAAGGAATACTAAGAAGAGACAGAACAATAAAGAAGTAAAAATAAAGATAGAAAAAACAGAAAATATTAGTTATTATAGAAAATAGAAAAAGATATGCCAAATGAAAATTTGGATTATATGAAGAAGAAATACGAAACAGTGTGACAAAATTAATATTTAAACGCTAAGAAAAGCGACACAAAATAAAGGAAATAGCAACATTTTCCTTTGGGAAATTTACTCAGAATTATTCATTCTGTATCCTTAAAATAACGTATGTATTTAAAAGTACATGGAGGGCCGGGGATTTAGCTCAACAATTCGGTGGCCTGCCTTACAAGCGCAAGGACCCGAGTTCAAACCCGGGAACCAAAAAAAAAAAGTACACGAAATAAACCTGATCATAATTTGGGTAAATAAACAATAATGAATAGCATTATGTTATTCCTGGACACACATAAAATTTTACTCTTTCATACAATAAAAATTAAAAATTACTTTGAGGTAGGTAGAATTAAAACTGATTTGGACAAGAACTGAATCAAATTCAATGATTAGGTTCAATGTCGACCTTATGGACAAATTTGATTTGACTCTTATCCAATTTGGTTTGTGACCAGGATTGTGGAAAGAATTAAGTTCATGAACCAAGGCACCACTATATAACAAACATGATATGAAAAGTACAGGAAATGAAGAATTTTTCAGACTCGGCTATAAGTGGGTTATGACACTAGTGATAAAGTAATATAGTGTGTATTAAACCAAATAAAATACATTCACTTCATTTTCACCTTTACTGTAATTATCTTCAGCATCATCTGTTATTGTCTTAAAAATCAATAGATTGCAAAATGCCCAGGAATAATATCCTCAAAGTCTTTCCAATATATAAAGTTAAAACATAAGGCACATATAACAAGGACATTTTCAGACATAAAACAAAATTATTACATGGTAAGTTTATCTGAAAAACTTCTTAAAAGATCAACTTCCCTGTGAACGAGTAAGAAAGCTTCCAAAAATAATACCAAAAGCCTCTGTAAAATATGACAATAAGTTATATTGTCTATAAGTAATGCATTATTTTTAATGTTATTTAAATTGTATTTTTTGCATATCCATCAGAATAATTACAATAAAAAAGAAAGAAAATTACAAGTTTCCCAAGGATATAGAGCAATATTAACTCTCACACTACAAAGATACAAATGTAAATTGGTACAACCACTTGGGAAACTGTTAAGTAGTATTTACTACAGTGGAAAGTTTACATAATCAAATCCCAACAATTCCATTCCTAAAGATATACCAGACAGAAATGCATTATCTCCAGCATTATTTTAATAGCGCCAAATTGGAAAGAACTCAAATACACAGCAGTAGTTGAACTATTAAATTATTATGACGCATTCAAGTGATGGAGTACTCAACAGACTGCTCTCCGATTCCTGCTCTCTCTAGTCAAAGAACTAGAAAGAAAACATTACAAAAACACAAGATATTTATAAAGTGAACACTTTAGTCCTGTCAAACACCACAAGAACCCCCACACACACTGCCCATGAGAGGTATGCACAAAGCTGAGAAAAGAGCTGGCCCCGGACCCCATAGGTGGCAAGGAGCTCTTCCTCACAGCTCAGCAGAGTCCATTTGGGGAGGCTATGTCTCTAACCACACCCAGCAGCAGCTAGGAACTCCAATTTCTCAATGATGGGTGAGGTGGAAAAGCAAGCTTGGTGCACAGGTAAAACTTATACCACTACTAATCTGTTGAGGAGACTACAACCACAATGAGGAATCCCTCCCCTTCCCAATGGAGGCCCAAGGAGGAAGCTGAATATCTATTCAGACCAGCATTGAAAGACTGCAACTTTTCTTTCTCCTTACCCTTCTGATATCAATAGAAACCAGCTAAAGCAGAATAATTGATGAGTTTCATTTCATAGTTTATTGTCCAACCTGTTCCTATTTCACTTGAAAAGCAGTCATTATGCCAAGAATCAGGAAAATATGCACTGCCAACGAAATGGTTAGGTACTTCAATAATAATTATGGAAACATATTGAAACAAGAATGAGATTCGATTTTGCACAGCAGGATAGAAATGTCAAAATGCAACACACTCACTTACTGTTAATTAAAATCAGGTCAGCGTGCTGAAAATAAACTGTCCAATATCAACCACCTGAAGGATGTGTCAGTCTAACTTGTTCACTGAACATGAGTTCATCATATATCAAACTTATTTTTCCTATTCATCAAATAACAAATTTATCAAATTAATCTCACAATCTTGCTTCTCTGAACTTTTCAAAAATCCATTTTTTACAAGTCTGTCTAAAACATTTAGTGTATTTCTAGAAAGTACAGCTTTTATGCATTCAATATTATATATACCAAATATGTCACAATTGGTTCTTAAAAACAGTTTGGAAGTTTATGCCTTCCAACACATTTTAAATCCATTTCATAGTCATTCCTATTTGCTTTATTTTTTAAAATATTTTCTTGGATAAAAGAACAAGATTGGGCAGGAAGAAGTTATCAGTAATGTACAAATTTGTATAGCAATTTGAAAAATGAATCCAAAACTTTAAAAAATTAGTTTTCACATTTCATAATTTCTTCCAGAAGTTGGGACATGTCTAAACACCTTCTCAAATACATAAAATCACCTTTGGTTCACGTTCTTTCATTGGATCAAAATACCTTCACCTGTACATTGACCACATTGATTTTACATTTCTTGGTTCCCTGTCTAACTTTGTTCCTTTTCTTTCTTACCCAACAGGTGACTTTTGTTCATCTGCAGTTAGAAAGTAGGTCTTTTATCAAGTTGCATTATTGCTCCCTATACTGTATTTTTTAATTTTAAAAACTGTAGGTTCTGCTTTATTGAACCTTAACATTTAACACTTAGAACAGAAATTTAGATGTCACACTTTATCTCAAGAGAGAGAAAATGACTCTTTTCCCCAAGACAGTTATCTTAAGGGTTTTTGTTGTTGCTGTTTTAAAGATGCTGCATCTATTCTTCCTCAAGTATTTCTTTTTCTTGTTCTCCAAGGTGTGGGTACAGAAAGCTGTTAATTCTGCCTAAGCAGTAGAGGAAAAGTTACAAAAAGCTTGTGAAAATCGGTATCGGTTAGTATGCCAAAATATTCCTACTCACAAAAATTATTTGAACAAATATAAAGCTTTATCTTAGCATATGTATAAGCTGAAAAATTAAGTTTTTCTTATGTCTATATTTCTTCTATAAGGTAAAAAAAAGACAATATCAATGTTAAAGAAATAAGCAGTGCCAGAACATTTTCACACCTAAACCAAATTCAATAAATGCAAAGCAAAAACAGAAGAGATAAAAACTTTAGCATACACTTTTTTCCTGAGTTTATAAGACAATGCAAGAAATGCATGTATGCCTGAATTACAGATATATTACAAGTGCTTTAATAGAAGTAGAAATACAAGGCTGATTGAGGTGTTAATTCCAAGTGAAGAAATTTGGAAAGAACTCTGAGAATTGAGCAATGTTTAACTGGATTCCAAGAGTATGCTATCCTCAAACTAGTCAACATGTAGAATATAAGTTGTTTAAGGTGATAAAATATCTTGACAAGAATGAAAACCAGCTTCAAGAATGTACCAGATGACAAAGTAATAACAAGGTCACTAAATTTATACTACCAATGGATTAAGCATTACACATACATGCTCAATGATGGAATATCAAAGGGACTAGACTACTAGACGACTCAGTGTAATCATTTCCTACATAGAGTACAATATAAAAACGTTAACCATAACAAAGACTAGTTTTAAAATATATGTCAAATATTTCTGTCACAAAGTTACTGCAGTTGATAAATATATATTGTCCTAAGGTATCTAAACAACACATCCCTCTTATCACACCTACTTATTTTCCTTCTCTCCCTCCCCCTCTCCCCCCCCCTGTCTCTTCTTTTCTCCTCTACTTCTATCCCTATTTTAACTAATGGAGAAATTAATATAGAGCATCTCTGATGCACCATGCAAGTTCCTTAACTTTAACATTTAGTTCTTTATATCAGAACTTTTAAAATTATGCATTACAAATGCAGTTGAATAAGCTAATACAGTTGAAAATCACTGTATAGCCTTTCTCTCCACCCTTATCAAAAGTAACAATTTAAGTGCGAGGGATTTAGTTTAATGGTTCCACCATCCACCTTGCAAGTATAAGGTCTTGAGTTTGATCCCTGGTAATAAAAATAAAAGAACAATTTTAAGTACATGCAAATCCCAGCAATAAAACCACAGAACCACAGTGGCCTGATTTCAGGCAGGTCCAAGGCAGGGCCCCACCCTGACCCCAAGAGCTTGGGTCCAGAGGCCCTAGGCAAAGGTTCTCTGAAAGAGGGCTGCACCAGCACACAAGATACCATAGGTAAGTTCTGTAGACCCCAGCCAAAAGCTCCACTTAACAGACACTAGTGACTGGGGTGCACAGCTCCCAATCACAGGCTCTCTCTTCCAGACAACAGCTACATAAGGGACAGACCCCAGCCAGAGACACATCCAGCTACCATCACAAGTGTGCACAAGACCTAGCCAGAACTCCACTTGGACAGTAGGGCAGCTCAGGGATCCAGAAGGCCACCATTCTGAGCCCAGGAATTGGTTCAGTGGTGAGCAGCAGAGAAAAGGTTGCTCAGTGGCTTGAAGAGAATTTGAAGATCATTGTGTGAGCAAAACCTCAACTCAACAAAGGTGCAGCAGGCTGAATCTGTTGAAAGGAGGAGACAAGTAAACAACTCTCCAAACCAAACTTCCAGATTACCTAAGGCAACACCAAATGGCAATGAGATGAAACACTATGATACTCAACCACTTGAACTCCCTGAACTGGCAACAAAAGAGGGATCTGGAAAAAATGAAATCAGAAGTAATTTCCCAGATAAAAATAGAGATTGTATCTATAGTACAAGATATGATTAATAAATCTATATCAAACACAGATTTAAAAAAATAGCCAGGGATTTAGCTAAGTGGTTCTGATGCCTACCTTGCAAATGCAAGGTCCCAAGTTTGATCCCCAGTACCAAAAAAATAGAGGTCCTGAGAGCTATGACAGATCCCAGCATAGGGAACAAATGGAATCCACAAAACAGATACATATATCTGTTGTGTTTCTGGTATTTTATCTATTATATGCCTAGATGTAGGGGTTTTTTGGAGATTTAAAACTCCAATGAAAGTTTACACAGCAGAATGAGCCCAACTGAGGAGAGAATATCAGATATAGAAGACAGGATTGCAAATAGTTACCAGGAAAAGAAACATTTCTTAAAAATAGTTTGGAACCAAAATAAATCAATCCAGTAGCTGCTAGATGACACAAAGAAGAATAACATAAGACTGGTTGGAGTCAATGGAGAAACAGGGGAGAGTGCAAAGGACATTTTTAAATAATCATTCGCAGAATTAATGGAAGAAATTGTCCCAAGCAGGGGAAAATAATTTGACCTACAGATAAGTGAGACATATAGGACTCCAACTAGCTGTGATAAAAAAACAAAAACAAAAACAAAAACCTACACCTAGGCATATAATAGATAAGATAGCAGAAGCACAACAGAAGAAAAAAACTGTACAACAGCTACATAAAAGAAACAAACTACATACAAAGCAAAGCCCATCAGAATCACAGCAGACTTCTCAACATAAATGCACAAGGCAAGATGAGCATGGAGTGATATATTTCAAGCCCTAAAGGAAAACAACCTCCAACCAAGAATGGTGTACCCTGAAAAACTATCTTTCAAAATTGATGGAAAAATAAGATACTTTCATGACAAAGAGCACCTTAGGAATGTCATGAATAGTAAGCCAGCACTCCAAAAATTTTTAAACAATATCCTAGGAAAAGACAATGAGTATAACAACCCCAGGAAGCCCAGAACAATGAATCCATCAGGCACAACAAGAAATTATGCAAGAGGGGAGAACCCAACAAAAAGAAAAAGACATGACAAGGATAAGTTAATACATATCAGTTATAACTGTCTATGTTAATGGTCTCAATTCACCAATCAAAAGAAATAGACTGGCAGAACGGGTCAAGAAGCAAGATCCAAAAATATGCTGCATACAAGAAAGACACTTAATTCAAAGAGAAACTCATAGACTGAAAGTTAAAGGGTGGAAAACAATACTTCATATGACAGGAACCTGAAAAAAAAAAGCAGGAGTTTCTATGATCTGCAGATCAAGTAGATTTCAAATCAACACTGATTAAGAGAGACAAAGAAGGACACTACATCCTTGTAAAGGGTACAATCCAAGAGGAAGAAATGATGATCATAAATATATATGCACTTAACACTAGTACACCAAACTATATAAAACAAATACAGACATGAAAGATCATATAAGCACTAACACAATGTAGTGGGGGACTTCAAAACCCCACTGTCACAAAATAGATCAACCAGACAAAAAAATAAATGATGAAATACTAAAACTCAATCAAACTCTTGAACAAGTGAACTTAACAGATGTTTATAGAGTGGTCAACCGCAGAAATCAGAATATGCATTCTTTTCAGCTGCACACAGGTCATTCTCCAAAGTGGACCACACACTTTCTCATAGAACATGTCTAAGCGCAAAGAATTGAAGTTATCCCTTGTATATTATCAGACTATAATGTGATGAATTTGGAGATCAATAGTAAAAGGAACTGCAAGAATTTTATAAACACATGGAAATAGAACAAGACACTTCTAAATAAACAATGGGTCACAGAGAAAATTAAAGAAGAAATCAGACAGTTCCCTACAATTAAATGAAAATGTCAATACAACATGTTGAAATACACAGGACACAAGGAAACCAATCTTATGAGAGAAATTCATAGCAGTGAATACTCACTATAGGAAAATGGAGCTAGCTCAAATAAACAACCTGATGCTGAACCTCAAGCATCAAGAAAAAGAAGAGCAGGACAAACCCAATGCTCACACAAGGGAGGAAATTACAAAGTTTAGAGCAAAAGTCAATACAATAGAGACCAAGAGAATAATACAAAAAATCAATGGAGTGAGAGTTGGTTCTTCAAAAGTTTAGACAAAATTAAAAATCCTTTACCCAACCTCATTGACAAAAGGAAATAGAAGAAACAAATCCATGCAATTAGGAATGAAAAGGTGAAATTAAAATGGGACAAGCAAAAATCTAGAGGATCATAAATATCTACTTTGAGAACCTATGCCAATAAGATGCAAAACACAGAAGAAATGGACAGATTCCTAGATATGTATGAATTACCAATGTTGAATGAATAAGACCTAAAAACTCTATACAACCAAATATCAATCAATGAAATTGAAAATGTAATTAAAAACTTACCAACAAAGAATACCCCAGAACCTGATGGCTTCACTGCTGAAATCAACATGACATTTAGAAAAGAACAATTGCCACTACTGTTTAAAATCTTTGATGAAATTGAAAGGGAAGCAATACTCCAAAATTCATTCTTGGAAGCAAGCAACACCTATATCACAAAAACAGAGAGAGATACAACAAAACAGAACTATCAGCCAATCTCACTAATGAACATAGATTCAAAAATCCTTAATAAGGGGCTGGGTATTTAGCTCTGTGGTGTTGCCACCTGCCTCACAAGTACAAGGGCCTGAGCTCAATCCCCAGTACCAAAAGAAAAAAAGAAAAAAGAAAAGAAACTGTGAGTCAAAAATCCTTAATGAGATGCTGGCAAATAGAATGCAGAATTTCATCAAGAGGATCATACACCCTGACCAAGTGGGATTCACTCCAGGCATGCTGAGATGGTTCAATATATGCAAATCAATAAATTTAATGCACTACATTAATAAAGCTAGGGGCAAAATACACATGATCATCTCAATAGATGCAGAAAAAAAGCATTAGACAAAATCCAACACACATTCATGATAAAAATCCTACAAAAAACTGGAATAGATGGTCTCTACCTCAACCTGATAAAAGCCATCTATAAAAAACAAATAGCCAATATCATACTAAGTGGTCAAAACTGAAATTCTTCACATTAAAATCAGGAATCAGACAATGATGTCCACTATAACCACTCCTATTCAATATAGTTTTGGAAACATTAGCCACAACAATTAGACAAGAGAAAGGAATAAAAGGAAGAAAGATGGGAAAAGAAGTTAAATTGTCAACAAATGGAGTCACTTCTTATTAAAAAGTTTCTGAACACCAAGAGCCAAGAGTGTGAAGAAACAACCCACAATGTGGGGAAAAATTTTACCAGCTTTTCCTCAGACAAAGGTCTAATATCTAAAATATATAAAGAACTTTTAAAAATCAGACCTCCCTAATTTAAAGACCCAATCCAAAAATGGACATCTAAAATGAACAGGCATTTCTCAAAGAATTAGAAATAGCAAATAAACATATGGAAAAATTTAAACATCACTGATTGTTCAAGAGATGCAAATAAAAGCAACACTGAGATTCCACCTCACCCCAGAAAGAATGGCTACTATCAAGAAATCAACCAATAGCAAATGCCAGCAGGGCTGTGGGGAAAAGCAACTCTTCTCCACTCTTGGTGGAAGTGTAGACTGGTGAAACCATTGTGGAAATCAGTAGGGAGATATCTCAAAGATGTAGGATTAGAGCTTACACTTGACTCAGCTATTCCTCTCCTGGGTGTCTTCCCAAAAGAATTTTAAAAATCACCACAGTTGGTCCAGGGATTTAGCCCAATGGTTCTATCACCTGCCTCACAAGTGCAAGGTCCCAAGTTCAATTCCCAGTACTGAAAATAAAAATCATACCACAGCAGTATATGTGCACCCATGTTCATAGCAGCACCTTTTGTAATATCTAAAACTTGGAATCAGCCCAATTGACCATCAGCTGGAGACTGAATAAAGAAAATGTGTTTTTCTTTATAAAATGGAGTACTACTCTGTAGGGAGCAAGGAATGTTATCAGGACCTCGACCATGGGTTCTGGCCTGTGAACCACCACAGCACAAGGCAAATTCAAGAACAGACAGAAAAGAGACTTAGAGTGGAGAAGCTCAGTCCTGGGTCCTGGTCAGTGGTGCTGATGGCAGCAAAGACAAAGGCCCCCAAGCACATCCAGTATTTATTGAATACAATCACAGGAAGGAATAGGGAGTAGGGTATGCTTTGAAGGCATATAGTGAATTATTCTCGAACACCTGCCATGATGGCACCAGGCAAGGCTGTCAGGGAGTAGGCAATGCTTACATTGCTAGGATAGAAGAAACCAGTACAACTAGCAAGTAACCCACAAGTTCAGTGAAAAGAAATAATTCAGGGGAAAGGATTATAATTGGGGTCACACTGACCTCAGCTGCATGCAACTTAGCAGGGACCTATCATTTCATGGACCAGAACTTAGGCCTTGGTGACAGCCATGAGCAAAGGAGCAATATTAGTCCAACTCTGTTAACTGACATGTTTGTTTGAGTCATAAAGGGGTTTGGTCTGACTCCTGATGTAAAACAGTACAGCTGAATTATGGAAGGCAAGAAGCATGTACCACTAGAGAAGCATGGCCCACTAGTACTGGGCAGGGATTCTCCTACACTACTCATCCATAAAGAATGAGAAATTAGAGACATTTATAGCTAAATGGATGCACATTGAGGTGATACTCTTAAGTGAAATAAATAGGATACACATGTGTGAATACCAAATAGTTTCTCTGGTGTTAAAAACTGAACATGTAAATAAGGATCAAAAGGTATAATAGATAGTATGAAATAGGAAGAAAATGTGCAAAGGGGAAGGGGAAGTGAGAGGGTTAGAGGAAAGGAAAGAAGGGGTTGAATTAATATGAGAAAATGAAAAAATAGAAACAAAGTATTTGTAAATAGGGAGGGATGGTGGGGTTGACGGGAGGGCAGGGGAATGGGGAAAAATAAATACCAGATTATGTAAAAGTACAATTTTCCAATGATGAATATCATTATATTGTTTACCTAAAAAGTACCAATAAAATTAATTATTTTAAAAGGCAGCATTTTTTCTCTATTTTAACTTTATTATTTCAAAACATTTGATACTATATCATGTATGTACATTCATACATGAAATATGTAATTGTATTTAGTGTTACCTTCTGCAACTTGCTTTATTGACATTTGATTTTTTATCAGTTTATCCACATTGATGTATTATGTTACTCAAGTTCATTCATGTTTATTGCTGTTAATTATTTTATTAGAAGAAACATTTCTCTATAATCACATTAATAAGGATTTAATTTGTTTCCAGGTTATTTTTCTCAAAAAAAAAATTCTGATACATATTCTGGTAATATCTTTATTTTAAAATGTATAAATTTCTGGCAAGAGGGATTTTAGCCCTATGGTAAGCTATGATAAAATCACTTCCAAATGTAAGTGCACCATATTACCCTTCCTCTACCTGTGTGTGAAGTCTCCATAGCTTAAATATACTCTACCATAAAGATGAATAAATTTCGGAGAACCACATCTGCTCCAGACCCAGCAGCCATCGCTCAAGCACTGGGAGGTAGGCTGGGCCCCGATCCACTGCAGGAAGGAGAACCATGCCTGCTCCCTACCCAGCAGCCATCGCTCAAGCACCGGGAAGGTAGCCACACGGGCACCCCTGAACCTCCATAATCCCCCACACATACTCTCAGATCTCCTGACTGATCTGCTCCAGCCAGCAGCCATCGCTCAAGCACTGGGAGGTAGGCTGGGCCCCGATCCACTGCAGGAAGGAGAACCATGCCTGCTCCCTACCCAGCAGCCATCGCTCAAGCACCGGGAAGGTAGCCACACGGGCACCCCTGTGA
>NW_022900916.1:46244042-46245575 GCF_012274545.1 Fukomys damarensis | reverse complement strand
GGGGGTGAAGGGAGGGCAGGGACAAGGGGAAAAATGAAAATCAAGACCTATTATGTAAAGGTACAGAATCCCAATGATGAATGTAATTGTATTGTATACCTAGATTGTACCAATAACCTCAATAAAAAGAAAAAAAATTTTTAAAAAGATAAATAAATTTAAATTGTTTGTAGGAAAGTATATGCACCTTGAGACCATAGTCTTAACTGCAATAAATCAGACACATGGCCTATCACATTGTTTCTCTTATATAACAAATTCATAAATATATTTAAGAACAAAATTAAATGTAAATAATAAGAAATATGACAGTAGAATTTCTGCAAAAGAGAATGGGACCAAGAGATGGAAAGAGTGGAGAGGAAGGGTAAGTAAAAGGGACAAAACCAGAAAAATCCAGTGCTCCTGTCCCTCTGGCTTTCTGATTGCACTTGTACCTAGATCCACGGCACAAAAGTATAGGGGATCTTAAAGGCCATTGTCCCAAAGATAGAGCAGAAGTGAACAAACAGAAAGAGGCCCTTAATCCTTCTATGTCCTCATCCCAAAGGGTAAAGTTGCTATGTTGAACAATTTAATCACTATAAACATATTTTGCACTAGTCCTCGATTTTTATTTAACTCACATGTTTAGAGGTGACAGATGAATAACTACCAAAAATTGTCATTTTCAAGCTGTGCTTGATTCTCCTGTTGTTGCTACTTGTATCACTTGGGCTAGTGTTGTGATTGATCTAATCATTTATCCTTCCTGGTATAATGAAAATGAGATTGTCTCAGAGTCATGAGAGACTCAAAACTGAAAGACAAGCTATATCTGGAAGACATCTCTGAGAATCAATCATTCCGTAAATGTTCTAATACAAGCAATAAAGATACTTATAATAAGCAATATCAAAGAATCAACCCAGGAATTAAACCAAAGACAGTACCAATAACAAAAATAGAAAAGAGAAGACATTTAAGCAAGGCACAAATCCAGTCTTCCAGCTTACCAATGGCAAATTCTTTGAGAAATGCTGTGGAAAAGTCTAATAATCAACCATCTGGATACCCTGAACTGATAGCATAAGAAGTAACAAAACAGATAAATGTGGCTCTAGAAAAATTTAAAACAGAAATAATTTCCCTGATAACTACAGAGATGGTGAACAGAATAACAAGCATGATAAGAGAGTCTATAACAGAAACAGATTTTAAAAAACAGATAAATTTAGGTCCATGATGAAAAACATGAACACCCAACATAGTCGAGAAATAAATCATGAGATTCAAACAGATATTCAGGAGATTAAAACTCTATTGAAAGTACACACAGTAGACTGAGCCAATCTGAAGACAGAATATCAGGTATAGAAGACAAGATGCTGTTCCGTGACCATGAAAAGAGAGATCTCTTAAAAATAGTAAGGGAAGGCTGGGGATTTAGCTCAGTGGTTCCACCACTTGCCTCGGAAGCATGAGGACCCAAGTTCGATCCCCATTACCAAAAAAAAAAAAAAAAAAAAAAAAAAAAAAGGAAAAAGAAAACTT
>NW_022900916.1:46219146-46243933 GCF_012274545.1 Fukomys damarensis | reverse complement strand
CCCGGCCTGCATGACAACAGATCAGGAAGGCCCCAAAGACCCCGGAGGGGGTTTCTTCAGCTGCCCGTCTGCCTGCCTGCCTGCGATCACCCGGTGGCATGCGCACGAGCTAGCGGCCTGCGCGACAACAGACCAGGAAGGAAGGTAGCCACGTGGGCACCCTTGAAACACTCACATGACACCCCCCCCGTTCTCAAAACTCCTGATCGGGCCAGTCCTTAGACCAACTCTGCAGAGGCATAGGTTCCCATGAAGGGTAGTTTTCTGAGCTCCCAACTTTGAACATCTTTAAAGAAAGGGCAGGGGAAACCTGTAATAGAACTGAGTGGAGTGCAACCCTGAGGGTAAGGAAACTAAAGTTAGGCCTTGTAGATTGTGTTCAGTCTCAGTCGTGAGGAACAGCCATTGGCTAGCTATAACCAGGGGATTGGGTTCCGCATATGACTGTGCATGTGGTATAATATGAGATCAGAGATAGCCTGAAAGAGGACCTTCAAATTCTTTTTCTTTCCCTCTCTCTTGTCTCTTTTTTCCTCTTTCCACCCTAAAATTTCTTTCTTTTTTCTGTCCTGTCTCTCCAACTCAGTCTCTTGCTCCCATTGTCCCTCATCTCCCTTTTTATTGCAGCTCCTGAATAACTCAAGACTTCTTCTTTTATTATTTTTTGTTTTTAGGAGGGGTTTCTCTTTATGTTCTTTTCTCCAGTCATTTTACCTCACTCATGGCTCTGTACCTTCAAGGGAAGGCAAGCGCCTGTTACTGTTAAGGGGATATATTCCTGTCCTTATTCCTGCACTCTCTCTATCCCCCCTGAACTTAATAGCTTTGTAAAGATAGTAAGGTAATTCTACAACCTCTGGATTCACTTCAAACCTGCTCTAATTCTTTCACTTATCTAATCCTCTTGTTCTAAGTCGAACCCCCCATCCTAAATGGTAAAGATGCCATATTGAAAAGAATATTCACTGCAAACATACTATGAGCTGCTTCTTGAAATTAATCTAATTCACATGAGTTAAAGGTGATACATTAATGACTACCATAAGTGGTCAGTTGGCAAGCTGTGCCTGATCCTATTGGGCTGCTGAATGTATCAATTGGGACAAAGAGTGGTGATTGATTTAAAGAGTTGTTTTCTCTGATATTATGAAAACGAGAATGTCTATGAGTCATTAGAAACTCAAAAGCTAAAACGCAACTATATTAGGAAGATTTAAGTAATACCCAGAAATTAAAGAAGGACAACCCAACAATAAAAATAAAAATGAGAAAACACTTAAGCAAGACACAAAAACAAATATCCAGTTCACCAATAGCAAATAGTAGGACAAATGAGGATGAAAAGTCTGATAGTGAACCAACAGGACTCCCTGGACCCATAGCACAGGAGGTAACAAAATTGATCAATCAGGCTCTAGAAAAATTCAAATCAGAAATAATTTCCCAGCTAGCCAGAGAGATGATGAGCAAAATAGAAGTCATGATTCGAGACTCTAGAGCAGAAACTGAGAAAAAAATAGATGAGCTCAAGACTGTGATAGAAGCCATGAAGACTCAGCATAAGAAAGACATGGAAACAATGAATGCCCAACAGAGGAAAGAAATGGAATCCATAAAACAGATTCAAACAGATATCCAGGAGATTAAAAACTCTATTGAAAGTGTACGAAACAGAATAAAAGATTGCGAAGATAGAATTTCAGATATAGAAGATAGGATAGCAGTCAGTGACCGTGAAAAAAGAGGTCTATTAAAAACAGTAAGGGATCATGAGAAATCAATCCAACAACTCCTAGACGATACAAAGAAAAATAACATAAGACTGATAGGAATTCATGAAAAAACAGGAGAAAACACAAATGATATAAAAAAGCTCTTCACAGAATTAATGACAGAAAACTTCCCAAACAGAAGGGAAGAATTAGACATACAGATAAGTGAGGCATATAGAACCCCAACTAGCCACGATCAAAAAAAATCTACACCTAGACATATAATAATCAAGATTCCAGAAATCCAACAGAAAAACAAAATACTACAAGCAGTAAGAGAAAAGAAACAAATCACATGCAAAGGGAAGCCCATTAGAATCACAGCAGACTTTTCAACACAAACCCTTAGGTCAAGGAGAGCCTGGAGTGAGGTATTCCAAGTCCTAAAAGAAAAGAATCTCCAACCTAGACTTTTGTATCCTGCAAAACTCTCTTTCAAAATAGATGGGGAAATAAAATACTTCCACGACAAAGAGCACCTGAGAAATTTCATGAACACCAAACCAGCACTGCAAGGAATTCTAAACAATATCCTAGAAAAGGACAACGAAATTCACAATAACATGAGGCCCAACAGACCAAATCAAATAGGCAAGGCAAGAAACTAAAAGGAGATGGGAGAAAAAGTAAAAAGAGTCAACAAATGGACAAAAACATGACAAGAATAAGTCAAAATATATCAGTTGTAACCATCAATGTTAATGGCCTCAATTCACCAATCAAGAGAAACAGATTGGCAGAATGGATTAAGAAGCAAAATCCAACAATATGTTGTATACAAGAAACACACCTAGTGCAAAAGGAAGTCCATAGACTGAAAGTGAAAGGATGGAAAACAATTCTCCATGCGTCAGGAGTCCAGAAAAAAGCAGGGGTAGCAATCTTATTCTCAGATAAAGTAAATTTCAAACCAAAACTCATTAAGAGAGACAAAGAAGGACACTACATCCTTGTAAAGGGAACAATTCAAGAGGAAGAGCTGACAATCATAAACATATATGCACCAAATATAAATGCCCCCAACTATATAAAACAAATATTAAGTAACATGAAAAACCAAATAAGCACTAATACAATTGTAGTGGGGGATTTAAATACCCCACTATCACAAATTGACAGATCTACTAGGCAGAAAATCAACAATGAAATAATAGAACTGAACCAAGCTTTGGAACACATGGACTTAATAGATGTTTATAGAGTATTCCACCCCCAAAAACCAGAATATACATTCTTTTCGGCTGCACATGGATCATTCTCCAAAATAGACCACATACTGGCTCACAAAACAGGTCTAAATAAATGCAAAAAAATTGAAGTCATCCCCTGTTTATTATCAGATCATAGTGCAATCAAACTAGACATCAATAGCACAAGAAACTATAGAAACTTCACAAGCACATGGAAACTGAACAACACTCTCCTAAACAATCAATGGATTACAGAGGAAATTAAAGAAGAAATTAGACAGTTTTTACAAATAAATGAGAATGCCAATACAACATACAGGAATCTTTGGGACACAATGAAAGCAGTTCTACGTGGAAAATTCATAACATTGAATGCCCACACTAGGAAAACAGAGCGGGCTCAAATAAACAACTTAACGATGAAACTTAGACTCCTAGAAAAACAAGAGCAAGAAAAACCCAAAGCTCGAACAAGAGAGGAAATTATAAAGATCCGAGCAGAAATCAATGCAATTGAAATTAAGAAAACGATACAAAAAATAAATGAAACAAAGAGCTGGTTTTTTGAAAGAATAAATAAAATTGACAAACCCTTAGCTAATCTTATCAAAAAAAGGAAAGAAAAGGCTCAGATCCATGCAATTAGGAATGAAAAAGGCGAAGTCACAACAGATCCGAAAGAAATCCAGAGGATCATGAACACCTACTTTGAGAACCTGTACTCTAATAAAATGGAAAACACAGAAGAAATGGACAGATTTCTAGATACTTATGAATTACCAAAGTTGAACGAAGAAGATAAAAACATTTTAAACACCCCAATCACAATCAGTGAAATTGAAAATGTAATTAAAAACTTACCAACAAAGAAAAGCCCAGGCCCTGATGGATTCACTGCTGAATTTTACAAGACATTTAGAGAAGAACTACTACCATTACTCTTCAAACTTTTCAATGAAATTGAAAGAGAAGCTATACTTCCAAATTCATTCCTGGAAGCAAGTATCACTCTGATTCCCAAACCAGAGAAAGATACAACCAAAAAGGAGAACTACAGACCAATCTCCTTAATGAATATAGATGCAAAAATCCTTAATAAGATACTAGCAAACAGAATACAGAGGATTATTAAGAAGATCATCCATCATGACCAAGTCGGATTTATTCCAGAGATGCAAGGGTGGTTCAACATACGAAAGTCAGTGAATGTAATACATTATATTAACAAAGTCAAGGACAAAAACCATATGATCCTCTCAATAGATGCAGAAAAAGCATTTGATAAAATTCAACACCCATTCATGATAAAAACCCTGCAAAAAATTGGAATAGATGGTCTATACCTCAATTTAATAAAGGCTATTTATGAAAAACCATCAGCCAACATCATATTGAATGGCCAAAAACTGAAAACCTTCATGTTAAAATCAGGAACAAGACAAGGATGCCCACTATCGCCACTTCTCTTCAATATAGTTCTGGAAACATTAGCCACAGCAATTAGACAAGAGAAAGAAATTAAAGCAATAAAGATAGGAAAGGAAGAAGTTAAACTATCATTATTTGCTGATGATATGATACTCTACATTGAAGATCCAAAAAACTCCACCAAAAAACTTCTAGACTTAATTGACAGATTCAGTAAAGTATCTGGATACAAGGTGAATACCCAAAAATCAATAGCCTTTCTATACACAAATAACAGACAGACAGAAAGAGAAATAAGGGAAAAAATTCCTTTTACAATAGCATCCAAAAAAATGAAGTATCTAGGAATCAATCTAACAAAAGAAACAAAAGATCTCTACACTGAAAACTACAGCACTCTGAAAAAAGAAATCGAAGAGGATATAAAAAAATGGAAAGATATCCCCTGCTCCTGGGTAGGAAGAATCAACATAGTGAAAATGGCCATACTACCGAAACTGCTATATACATTCAATGCAATGCCAATTGAAATTCCAACACTATATTTCACAGAACTAGAAAAAAGAATCCAAAAATTCATTTGGAACCACAAGAGACCTAGAATAGCAAAAGCCATTATAGGCAACAGTCACATGGCACCAGGTGTAACAATTCCCAATTTGAAACTATACTACAAAGCCACTGTGATAAAATCAGCATGGTACTGGCAAAGAAATAGGCCTGAGGATCAATGGAACAGACTGGAAGACACAAAAACAAATGCAGATGTACTCAGCTACCTCATCTTCGACAAAGGAGCTCACCATCCTCAGTGGAGGAAAGATAGCCTCTTTAATAAATGGTGTTGGAAAAACTGGATATCAACCTGTCACAGATTAAAATTAGACCCTTATCTTTCGCCATGCACTAAATTAAAATCCAAATGGATTAAAGATCTAAATATTAAAACAGAAACATTAAACTTGCTGGAAAGTAAGTTAGGCAGAACTCTGGAAGACATTGGTATAGGAAAAGACTTTATGAACAAATCCTCAGTAGCACGGGAACTAGCAGAAAGAATCAACAACTGGGATCTCATCTTACTAAAAAGCTTCTGTACTTCAAAAGAAACCATTAGCAGAACTAAGAGACAATCTACAATGTGGGAAAAAATTTTTACCAGCTGTACCTCAGACAAAGGACTATTATCAAGGATATATAAAGAACTCAAAACAATCAGTCCCCCCAAATATAAAGACCCGATCCAAAAATGGGCATCCGAAATGAACAGACATTTCTCATACAAAGAAGTGAAAGCAGCAAGAAAATATATGAAAAAATGTTCCACATCACTGGTCATTCGAGAGATGCAGATGAAAACAACACTGAGATTCCACCTCACCCCACAAAGAATGGCTGCTATCAAGAAATCACACAATAACAAATGTTGGCGGGGTTGTGGGGAGAAAGGAACCCTCCTCCATTGTTGGTGGGAGTGCAGACTAGTGCAACCACTATGGAAATCAATATGGAGATACCTCAAAGAGCTTAGACTGGAGTTTCTATTTGACCCAGCCATCCCTCTGCTGTGTATCTTTCCAAGAGAACTAAAAGAATCATATCACAGAGAAGTATGCACACCCATGTTTATAGCAGCACAGTTTGTAATAGCTAAATCTTGGAAACAACCTATTTGCCCATCCGTTGGAAACTGGATAAAGAAGTTGTGGTTTTTCTATAAAATGGAATATTACTCAGCCATAAAGAGCGAGAGAATAGATTCATTCATAGGAAAATGGATACATATTGAAGATATACTCCTAAGTGAAATAAATAAGTCACACATGTGTAAATACCAAATAGTTTCCCTGGTGTGAATATTATGCAACAATGCATAAGATTCTAATAAGATTACTGACATTTAGAAATTTGAAGAAAGGAGCTAAAGGTGTAGGGAAGGTGTGATACGTAGGGGAAGAACAAAAAGGGAAAAGAAAAAAATGTGAGAGAATGAAAAGATGAAAATAAAGTGTTTGTAGATGGGGAGGGGAGGAGGGGGTGAAGGGAGGGCAGAGATAAGGGGAAAAATGAGAATCAAGACTTGCCATGTAAAGGTACATGATCCCAACAATGAATGTAGCTGTACTGTATCCCTAAAATGTACCAATAAACTCAATAAAATTAAAAAAAAGGAGAAATTACAAATGACATTAAAAACTGTTCACAAAATTAATGCAGAAAACTTCACAAACAGAGCAAAACAATTTGACATACAGATAAGTGAAGCATATAAGACTCCAACTAACCATGACGAAAAAAAAATCTACCCCTAGACATATAATAATCAAGATACCAGAAATTCAACAGATGAACAAAATACTACAAGCAGTTAGAGAAAAGAAACAAGTCACATGCAAAGGAAAGACCATCAGAATCAAAGCAGACTTTTCAACACAAACTCTTAGGTAAAGGAGAGCCTGGAGTGTGTTATTTCAAATACTAAAAGCAAGAAACCTATGGTGAATCTTAAGCTCCTAGAAAAAGAAGAGCAAGACAAACCCAAGGTTTTATACTGAAGGAAATTGTAAAGATAAGAGCATAAATCAATGAAATGGAGACTAACGGAATGACACACACACAAAAAAAAAAAATCAACAATTTGAACAGTTGGTTAAATAAATAAAATTTGCAAACCCTAAGCCAACCTTACCCAAAAAAAGGAAAGAAAAGGCTGAAATACATGCAATTAGGAATGAAAAAGCTGAAGTCATAAAAAAGCCAGGAAAAATCCAGAGCATCATCAATACCTGCTTTGAGAACATGTGCTCTGATAAAATGGAAAAAAACAGAATAGATTTCTTAATACATATGAATTTAAAAAGTTGAGCCAAGAAGATATAAAAATTCTAAACACCCCATTTACAATCAATCAGTGAAATTGAAAATATAATTTTAAATCTACCAACAAAAAAAAGTTCAGGTTCTGATGGCTTCAATGCTGAATTTTACAAAACATTTAGAGAACTATTATCACTATTCTTTAAACTTTTCAATGAAATTGAAAGTGAAGCAATCCTTCCAAATTCATTCCTTGAAGCAAGTGTTACTTTGATTCCAAAACCAGGGAAAGACCCAACCAAAAAGGAGAACTACAGGCCAGTCTCCCTAATGCATATAGATGCAAAAATCAATAAGATACTGGCAAACAGAAAACAGAGGGTCATCGAGAAGATTATAGACTCTGACCAAGTTGGATTTATTCTAGGGATGCAAGGGTGGTTCCACAAGCATAAATCAATAAATGTAATACACTATATTAACAGAATCGAGGACAAAAACTATATGATCATTTCAATAGATGCAAAAAAAAAGCATTCAACAAAATTTGACACTCATTCATGATTTTTTTAAAAAATCTGCAGGAAATTGGAATAGATGGTCATTATTTTGATAAGGGTATATATGATAAAGACTGTATGAAAATACAAGAGCCAACATCATAATAAATGGTCAAAAACTAAAACCTTCATGCTAAAATCAAAAACAAGACAAGGATGTCCACTATCACCATGCCTGGTTAATATAGTTTTGGAAGCATTAGCCACAGCAATTAGACAAGAAAAAGAAGTAAAAGCAATAAAGATAGGAAAGGAAGAAGTTAAACTGTTTTTATTTGCTGATAATATGATACTCTACATAGCAGACCCAAAAATTCCACCAAAAGGCTTCATTGACACATCAGCAGAGTAGCCTGATAGAAGGTAAACACATAAAACTATCATTAGCCTTCTTGTACATAGAAAATAGACTCACTGAGAGAGAAACTAGGGAAACAGTCCCTGTCAGAACTGCATCCAAAAAAATGAAATATCTAGGAATTGATCTAAAAAGGAAGTAAAAGACCTCTACATTGATAACTACAACACTCTGAAAAAAGAAATTGAAGAATTTATAAGAAAAGGAAAGACATCCCTTGTTCCTGGGCAGGAAGAACCAACATAATGATAATGGCCATACTTCCAAAACTTCCAAAGTGACTATAGGTATTCAATGCAATTCCAATTGAAATCACAACAGTATATTTCACAGAACTAGAGAAAACAATCCAAAAATTCATTTGGAACCAGAAGAGACTTAGAATGTCAAAAGCAATTCTAGGCAACAGAGACATGGCATGGGGTATCACAATCCCCAACTTGAAACTATACTGCAAAGCCACTGTGATAAAAACAACATGATATTGGCAAAGAAACAGACACAAGGATAGATTAGAAGATGTGGAAAAAAAACTCCAAACATACTCAGCTACCTTATCTTTGACAAAGGAGACAAACATCATTACTGGAGGAAGGATAGCCTCTTTAATAAATGGTGTTGGTAAAACTGGATTGCAACTTGCCAAAGATTAAAATTAGGCCCCTATCTTTCACCATGCACTAAACTAAAATCCAAGTGGATTAAAGATCTAAATTTTGAAACAGAAACACTATACTTGCTGTAAGGTAAGATAGATAGAACTCTTGAAGACATTGTCATAGGAAAAGACTTTATGAACAAATCCTCAGTAGCACAGGAACTAGCACAAAGAATCAACAATTGGGGTTTCATCTTTTTAAAAAGCTTCTTCACTGCAAGAGAAACCACCAGCAGAGCTAAAAGACTACCTACAATGTGGGGAAAAATTTTTACCAGCTGCTCCTCAGACAAAGGTCTACTATCTAGAATATATAAAGAACTCAGAAAAATCAGATGCCCCAAATACAAAGACCCAATTCCAAAATGGGCATCTGAAATCAACAGACATTTCTCAGACAATAAAAAGCAGAAAATAAACATATGAAAAAATGTTCAACATCACTGGTCCTTCAAGAGATGCAGATGAAAACAACACTGAGATTTCATCTCACCCCAGAAAGAATGGCTGTTATCATGAAAGCAACCAATAACAAATGCTGGTGGAGTTCTGGGGAGAATGGAACCCTTCTTTATTGGTGGGAGTGCAGACTGGTACAACCACTGTGGAAATCAATATGAAGATACCTCAAACAACTAGGATTCGAAGTCCCTTTTGACCCAGATATCCCTCTGCTGGGAATCTTCCCAAAAGAATTAAAAGAATCATACCACAGTGATATATGCTCACCCATGTTTATAGTGGTATTATAACAGTTTATAATAGCTAAAACTTGGAAACAGCCCAATTGCCCATCAACCAGAAACTGGATAAAGATGTGAATATTTTATAAAATGGAGTACTACTCAGCCATAAAGAATGAGAAAATAGAGACCTTTATAGCTAAGTGGATGCACATTGAGGCCATACTCTTAAGTGAAATTAATAGAACGCACATGTGTAAATACTGAATAGTTTCTCAGGTATTAAAAACTAAAAGTATAAATAAGAATCAAAATGTATAATTGATAGTGTGTAATAGGAACAAAAGGTCTAGAGTAGAGGAAGTGTGAAGGTGGGGGAAAGGTAAGAAGGTTAAAGAAAAAATATGAGAAAATAAAAAACAAAATGGAAATAAATTCTTTGTAAGTAGAAAAGGGTGGAGGGGGTCAAGGGAGGGCAGGGGAATGGGGTAAAAATAAGAACCAAGATACATTATGTAAAGGTACAAGATCCCAAAAATGAATGTAACTGTATTGTATACCTAAAATGTACCAATAAACTTAATGAAAAAAAGAATTAAGATGTTTTAGATACATGTATGAACTCCCTACAATAAGTGTTATCAGTAGGTACTACAAACATACACTAATATAAATATTAATAATTTATTGTATTAAACATTTTGGAAATTATTTTAATTGATTTTTTAATTTCACAGATTATATGAAGATTATGAGGTATGCCCAATGGGGCACAACTGTACCTCCAGTAACTCATGAGTCTGAGGCAGAAAGATAAAAAATTCAAGGCTAGCTTGTGTAATTTAAAAAGATATGCCTCAAAATTAAAACTTAAAAAAAAGATGGTATAAATCAATGATAGAGTGCTCACCCAGCATGAGTGAGCTTCTGGGTTCAAACCCTAGTACCTCAAAAAATTTATAACAAACTTTTCATGAATGTATTGACATTATGTTTTTCACCTTCTGTGATGATTCATTTTCTTCCTGAATTTCTCAGTTGATCCTATGCTTCCTTTTTTATTTATATAAGATAATCATAAGCATGTTTTAAGTTTTATTATGTATTAAAACCTATCTTATAAGCTACATAAGTACATTGCTTGGTTTCTGTATTTTCTGTATTCTTAAATTAACATAATTAAATTTATCAAATTATCATTTTCTCTTTTTCTATGGAGTTCATGATTTTTGTGTCTTGTTTTAAAACATTTTATCTCTCTTTTGGTCATAAACACATACTTTATGTGTATTGTGTGAAATCCAGATATTCTTTGTTTCTTAATAATCAATATAAATATGATATAGGGTAAATCTTTTTTGCATAAATTTTTATGAGTTATCTTTTTCTAGTCTATTTATTTATTAGTGGGAGTACTTGCTTTTCTATTAACCTCTGTGACACTAACTTCATAATTATAGCTTTACAATAAATTTTGCTTTGAGGAATAGCATGTGCCCCACCCAGTTCTTTTTTTCAAGTTGCACTGGAAATTGTTAGCTGATTAACCATATATGTAAACCTAGCTATTTCCAGGAAATGACCATTTTAGAAAATTTGGTTAGAAAATATGAATTTAAATCATTTTGAGAAATGTTAGTTATTTTATCATTGAGTATTCATGTTTATGAATATTATGGGATTCCCATTTATTTTTATTTTCTTTTTGCTTAAGAATTCCTTATTATTTTTATACAGTCATTTTTACCTCTCCATCTCTTCCCTCTCCCTCTCTCCCTCCCTCCTTCCCTCTCTCTCTATATATATATATTACATATTTCTTATATATTATATATTTCTTGTATATATATTTATTATATATACATATATTTCTTATAGTGTAAAGGTAAATTGTATGGTTGTGGGTTTTGTAATTCTACCTTATTGCAATGTGTATGCACCATGTAGTGTCCTATATGCTAAGCTAATAACTAATATTCTTCTTGATTTAACACATTAATTTTTATAGATTCTCAGGAATGTTTGAGGAAGTAAGTTATATATTATGAAAGAAAGACAATTTGTGCTACTTAATTATTATTGACATTATTTCTGTGCTACACTGACAAGGATTTCCAGTGAAATTGTACTATATGTCATTATCTGTCATTGTAAAGTTTTCCATGTGAAACATAGTGTTTGCTCAAAGGTAGATATTCTTTATCAGATCAATAAAATATTCTTATATCCCTAGTACACTAAAAGATTTTTCAATTACAGTAAAGTACACACTAATGATTGTGTACTGTAATGATTACATGATTACAGATGACATGGTTTATATCTGATTGTATTTAAATTTTATTTTTCAATTTGCTAATATTGACTTATTCTCATTGTTATTTTTAATAAGAATATATTATTTGTAAACACTGCCATATATAATTTACTAATGGTATAGTTATTCTGTATGTGTTTTCAAAAGCATGATTACTTTAAATAATATTGTATTCACTTATTTGCAATGAAATATGATATATATATATATATATATATTTTTTTTTTTTTTTACCAGGGATAGAATTTGGGCCCTTGCACTTGCAAGGCAGGTGGTGGAAGCACTGAGCCAAATCCCTGGCCTGTTTTATATATTTAAATGTAATATTTAGTACTTGTAACATCAATATGTTCACACAAATTAAAATAAATACATAGCTTTTGCCACAAGCAAGGTATGGAAGTTTTCCATTACTTCAGATAGTTACCTTGCTCCATTTTATGGTCAATGGCCATAATGGTTCCTAGTGGGAACCCCAATTCTGATTTATTTCATAAGAATTAGACATATAGTTTAGAATTTCATATGAATAGAAATCAGTCAATGAAACATTATCAAAATTTATCCATTTCACTTCTTATGAGTTTATCATTTATTGATGAGTAGTGTTCCATTTTATGCATAAACCACAGCTCATTTATATTCTGTTTTTTCTCTCATCTTTCTTCTCTTGGTATTCTATACATTGCATTTTTTAGAGTTATGCTGCAATTTCTGTTCTGTTTCCTTTTTATTCATTTTTTTCTCTTTGGAGTTTAGTTTGTGAAATTTCTACTAATATATCTCCTAGCTCTTATTGTTCCCTGTCTACGTCTAATGTCTTATTGAGCTTATCAAAAACATTCTTCAGCTGGTAATAGTATTTTTGTTTTCTGATAGTTCCTTTTCCTTGATTTTTATACTTCATTATATCATTATACACTTTCTTCAGAACTATTCCTATTTTCCCTATATACTTAGGTGACCCTATTTGAAATGAATATATATTTATAGTTATATCTTAATTAAACTGCTTGTATCATTATACAAAGTCCTATCTTGTCTGTTTTATCTGATTAAAATATGGCTACACCTGCTTAACTTTGGTTTGCATTGACATGGGGTATTTTTTTCGAGCCTATCACTTATAATCTATTTGTGTCCTTAACAGTGGGATGAATCTGTTGTAGGCAGAACTTAGTTGGGTTTGTTGTTGTTTTTCTATTTGTTATCCAATCAGGCATTCTGAGTTCTGGGTGGAAATTTTAATCAATTCATATTAAAGGTGATTTCTGATTGGTAAGGGCATACTAATACCATTTTATTGTTTTATGGAGGGTTTTTGATGTTGTTGTTGTTTTTAGATCTTTACTTTCCTGTCTTTGTGATTGGTTGAATTTTTCACATTTTGTGCTTTGATTCCTTGCTTTTTTACATTTTTTGTGTGCCTACAAGATAATTTTGTTTTGCCATTTCTGAAAAGCTTAGATAAAACATAGCTGTGAAAGGTTATTTAAAGCTAGTAACATCCATCACATGAAATAATTTTATATTTTTTACTATACTCCTTTAATACCTCTTGCTTTTAATATCACAAATTATATCTTTCTGTTACTATTTATTTAGATAAAGTATTCTATGGTTTACATTTAGGTGCCCACACACAAAGCCTCATACACTCATAGGTTGGGGTTTGGGGGTGTGACTGGAGCATAGCTAAATGTGATGTTGAGAGGTAAAATCTGTATGGAGGAAATGGATCAAGAGGATGGCTTGGGAAGATATATTTCCACCCTTCTCCCTTGATCTATCACTTTGCTTCCTGCCACCATGCCATGAGCTGTTTCTCTAAATAGACTGAAAACTCTACAAATTGTGGGCCAAATTAAAGCTTTCTACCTCAGAGTGTTGGATGTTAGGTATTGTGCCTCAGTAATGAGAAGGTAACGAGGGCAAGTGTTAGGTCTTTTTATCGCCTTCTTCTTGAACTCCTTTTTAATTTTTTTTCTTTTTATACTGTTATATAAATCCTGGATGTTTCATCTTTTCAGTTTTTTTTGTTTGTTTTCTCTTTTTCTTCCTTGACTGCACATTTTCTAGTAAACTACTTGCAAATTCACAGATTTTTCCTATTGCTCTGTTTTCACATTTTCTATTGTATTTTCATGTCATTCCTTGTATTGTTCTAGTCCAAAAACTCTTGGTGTTTTTGTATGTAGTCATAATTCATAATCTGTCAGTTAAATCCTCATTTGTTATTTTCAATTTGTTATATTTTCTACTTGTTACATTTGTTTCCTATTTGCTATAGTTCTCATTTGTTATTTTCCTGATATTATTGCAATGTTTCTCTGCATTTTCTTGAAGTTACTAAGATTCCTTATTATTTTAAATTTGTCCAGGTTGTTCATAGATCTTCACTTTTTAGTATCATTAACAGATAGGGGAACTTTTTTTTTTCTTTTGGTGGTGCTGTGTTTCCTGAGTTTTTCATGTTTCTTGTTAATTTACACTAAAGTTTACTACAGGGGGATGGGGAAGGAGCAAGACACTTGCTTGGTGAAATACAGCAGTTCTTATAGCATTAAGGTCACTTCTGAGTAGTCTCTATGCATCTTTATCAGCTGAGACCAATACTACTAAATGCAGCAGTGTGCCTCAGTGGCAGCATCATGGATGTTTACAGTGGTGATGTTGGTTGTTTGAATCATTTGGTAGCAAAGATTGTTAAGTACCTTGCAATCTCTTTTTCTCCCTTCAGAGAATCCTTCCTGATGGTGGTGAGGAGGGTCCTATTGGTCCTTGATCTGACTTTCGGGATGGCTACAGTGGCAAAGGCACCAGTATCTGATAAAGGGTACCCATAGGCCTGTTGCCTAGGCACACATGTAAAGATTACTTCTCTGTGATCCAGGGTATAAATGTAATTGATGACTGACGAAGATATCCTCCACTGCCCATTTGGTAATACCTGAGTAAGGAGCCTATGAACTAGCCAGGGAGCCACAAATATGACCACAGAATTAGAGTCATTCTGAAGTCAGAAGGGCCTACTGCTGAACTGACGTCTGAAACAGGTTTCTGCAGTAAAAGCATGTGATTCTGAGTCTAGACATGGGATCTGACTCACAATAGTGATGGTTTCAGTGTTAGAGATGTACCAGGGCTCAGTGCAGCTATATAGCCAGTGCCTAGAGCACAGCGCTTAAAGGGTGGCCATGAGTCTGGGTTCAAAGAAGGCTATAAATTGGAAGAGGTGATGTTTTCTTTCCTACAATGGCTCAATAGGCACTGCTTCTTGAGACAAGGGAGGGGAGGGCAGCCACATCTCCCTCTCTGGGGTTTCCTGGTGGACACGGCTATTGGCTGCTTTCTCAGGGGGAAGAGATGCCACTGTCCTATGTGGAGTGGGCCACTATGGACCAAGGTGGTTCCCACGGCATGGCTGATACAGGTAGTTTCTTCCTTTCCTCTTTGTTCTCAGCTATTTCCTAGCATTTATTATGCCAATCTTACCAGAACTGGGCTCTTACTCTCAAATGATTATCTAATTCTTTCTTTGTGGATAGTCTCTACATTTGCTGCATTGTATTCCTGCAGATTACCCAGTAGGACCTCTCTGGGAAAGTCTGGTCTGTGGATGGCCATCTACTTTTCAGTTTCTGCTGTGTGGTAAAAGCTGGTAACTTCTATTTGGTCATCTCAATGACATTACCACCCATATCTCTATTTCATTCCAATGCCTGTTTTGTCTTTACAGAAATTGTCTTTTTTGTTTTTACTTTGGTGTGTTTTTGTATCTTTTTATCAAAAACCAGACTTTCTTTTCTTTGATATCAATGGAAGTAAATGAGCTTCATAAATCTATGAAGATTTATATTAATCCACCTAGGATTGGAAAGTTAATATTTACAGTAGCTAAAGATTACAAAGGTTTTTTTTCTTTTTTTTAGCATTTCCCCCTATGTTCTTGTCTCATTGACTATTCTGATTTTGAACTTCACTAAGAACTCCTAGAAAAATGTCTGTGTCTTGCAGCTCTTCTCTCTGTGACTCTCTATTACACTGGAAATCTTTTGGTGTAGTAGTAAAATGTCTGAGAGGCAAGCATTCTAGTATTCTGACTAAATATATATCAGTCTCATATTGACTCGTCTCTAGCCAATGACATTTACATGTGTAATTCTTATTCAGCTTTCTCCTCCCTTAGGACAAGAAGGCTGAGGAGGGTAGAGCAGTGCTGCTCCCCACTGCTTTGGGACAAAACTCTAGTAAAATCTTTCCCTCTGGAAAAGAGTTCTTTGTTAAGAAGAATGATCTGTGCCAATTTCATAATACGTAGTTACTCTTTCTCTACCCTCACCTGATCCTCCAGATAATATCTTTTGGATTTTTACCGTGAAAGCCTGATAAACATCCTAGAGGAAAATCAAGGAAGTTGTTTGGGCACCTGAAGTCTGCACATCCCTTTCAGGATTTTGTCACTCTTGGGCTAGCAATTCAGGCTCCAGCAATTAATCAAAATCACTGCTTCAGTGTGCTTACTATTTTATGGTTCCCATAGCTTTTGCTCAGGTAAACACACCTTAGCTCAATTTGCCTTTGGAAATTCCTTTCTCTGGCACGTCCAAGACAAGTCCTTGATTTTCAGTTTAGCCATATTTTTCTTCTTGTAGGATGTAACATCTTGAAGCTCTTCATGACAGAACTGAAAATAGAAAACCTCACATTTTTTTATAAAATTGTCAATAATAAAATTTTGGAAAGAAAGATACAAAAAGGGAAACTTTCATTAGTTGCTTCTTTCTACTTTTCCTATTAGACTAGTTTAGTTTAAGTCTTCAAACCCATAGATCAACAATATAGTTAGTCATATTTAAGACACCATAAATACAGAAGAAAACTGGATTCAAATGACTTTGTAAGTAAAATTCTGTAATTAATAATTTTTTTTCTCATGTGACTAGCCAAAGAAATAAGTCCTAGGTTAATCTTGCTACCAATTATATTTCAAAGAACATTTGGAAAAAATGTGGTTAATACAATTTTTACAAATGCATTTTCTCTTTTATTGTATTAATATTCTATTTCATTCATTCATTTATTCTGTATTATCTGATATAAGTAGTATTTTATTTTGGTCTACGATATTCTGTGCATGAGGGTCAGTCAAGACAATAAAGGACAACAGGTTATCAGATTTTCTAACTTCTCTTTTAAGCCCTAGAGGAAGAATAATCATGCTACATTCTTAAGGCAAAGTACTAGGCCAGCAGCAGGATTTTCCCTCACCTTCTGTCTCCCCCACACTGCCTTTGGCATTCTAGGCTATGTTCTTTCAGTCTATGATCCCTCTCATTAAAGGCTTAGAACTGATAGAGAGCCAGTTCCACCCACTGCATAGATGCAGGAGCCATAGGGGGAAATGAGGCTAAAAATAAGTACCTGTGATTTAAAAGAAAATATAGCCACCTAAAAAACAAAACATCAGAGCATTGTGAAGGCAAAATATAATCTGACTGAGCTACGTTAGAACACTAAAATGATTTAATTGACCATCTACCACAAACCAAATTGTCTTCTCAAGAGTTTTCAAAAGAAAAAAAATGAATGGTTAATAATGAAGTATTCATTTAAAAAATAATTTCTAATCGCTCAATAATTCTTATTTGAGAAATGATTTTCTGTTAATAAAAACCTATAATTTAAGATTAAAAGAGTAAACTTTTGCTGGATTATGAATATTTTCCAGAGGAAAGAGTTTTGGGTAATGTGTATGTGTTGTTTTCCTACTTTATTTGTATCCAAGTAGATACTAATTGTGACTGTGAAAAACTTTTATGATTGGAACTGGTAAATGATTTGACTGCTTTTTGTAGTGCAAAATTTTTATGGATATTTCCTTCTGTGACATTTTATTCAACTTTTTACAAGAACTAAAGCTTATGCTATTAAACCCTAAGATCATACTATAGAAGAGATTCACAAGAACAATTTCAAAAGCTTCTTTCTTTAATCCAATTATAAACATATTTAAATGAAATTTTTCTACAACATAGTATTACTCTTTTATGGATTGTGATTCTGAGAAACAAATTAATAATGAAAAATTGCCCATAAGATAGAAATTTTGCCTTTCCCAATGTTACCATTTGGTCTTCTTCATCCTAGCCTCTTGAGAGCATTGCCAGTCTTCTCAGTTATCTTGTGAAGGTGCAACATCATGAGAGGCTGAGGATAATGAAGGCACTGGTTCCATTTTGAAGAACTAAAGTCAAGTCACAATGAATAGCAAAATGATTTCATGAAATATGGTAGAAACTCACAACCTATTGACTTATAACCTGGAAGTTTATTCCTCTATGTTAGTTCTTCTGGTTCTTGGCATTTTTGCTATACCAGGTTTAAAACTTCAATTATTCTCAAAATGTACAGGGTTTTTTTCCTTCTCTTATGATTAGACATGTGGTTCAGTGATTCCCAGGAACATGGAGGGCAATTTTCAAGAAAAGATTTGATTTTAAACTTTAAGAGAACTATTGCCTCTATTTCCTCCCTTTCTTACAATACAAATAACTAAATACATAATTTCTTAGTTTACATAAACTGATTGAGTGTTATAGTCATATACATACATACATACATACATACATACGTATTCTAATTATTTGCCTTAAACAGCATGTAAGAAAGAGGGAAGGCTTAGTATTACATTGACCATGTCTTTTATTCTAGGAAAAATAAGACTCTAAGACAGTTTAATTATTCAAATAACTAATGGAATTTGAAGACATATGATGACCCAATTAATGATCAAAGCTATTCTCATAATTCAAATATAAGGAATCAAGGTTATGTCAAATATTCCACAGGGACTCAATTCAGACAGGTAACATAAGACTTACTGTCCTCATCTCTTTAGAAATTTTAAATGAAAGTAGATATTCTTTCCTCAATGGTCAGTAATCAGTGTAACTATGAGTGATCAAATTGATGTAAATTAATGGAGGCTCTGTGACATTATCTATCATCAAAGGAAAAGTTTTTTATCTTCCCCAGTTATATATATCCTTATATTGTAATTCAAATATTTCTCGGAAACCTGGCTTTTAGAATTGTTATTGGTTATTAGACTATATTCATTAAGAATATGATAATTATCTGAGTAATTCATGTTGAAGGTTTTTGAAAGGCCAACTGTTGTCTCTTTTCCTTTCTCAAATTCAACCTTTTATCCAAAACTATGATATCAAAATTTAATACATGTGTCTGCAACTGCAATTTTTCATGTAATATATTAAAACATCTTTGTTTGCCAGTATGTATAGATTCATCTGTGTAATTGAATCTTTATATTCCATTGGAAAAGTGTATCATAATATGTTCCTTTAAAGGTTATTTTTTTCTAGTATATCTCAAGTGATGATGCATCTCCATGGTAATAATCTTCAAATGGCCTAGAAGAGTGTAACATTTTCTAAAAGCCTTCATATTTTTCACACACAAAGAGTAACTAGTGCTGAAAATTTGCTTTTAGATCTGATGATTAGTGATAAATTTGCCTTTAAAGCTTGTGAATATCTATACTTATTTATCAATATTTTTCCATGTTTGTTCATGTACCATCATGAATTACGACACTGATGGGTTCACATTAACTCAGTATTTCACCCATTTATTTTATCTCTAAGGTTTTCTCAATAATTATCTCTTGCAAAGATTATTTTCTTGATTTGATGGTTATATGAAAATGTTGTCCTTTAATTTATAAGCTGTGGGCAAGCCCTATTGTCCATGTAAAATATTGTTGCAAGAACTCCATGGTTTTTCCTTCACTGCCAATATTTTCACTTCTTGTGTGGTTATTTTCATAAGCACACAATCCTGCAGTTCTTTCTTCTCTAAGAAGGAGGAGGAGGAGAAAAAATAGCAGAAAGAAAAAGAAAGAAAGAAAGAAAGAAAGAAAGAAAGAAAGAAAGAAAGAAAGAAAGAAAAAGAAAGAAAGAAAGGGGAGGAGGGGGAAGGGGAGGGAAAAGGGGAGGGGAAGAGGAAGAAGCAGAGGCCGCAGCAGCACAGCTTATGTCCCCACTTTTTCCAACTCATAGTATCGCTCCTTTGCTTTGCAGCAAAACCTTTGTTTTGAAGCAGTTGATTATACCTATCTTCTCCAACTTCTGTATTCCCAAAAATTTATCCACATTCAATGAGAGACCTGTAGTCTATATTTATAAGACTTTTTAGTCCAAAATGAGTCTCTGAATATGAAAGGACATATATGTACATATTTTTATAAGTGCTAGCTGATTTATTTGAAATTATTGACAAGATTTTTCTTCATAATCCAAAAAGAGTCTCTGCTCTTTAAGGGAGTTGGTCATCCACATTTGTTAGCTCTGATTTGTGTGGACTTACTTTAAAAGTATCAGTCTGTATTCTGTAGTTAATATACTTCCTTAGTGCTTCCTTTGTTTTGCTTCTTTTCCTTCTGTTAACATTGATTTCTGTTCTTTGATTATCATTTTTTTACTTTATTATACTGTGTGACATATATACTTCTAAGGCTTTTCCTTTTAACAAAAATACTATGTATTCATACTTTAGTATATACTAAAATCTTACCTTAATTTTCTTTTCAGCTATCTCTTTGTTAACTTCTATATTATCAATGTATAAAACTTTAATTTGAAGTTGCTTTTTAAATATATTAAATTAAATTATTCTGATTATGATTACATCAAATTCACAATTATGTATTTTATCAGTATAATGATTTACTTTTATTGGTCTTGTAAATCATTCCTTTCCTCTATCAGGCTTTTTGGTATTTTGAGACAGGGTCACAGAGTATAGTTGAGACTGACCTGGAACTCACTATGTAGCCCAGGCTGGTCTCGAACTCACAGCGAGCCTTCTGCCTCAGCCTCCCAAGTGTTGGGATTACAGGTGTGTACCACCACACCTGGTTCTCCTCTATCAGGCTTTTTAATTTTCTTTCTATAATATATTCTTAGATATCTTTTATGTATTCTCAAATCCATCAAAATAGTTCTATTTTCCTAAAGTGTAACTTGCTGTTGCCCTCTTATAGTTAAACTAGTCCTTGAAAGTTAAATTTTCCTCTTAGTTCTTGAGTTTTGTTGCTTGGTGATAATTACTTTTCACCTCCATAAGATTTTCTTATTTTCAAGATTTACTATGATTTTAGACAATAATTAATTGTAGATATTTTCTTTTTTAAAACATAGTCTTTACATTTGAAATCATGTGAAATACTGAGAATATTTCAACACAATGTTTTGGCATTTTTATTTTAGGAAAATATTCAAGGATGGCACAATTGTATATTTTGCTATAGCCTGATCGTTCATCAATAAATATATTAAATATGGTATAATGAACAAACTGAATACATTTTCTAAATAATGTATTGTTGACTAAACTATTTCTCTCTTTATAAAAACATACTAGAAAAATTTACCTCTCCAAAAGGAGTTAAAGGACATTGAAACTGTTATTCAGATACCAATACCCTTTCTTGAAAGGTAATCCTTAAGTCTTCACCCTCTACAAAATAAGAAGATGAGGAGCCTAAGTTAAATCACCTCCCTATCCACACAGCTCCACCAACACCATTTCTCAGTTGCCTGTCTCTGTAAAAGTTCATCCATCTATCATCATCACCCCTCTACTTGATTTAACAAATAGAGAAAAACTGACCTTGTTTAAATCACTTGAATTACCAATCCATCTTATATCCCCATCTTATATCTTATGATAGCTTTTGGTTTATAAATTATAAGACTTGTCTAGGATAAGTACATGCTCATGTTTTTTTCCAGCTGCTCAAGTATCACATGATTATGTTTTAGGGTGGGGAGTCATCCTTCTGGTAGCCCAGAGTCAGGCTGGGATGAGCACAGCAGTACACCAGCTGGAAGATAGGGAAAGATACACACGAAAGACCTTGGTCAAATTGGAATTAGAATTTAAGAAGAGATGGGTTAGATTTAAAACATCATTACTGTTCATAGTCTTTGGGGGCAATCTTTGAGTTCCCAAAGAGAATCCAAGGCTATAGAAGAACAAAATATTTTTTTTTTAAATCATACTGTAACTGGGGGCAAAAATCTCAAAAGTGACACCACAGTGTTATCTATGGCAAGCAAGAGAGTAGCACAACTATCCACATAAGATATACAAGGAGAAACTCTCCTCCCAGGATGGAGACTAATTTTCTCTTTCCATCTAGACGGAGAAAATCACTTTGCTTATCTGATTTAGCAGGATAGTGAGTTGTTTTTCTTTACCAAAAAGAAACTGGAGGCCATTCATTGGTTCGGAACTACTGTATATGGGGATTGTAGTCTCTTTTTTTCATTTTCTGGTGCTTCAGGTGGCTTGGGTTCTACCCTGGGGAAATGAATTGAACTATCTATCCCCCATACCTTGATGGCAGAGGTGTGGTTAAAAGAGTTGTGTTAGGATCTTTCCATTTGGAAGTGAGGGTCCTGGGACTCACCCTTCCTCCAGGCCTTGACTAGATCCTAATCACTGGAGCAGACACAGGGCTGACAAATGTTAGTTTCTGGGAGTGGAAGAATCTTTTTCCATATTTCTAGGTGACTCGTTGAAATGTTCCCGGGTGGGTGACATGCTATAGGAGTTGGAAAGTCTCTGTGTCAGTAAACAGGTCAGATATCAGATATCAGATATCCCATAAAGCATTTCATGTGGGCTGAGACAAAGTTTGGATTTAAAGTTTTCTCGGTGCCTCATTAAGGCAGTTAGGAGAAGGGACAGTCACTCCTTGGCTAAAGTCTACTTGAGGGTTTGGTTGTTTCACTCCACTTTTAGTTGGACTGGGTCGCCAGGCAGCACAGAGATGGTATTTAATTCCCAGAGTCTTTACAACTTGCTGTGTAAGTTGGAATGTTAAGGTGAGCTTATTGTCACTCTGGATGGACCAAGGTAGTCGAGAGGGATACTTCCTTTGAAAGGATTTTTATTGCCTCCAGACCTTGTCAGGGTCCTGGTAAGGAAGGCCTCTGTCCACCTCAGAAAGTTTTCTGTGAATATCAAGAAGGGTGTCTACCCCCTGCACAGAGGCATGAGCATGAAATCTACTTGCCAATCTTCCTTGTCATTGTATTGATTCAGGCAATGGAGGTTGATTGTGAACATCACAGAAGGGGAAGCCCTTACAAACCTGGATTACAATGTTGTGGACTCTAGGCCTTTCCAAAAGCCTATGTGCAAGAGCAGATGGCATCCTGTCTTAGGTGGAAGGCATTGGGTAGGGACTTGATGACTTTCCACTGTATCCATTGTAGTACAAATAACTGGATTTCTATATACCATCATTGGCCTTTTGAGATTCCTCATACATCATGAATCAATTGAAGGTCCTCTTTAGGTTACCATGGTTCCAAGGTAAGATTGTGAAATTAGACCATGCAGAGTGTTATTGATGGAGTGGAGTTATTTTGGAGGGAAGCCTATTTAGCAATGGCATATGCCTTTGAATTAGCCTGGGAAAGTTGGTCCAAGGAAGCTTAAAGTCCCCAGAAATGAACAGATAACTACCTCACTCTGAAGATTCACTACCTCTAGGTGGTTAAAGATGTCTGGTCCATGTTTAATTAGGGACTGACAAATAGTCAAAGTCCCCTTTATTTCCAAATGGCAGCACTTGTATGTAAGACCAGAAAGGTATACGAAGAGTCAGTGTGTGAGTGAGTGTGTGTGTGTATGTGTGTGTGTGTGTGTGTGTGTGTGTGTGTGTGTGGTGTAGACATTCTTGCCTTGGATAAATTGAAGAAGCCCAGTGAGGCGATAATTTCTGCCTTTTGAGTTGAAGTTCCAGAAGGAAGTCCTCTCACATTTATGATCTGGGTATACTGACTATGGGTTAGAATGACCAGTTCTAACTGGAGTTTAGAATTAAACTCTCCTAATGCCACCCTTTAGAAAAAGGCTACCATCACTGAACCATGTGCTCTCTGTCTCTATCAACAGCTCCTTCACCAGATCAGGAAAGCTGGCATAATTTGGGGCAATGGTTTAGTCATGGTGTACCCATTGTTAGTGGGGAGGAGGGTTCTGGGTTTAGCACTTTGCATGATTGAAGAGTGATGTCTGTATTTTCAATAACCAATAAGGATGAGCCTTTCTCCAGTCATACACAAATATTCCTTGAGCTCCAGCAAAGGCCTTCACTTGATGTGAAGTGAGAACTGGAAGCTTTTGTCCCAGGGCTATTTTAGAGGCTTCTTGGACTAACAGTTCCATTGAAGCTTTGTTCCTAAGCAGCTAGATGAGACCGTGCTACCCCATTTAGTCATTTAGAAAGTTAGAACACTGGCTGGATTTCTAGGCCCAAATGCTGGGTCAGTACTCCAATGGTGTACAAAAAAAGAAAACAGTCAATTCCAGGATTCCTGAAGTATATGGCTAGAATTACCACTATCAGTCTTACAATATTGGAAAAGATAATAGTACCAATTATGCTCAATCACATCCCTGTTACACTATTTTTACTTGCAATCATGGAATGATTGTTTTTCTCTGAAAATAATGTGAATGTGTATTGGAGGTTGGAAAGTTACCAAAAGAGTTGTTTATTGACATTTTTGTGAGTAAGGAAAAGATTAAGTATTGAAATAAAGAATTATTGTTTTAATTCAAGGAGGCATTATTTAGACAAATAGAAGAAATATATTTAGATGCTTGAAGTTCAGTACTTGGGAAATAATTACTACAGTAACAACTTCAGTAAAAATAAAAAAGAGCTAATTGAATTGAATTACTTATAATTGCTAATCAATTAGAAACACTTCCAGAAAGGTTATGGCATTCTTGGATTTTAAGTTAAATGACTCTTGGAGGACAGAAAGCTCATTAATAATTTCATAGTTAAAAATAAAAAATTAAGATCTAGATTATAGAGGTTTAGACTATTTTTAAAACATTTTAAAATAAAATATTAAAAGGATTGAAAGTTTCCCTTTATAAAAAATGAGATTACA
>NW_022900916.1:46205908-46218507 GCF_012274545.1 Fukomys damarensis | reverse complement strand
TTTACATTCAAATAGCACAAAGCTATGTACTATGATTCCTAATAAAATGCACTACTTATATTTGGTGGAATGAACTTTTAAGAAAATCACATATATAAATAAGCTAAGACTGGTGAGAGTTCAAGCACTCTGCAACAAATTTAAGTCCCCTGTACTACATTAATATTTCCAAAATAGTTGCAAGTTGTGTAACCTTGGAAAATTAATTGAATGCTTTGTATCTCTGGTTTCTGCCCTGTACAGTGAGGTTATAATGGCAACTGCCTCTTAGATATTCTGAAAACTAAATAGTTTAATACGTGCAAAGTTCTTAAACAGTAACTGAAATAAAGAGTAAAGAGGCAAATTTGGTGGCTACTTATCTATTGTAATAATAATAATTGCTAACCATTTTTACCATTATTATACACTTTGCTCTTTGTTTACTTGGACATTTCTCTTTTTGTTGCATACAAAGAATAATTTATTATCTAAACCTCCATGTGCAAGACCTAATTTCCTTCAGATTCTTATTTTGCACATCTGTCTGAAACTACATCCTCTTGTGAATATACTATTTGTCTGTAGCTGTGAAATGAGGAAAGATTTTTCAAAATAAGCATGTACTCCTATTGGTTTTTGTTCATTTGTTTATTTTTTGTTTGCTTTCCTCTCTGCCACTACTTTCCCCTGCTTAATTTATGGGAACTTTATATTCTACAATATGAAATGTCACGTCCAGCAGCCTATACTACACACAACACATTTTTCTTGCCTACCTAAGTTTTTCTCTCTCTTGAGAATCACTGCCGCTGCATGCACATGAAAAATTGGTGAGTAACTGAAAAGTCAATACTTTGTCTGGAAGAAAAGAATCGGCAAACAGTCAAAATAGGTTTGGATGCTTCGTTTTCATGTCATCAATGACTGATTCTTTTACTTAGTGGATAACTGAGAAAAATGTAAAGCAGGCAATACAATTTCCCGGGCAATGTCTATAATGAAAATTAAAAAGACAGGCAGGAGAAAAAGAGGAAGAGGGAGAGATAGGTAAATGAGAGATAGAGAGAAGAAAAAACAAAAGAAAGAGAGACAGAATAAGAAAAAGACAGAGGTTAAAAGAAAACAACTTACTGTGCATTGAAGAGATGTGTTTGATCCATACTTCACAATAAAATGCCTAACCTGTATGTGAGTGTGTGACTATTAAGTTGTAAATGCCATGAATTCATGTTTAAGTAAAAATATAGAAAAATATTTTTAAAACTATGGCTTCTTGCATTCTGTTGCATATATTTATTTTCTCTATATTTTTTGCATCATAACTCAGTCTAAGACTTATGAAGCATAAGTCAAAATTTTTTATAAATAAAATCAATTTTGCTTTCTCACAAAAAAAGCTGCATGTTTTTGTAGACTGAAAAATACCTAAGGAAAGCAAGGCTTTCACTGAAATTTTATCTTTCTTTCAGTCTATATTATAGTTATGATTTATGTAACTTGTTGAAGTAGAATTGTTTTAAACATCGACTGTATATTGTTAGAAATAGTCTAACATGGAAAAATCCCTCATTTGTATATCATACAATAATAATTACACAAATATAATGCCTGTATACTGTAAAATGGCTAATAACAAGCAAACATTTATTTCAAAATTTTTAAAGTAAATTAAGGGTTTAAACAGATGTATTGCTGTGTGAGTAAAGACGATTTGAATAAAATAAAGTAAAATAGGTACTACATTCAAACTCTAGTTTTTCATAATTCTTACAAAGTGATGTGTGTGAGATAAATATTCTATAGAGAAACTCTCAATAAGTCTAATATGTATCAAATAAAGAATGATTAAATTCAAAAAGGTAGAAGTATGATGAGTTGAAGTTGGTGAGCTCACCAAAAGATGGAAAATACAGCCATACCACCATGGACTACACCCAGTGACCCTGTGAGCCAAACTAAACCTTTTCTCCTTTAAGTAGCAGTTGTCAGATATTTTGTCCCAGTGACAGAAAACTGACTAATACAATACCTTCTTTAATATTTTGGGTTTTTACAAAGTACAGTCTCAAAATCCAGACCAAATACTACATATAATGTATTTAGTAGATATTTTATAAATAGCATTCTGTACTTGTGCTTGTACATCATGCCTTTTTCCAGAAATGATTTGTTTCTTTGTATTGATCAATAACTAGTTTCAATAAAAAAATACAATGTATTTTTTCCATACTGGGAGTTGAACCCCAGCCCTACACACTGAGCTACAATATCTGCCATTTTCTATTATTTTTTCGAGTTAGGATTTCCCTTAGACACTAAATTGAACAGTCTGGGCCCATACTTTGATCCTCATGCCTGGCCTCTAACAGTGCTAGGATTTCAGGCATACACCACTATGCTCAGCATAAAATATTTAAATATCTTATAAAATATGAAAAATAAATTACATCAATGTAAAACAGATTCAGGAGGATAGCTACACACCTGAAATTATCTGTAATTTCTAAAGGTGGATCATTTTAAACACATTATTTGTATGTAACATTCTTTTAGCAAAATAATAATGGAAAAATATTCATCCAAATAAGTAATGATATGATTAATGTTCTTTGATACAGATTTGATTGTTTAGCATAGCTTTATGTTTGGAAAAAATGTAAACATAGTACAGAGATTTTACATATACCCCACACATAGTTTCCCCTATTATTAATATCATAAAAGAATATAATGGATATATTACATTTAATGAATAAATACTGATAATCATTATCAACTCTAAGTTGTTTTTCTAACCTTCTTAGTTATTGCTTAATACCCTTTTCTATTCTAGGATTCCTTCTCTGATTCTAAATTATGTTCAGCTATCATGTCTGCTTAGGTTTCTTATGGTTGTAACAAGAACACCTCAGGCTTTCATTTGATGGTCTTAACTTTGATAATTACTTGCCAAAATTTAATAGAATGTCCTTGTACTAGAATCTGTCTCATTTTTTTCTCATGATTAGACAAGAAATACTTTGGGGTAAGAAGACCACAGTGGTTAGATTTTTTTTTTCATTGGTTCTGTTTCTGTTTCTTCCTTTTCTCATATTTATTCCTTTCCCTTCTTAATTGATTGGATTTTTGTCTTCAAGCAGATTTAAGAAATAGTCATTGCATTGTCTTTGCTCCATTCCTTCATAGTTATTAATACTATAACACTGTCAGTGCAGAATCAAATGACACTGTCAATTATATTTTATACTTGGAAAATATCTTAGTTCACTATAATATTCTTAGATTATACTTTCTACTCTTTAAGTTGTCACGGTGGGGTACTGGGCCCTTTTCAAATAGCAATAATCATGCCTCAGAGAAATTTCAATGGCTTCAATACTGCCATGGTGGAAAACTACATTTTCTACTAATCAGGAATTTTTCATTCATGGTAGGCATTTTAATGATTTTAGGGAGAAATTTTTTTTCATTTAAAAATTTTAAATTAGACTGATTTTAACTGGTACACAGAAATAAAAATTATACATATTTATAGAGTACTCTGATACTTTAATACAGTATATGCACTGTACCCCTTCAGTTTAAATCACATTAAATACATCCATGGAGAGAAGTTTAAGGCTATGCCAACTGGCCACCTGTGATGCAAGTTTACCTTTTTTTAATCTCTCCCAGTGATTAATGACCAAAATTACTCTCCTCAAACTTCAATTATCATAATTCCTTGCTATGATATAGCATAAGTAGCCTATATTATTGAATAACATTTCCTTACTCACTGTTTCTTGATCTTTGGAATTTCTTTTCATATTTTCCCAAAGGTTATTTAAATCTTTGACCTGGTTGTTTCAGTATACAAACTGGCACTGTTTCCGTATATAAACTAGCACTGTTAGAGGCCAGGCATGAGAATCAAAGTTTGGGCGCAGACTGTTCATTTCATCTCTCCTCTTTACATCCTATCCTATAGAAAGTTTTGTTAAATCAAATATATTATTACAACACTTTAAATCTTCAAGTCATTTTTTAGAAATTCACTTCTGTGTCATCTTGCAAAACTACACTGTACATATGTTCCTCGCTGGGATTTGCAAAGGTAGTCTGCAGACCTGACTTTCCATTTCTTTTCGCTTTACTTCCTGGGCAGTTTTGCCTTTTTGTTTTCTCAACATGTATTGATTATATCCTCTCCATATCTTGACTGTTTATTTTCCCTGTTTAATCATTGTTTAATTACTGATTCTTTTCTCTGTTAGTCACATTTCGTACCACTGAGAGACTGACAGGCAAAGGAGATAGCTTTAAAGGGTATGCATTCTTTGATAGAACACCTCATCTCTGCCGTGACTTCTATAAGAATGTTAAAAGCTCATCCTGTGACTTCAGGGCCTTGTAAGCTCTCAATCAATGAATATTTAATCAAAGATAATATCTTAAGCAAGAAATTCTGTAATGTGATTGAATTGTTACATTTATGCTGCAAATTTTCCCTGTTTCAACATGTAATTTGAAGTTCATACTTTAAATAAAGATATTTAGAAAACAAAGTTGCTTAGAATTGACATATTGTTGAGTTCACTCATATTTTATTAACCCAAGCAAGCTGCACAGCTAGGCCTGATATTGGAAAACAAATGCACAAGCCAGCCAGGGGAAAGCATTGCAAATGCCAATAACAAGTGGTATATTCATCTCACAGAATGGAGGGAAGAAATACTCAGGAACAACAATGCAGGACCAGGGATTTAGCTCAGTGGTTCCGCTGCCTGCCTTGAAAGCACAAAGACCCATGTTTGATCTCCAGTACCCACCAAAAAAGAATGCAATGCACCTTAAACTTCTCCATGTTTTCATGTGAGTAGCACTTTCTACAACTCATCAATCCTACTAAGAGTAAGACAAAGATAAATCCTGTTTTCTCCTTCATATTTGAGTCTAATATATATCAAGACTTCTGCTGTCTGTGTGACCATTTTACGACCTCTTGTGTTTTAGACTTCAGTAATCTTGACTGCAAATACACTTGGGTGTGTTTCCAGTTTCTAAGATTCTCTTACTTAAAAGCCTCTAGTGTAATGGTCATACATTTAAATAGTGAATGAGAATAGTAGTTTCATGCAATCAAATTCTGCTATTTTTACATTATCTGTTCAAGCAGTAATTTTGACAAGGATCTTTAAATCAATAATAAGCACTCTGATATTGTTTCATACAAATATCTTTAAATATCACATACAAGTTAGTGTTATGCAATGCATATCTTCACATATTTAAAATACAATGTTCTGGGTGGTTAACATAGTCCTATAATTCTGTTAATGCTTTATTTACTACCTATGAGTATTACTATTATCAGAAGACTAGGCATTTAATTCATTTAAGAATTTAATTTATACTATAATTTCTACTCTTCATTCATCTTGTTAATTTACCAGTATTTTAAATTAAACTTTTCAGGTAGTAAATTTTCTATGAAAATCACTAAATTTTTTTAAAAAACTATAATTATCAAAATGTACACTTCAATTTATTGCACATTTAATAAAATGGTGTTCTTCAACTATCTGCCCTGTTCTATGAGGATCATCTTAGTTAAATTCTCATCAGTCAGGCACAATACCTGACATCAACAACTTAAAGACCAAACAATTTATTTTACCTCACAGTTTATAGCAGTTTCTGTCCACGGTTGGTTGGCTTCAAGGCAGGCTGGCATGGCAGAGGGATACTGCAGAGGAGAAATAACTCAAGCCTAGTACCACATCCTTAACACACACTTACACACCCTAGATTCAGCCATCTCTGAAATACCTTACTTGTCACTGCATGTGGTTTTGGGGGAACATCTAAGTACAAGATATAAGAATGACCTACAAACTAGTAGATTAATTGTAGATCTTTGTTATGATTTATATCTAATTGTCCCCTGAGAGTCTGTGTGCTCATAGGTGGAGCTCTTGGAGAGATGATTGGATAATGGGCATGTGATAACTCATCAGTGAATCAATCTACTGATCAGTAAAATGTGATGCTGGGAATGAAGCCTGCTGGAGGAGGTCAGTCACTGGGGGGCATAGCCTGGAAGGGGTATTTCCCTCTTTCTTCCTTTTATCTCTCTCTCTGCTTCCCACTGTTATGGCTTGAGTTATTTCTCCTCTGCAGATGATCCTCATAGAACAGGGCAGATAGTTGAAGAACACTATTTTATTAAATGTGCAATAAATTGAAGTGTGCATTTTGATAATTATAGTTTTTTTAAAAAATTTAGTGATTTTCATAGAAAATCTATACACAGAAAACATTCCCAGAACATTTGTATAACCAGAATTACAGAAAAATGAAACAACATAAGAAAAGATGAAAAACCACTATATTAGTTTTCTATTAAATTTGATTTCTAATCCCAATGCAAGTCATCTTATCTATTGCAAAGCTAGAGATATCCATGCCCATATCTACTCAATGAAAGCTTTTAAATAATGAAATAGTGCTTGTATGACACCTAAATATAAGATAGTGGATAACCAAAGGTATATGCTTTGGCAGGCCTTCCTTAAGGTTACTACTGATCTGTAACTTCTGTAATTCTTACTTTTAGTGTTCAAAACTGAGACACCAAAAGCAATTCAAATTAAGAGTGAATTGCCAGGTGTGGTGGTGCATGCCTGTAATACCAGCACTTGGGAGGCTGAGGCAGGAGGATCGCTATGAGTTCAAAACCAGCCTGGGCTACATAATGAATTCCACTTCAGTCTCAACTACATAGTGAGACTCTGTCTCAAAAAGCAAAAGAAAAAAAAAAGAAATTAAGAGTGAATCTTTTTGTGAGGTTTAATACTGTACATATTTTTCATATATTTGCACATAATGTAATTTAAAATTAGATATCTACAGGCCAGAGATGTAGCTCAGTGGTACAGCAACTGCCTGGCCTTGAGTTCAATTCCCAATACCCTCCCAAAATAGATATATATTAGGTCTTAGTTACTTTTTTGTATTGCTGAGACAAAATACCCAAAATTAAGGAAAAAAAGTTTTATCTTGACTCTCACAGTTGTAGAGGCTTCAGTCCAAAAATTAGCTGGCTCAAAGAAGCAGAGTGGCATGGCAGAGAAGCACCACAGAGAAAAAACAGTTCACGGCAGGCAGAGGCAGCAAAACAGCAAAGAAGCAGCAGTTCACAATATCAGCCCTCTTTCATGCCCTCATATTCTATCCATGCTACATGCCCTTTGGGAGGGTACCACTCACACACACAATCGGCTTTCCCATTACCAACACTCAGAACTATGCCAAAATGATCAGTGGACTTGGTAACCACACACCTGCGGCACACCACCCAGTTGACTATGCCCAAAGCAGGCAGCAAGAATTACAGGCTGTAAAGAGTTAATCCCATGATTGACTTGTTTTAAGAAACTACTCCAACCAAAGCCAAGGTCACAGTGACTCGAACCCAAATTCTGTTGCCAGAATTAAAACCTTTAACAAAAAGACAAGGCTATTTGTTACTTACATCCTATATCTTGTCTGTCCTGTTCCTGACACAAAAATGCTTTGTCTCATCTTTTATAATCCTTGCCTGCATCAGCAATGTATCCCTAGCAACCACACATAGCCTCCTTACCCCAGTTTAATAATGATTGTGTCACCAATAAATATCAATGCTTCTGGCTGTTCAGGGCCTTTGCTGTTTGCTCAGGCATTGGCAATCCCAGATGCCTATCTCACTCTTCTTTTTCTTTTTCTTTCTTTTTTTTTGGTACTGGGGATCAAACCATGCTTAATCCTCACTCTTAAGTCTTTCTTCTCACCTTACATCATAGCACTGAGTAGAAGATCAGGATCCACTGCAGGTGGATACGCAACCTTAATTCCAGCATCACACACTTAATCTTAGATACACACATTCTAGATCCAACCACATCTGAAAAGCCCCACCTATGACCTCATGAGGTTTTGGTGGGACATCTAGACACAAGCCATAAAGTGTCAATATCTTATTTTTATTTTTTTCTTTCAATTATTCTCTAAATACAAAATAATTAAATAGTATAAATATAAAATCTACTCAAATAAATATATAGAAAAAGTTCAATTATGTTACCTAAATCTCTTTTCTTACACCCTTAAATATGTAATACTTAGCATATTGCTTTGAGTTTTTCTGCAATACAATTTAGGCATATGTAGAAACACAATTACATACCTTTGGTATATTGTCATTCTAAGGGATATTTGGATGAAGAAAATGAAGTTCATAAGTCTAATCAACTTAAGCATATAATTAGATGAGACTTAAATAATTATATAAAATAATAAGTAATCATTTGAATTGGTATATTTTAAAGGCAGATGTTATAACTGGCTTTGCCACTAAAATCAATATTGCAATTATATGTACACATATTACAATTACATATAGCAATTGTTTTTACCACAAAATATTTTTATAAAAATATCACATGGTTGAGTTGAACTGTGATTGAAAACCTTCCAAAAAGGTAGTAGCAGCTCACCTTTGCAAACATGCTATGTTAGAGGGCTTCTGTCTTGCAGGAAACCCATGCTTCTGGTTTCTTAATTTTCATGTTGTAGGCACCAGCAAGTGCTCTAGAGTGTCAGTTCGGCTCCACTAGCATCAATACTTCACGCTTTATTAAATAATGATCACTCCCCAAGACACTCAATAAAATTAGCAGCTTTATAACTTCTTGCTTTTACCACCAGGGATTTGCCATCATAAAATGTCTCAAGGGGAGGGGAAATTCTGCCTTGTAAGTCAAGAGAGAGAGAAACTTTTCTCTTGTGGAAATAATAGTCTGAAATAATTATTTTGCACAAATGATGACTGTTTTATGTCAAGCTTTGCCACATATTAAGTCAAGATCAATCTGAGTTACTTTTCTTGTTGCTGAGACAAAAGACCCAACAACAAAGTTAAAGGAGGAAAAGTTTATTTAGCTCACAGTTTGTAGAGGTTTCGGTTCATAATTGGCTGCCTCCAAGGCTGGTGGGATGGCAGAGGAGGACTGCAGAGGAGAGCCAGTCCAGGGCAAAGCAGGACAGGCAGAAAGCAGAAGGCAACAAGCCACCAGCAAGGACAAGTGATGACTTTCTTTCTGTCTCTTATATCTTATCCCAGATACTCACCGTTAGAGCAGGTAGCACTCATAGTCTTAATCCTATCCTAGCATCACATACCTAGACCCAACCATCTTTGAAAAAGCCCCACATACAACTGCCTGAGGCTTTTGGAGGACATCTAAGCACAAGCCATAATAGGATCACTTCTTAAATATTCTCTTTTATTATTGTTACTTCTTCAATCTGGAATTCTTTAAAAATAAAGTTGAAAATGGAAGTTTTTCTTATTATGTAGGCTGGTTAAGGTTTGACAAAATCTTATTTTGGGAAAGACAGGTCAGAACATTGGGGTAGAGATATAACACACTGGCATAGAGCTCCAGATGGTGAGTCATGCATGGTGCTGAGAATTATAATAGTAAGAAGTTGGTGCTGATGGCATAATAGAGATCTAGGGTTGTTTTAAGGAATTTTTCTCTGAATCTCTGACTTGTAGCCTGAGATAAAAGGAAAAAAAGACTAAAACCTATAAAAACCACATGGAGGAAAAATAAAAATTTTACCATGTAAAATAATAAATAAAAGTACTTCATTTATATTAAAATGTCTCTATTTCTTCTACTTTGTTTTAACTAGTGCTTCATATTGCATGTGAGGAAAAAGTTGAACCCAATTCTTGCTGTATACTTACTAAATGTTTATTTACATAAACAAAATCTGACACCTATTTATGAGTAATTTTGGAAAACAATGATTCTCACTCTTTTATCTATCCACCAAAACCTAATTATTGAATTTAATTAAGTGAAATATGAATATATGAATATAAATTCCATTTCAGATACTGAATATACATACCTATACACAAAGCACTCAGATATATTTTATAGCCAAATATAGGGAATGTGACAAGATAGTGTAATAATATTTCTTAAGGACAGATAATAGAGAATAGTCCTGTTTCCTTATACCATACTCTGTGTAATTGCTAACACTAACAGATCACTAACAGAAAGGAACAATTTCCACAAAGGCTATAAGGACTTTAGTTTCACTCCATAATGGACTAACAGACCTGGCAAGTGAATAACTGTAAAACTGGAGAATATATGACACAACAGTTTGTAGACCTCAGATAAACATCAGGAATAGACTATAATCCAGGACAAAATGGAAGGAAAGGTGTAAGCAAAGAATCACTTGTCCAGGATTTTACCTTCAAGGCAGTTTCTGAGCAACATCTCAAGAAGGAAGAATTGAAGCAGATAATAGTGATCTCACTGAGTTCCTGAGAGCAGAATAGGACTTGAGAAAGATAATACAGGTATAGCATGCAGATTAAAGTATTAGTAAAGTGAGATACATGCAGAAAAGGGGATCAAGAAGTCTAAAGGAAGTCCCCATTTGTCTCTCGTTGCATATAAGGCATGCACAATGTGAGGCTGAAATATGAGACAAAGAACTGTTAAGGGTTAAAAGATCAGTGATCCTCAAAGATTTCACAGGATTGGAAAACCTTAAGGCTCTTTTCATCCTGAGTGAAGACACCTTGCTGAGAGCTTGAATACCAATTAAAAAGTAATAAATTTGGAGTAAGGTTCAGACAGCTCTAGAGAAAATTCTACTGCAGTACCATATTAATGAACCTGAAAAACAATGCTCAAAAGCACAAAAATCATTTGTAAATAACTTAGTTGTCAGGAAAACAAGAGTCAATACTGTTTAAAACTCACCACCATCATTGTTACTGGTATCTAAAAAAGTTAGATGTGCAAATCATAGCAAATAGTAGCAAACATAATTAATACAAGCAGACCAAGAAATGGCAGAAAATGTATAATTAAGAAATGTGGATTGCAGAGGAACTATTATAAATATGTTCAAGAATTTAAGAAATATAATTTTTAAAACACATGAAATATAAAAATATATCTAAAATATTTTAAAATGTAAAACACTCTGAGTATCTTGCAAATAAAAATTAACTAGATGATGCAGTAAATTGATGCAAAGATTTCTTCTGATAAATAAGTGAACTTGAAGGCACAAGAAACAAAATTAGAAAAAATAAATTTTAGGGCCAGGGATTTAGCTCAGTGGTTCCACTGCCTTCCTCGCAAGCGCAAGACTCTGAGTTCGATCCCCAATACCAAAAAATGAAGCTAAATTAAAATGTTAAAAAATTTACAATGAACAGTAATTCAGTGACATATGGAACAACATCAAATGGGAGAATGTTCTTGGCATTACATTCTTTGATGGGCATACATGGAGACAATCAGTATCAGAAGAAATAATGGCTATGTTTTCTATGTTTTTTCTTCTTCTTGGGAGACAGAGAACATAAGAGAACATTTTCCTCACATTCTCCATAAGAAATAAACATTATCCACAAATTCATCACAGGGAGGTGATATCAATCACAAACTGAATGAGAGATAAAATACATGAATTGTACTTTTTATAGAACAAGAGACAAAATGTTAGCGTTTAGAAAAGCAAATGAGAATAAAACTTTAAAGAATTTTCAAAATGTCAAGGCCAGAGAGACAGGTAAGATCTTAGCTGAAGCTGCAGGACAGCAAGTTCAAGCCAGCCTGGGCAACTTAGCAACTTAGACCATATCTCAGACGAAAGAAGTGTTTAAAATCCTGGGTTCACACACAAATAAAAATAGAAAAACTGCCAATACCTGATTTCTGTCCTCTGTTTTTCACTGACAGTCGTGCACTTAGGTACTTTTTGGCCACGTGGGAAAAATTATCTAACGTTCAGAACTACCAGTAACAAGAAAAAGAGAAAAAAATATTTTTGAAAATGAAATATTTCCTGTCATAGGAGACTCTTAAGCACATTCTCCATGTAATCATTTGTGTGAATTTTTAACACTAACGAGGGATGTAAAGCACTAATTCAAGTTAAAACATTTCAGTTTACAAGTTTCAGCAGTTCAGTTTGATAAGAATTATAAATAAAACTATTAAATTGTCTTGGACAATGCCAGCATTTGGATTTTTAAAAAACAAATAAAATTTTTATTGACAGCAATTAAAAATAGATTACATTCATAGGTTCAATTCCCAGTTCAGCAAATTTTAAAAATTAAAGAATCTTAGCTCTAGAAGAAATGATCCCCACTTGCAATGACAATGCCTAATGTTTAATGTTTAAATTGTTTTTTAAAAAATAAATGTCCTCCCAAATGAAGAAAGATTCTTGGTTAAAGTGGTTGATAACAGAACTAGAGCAAAGATATACAATCTACACATGAAAAATCATATGATTCTAGAAAGTATAAAAGTGTTTAAAACAAATGAGTCCTGTTGAAAGAATAAGAAAAACTCTTTGAAAGAGCTCTTAATAACTAAATCACACACACACACAAAAAAAAATTGAGCAACAAAATAAATAGTGGTGTTTGGGGGTGACAAGTCATAGAAATAAATATTCACAAATCCAAACAAATGGAAGAAAGAATAAAATAGAGAGTTTTTTTTTAAAAAAAAAGAGACAAGGAAAGAAAGCGCAGA
>NW_022900916.1:46194541-46205773 GCF_012274545.1 Fukomys damarensis | reverse complement strand
TTTTTTTTTAAAAAAAAAGAGACAAGGAAAGAAAGCAGAATGAACAATATTCATTGAAATAGCATTGCAATTAGAGATTGAATACCTACCCTTCTAAAATCGCATCAGGAAATTTTGGTGAAATTGAAAGACTGTTAAATTTAGAATTATATCCAAAGTACTTAGAATAAGGAGAACAAAGCTAAACAACTTACAATTCCTAAGTTGAAGCTTTATTTTCAAAACAACAATAATCAAGACAGTATAATGGCAGATGTGTTGTGTACATATATCAACTACCCACAATGAATATAATCAGTATATATCTAGAGATGGGAGAGGCAGGTGGGAAGGAAAGGAATTAAAAAGAATTCAGATGCGTTAAGTACGTCTTCTCGCTAAGGTGAATGTAAACATTATATACTGCAAACCTGAACTAATAAAATAAATAAATAAGTAAATAAATGTTATAAAAATATAAAACTAGTTTATTAATAAACATGTTACAATGAAAAAAAGAAAGAGAAATACAGAACACTAGATTCAAATAGGGAACCCAGAAATACATTGGTCTTCACATATATATGCAACTAATTCTGACAAAAATACTGAGATAATATAATGAGAAAATGTCAATCTTGTCAATAAGTGTTGCTGGAATAATTTCATGTTCATATTCAATAAATAGATATGTCAATGTTGAACTTATGACATTAAAAAATTAAACATTGTTCATAGACCTAGAGAAGTAAAAATTAAATTTCAGGAAAAAACTTTCAGTCGAGTCCATAGAAGTGAAGATCTATTAAACAAGTCACAAAAACCTGATAGCCATACAATAATAACAACAATAATAAATGATATACTGACCTCCATGTCAAGAACACCTATCCTTCAAAATATACTTCACTGAAAATGAAATATAAGCTATAGTCTAGAATATAGACTATATTCAAGAAATACATTTGTTAACTATTATTTATGATGAATAAAAGCCACTTATACTTATTGTTAACTGTGCAATAACCTCCCAAAATAAAACAAAATTGGACACTTCATCATAGAGAATATGTGACTAGCACATAAGTGTCTTAAAATATGTTCAACATCTTTGTTAGAGAAATACAAGATAAAACCACTAGAATAAATAATTTAACATTATTAAATGTTTATAATTTGAAATCGTTTTCTTTCTTTTCTTTTCTTTTTTGAATCAAACTCAGGCCATTGTTCAGGTGGCAGCACTACTGAATTAACCCTGGCTCTGAAATCTTTTTCATTGCCAATGAGAATGCACTATGTCACAGAAGCTATCACTTTCTTCTGATATTGGACAAAACTGTATTCATTCAAGGGAGTATAGCTATAGACTAGTTCTTTCTTAAAAGTTAAATGTGAAATTACACTTGTTAGGAGATCGCACATGTTAAAATATAACCCCCCCCAGCCATTTTATATCTTACTTCCAGGTTCTTTCCTGACTCTGAGTCCTTTCTCCCGCCGAAATTATAAAGCGCGAAATTCAAAAGACAACCTGGCTTGTGATAGGATAACAAAGACTGCTTCTCGCAAGGAAGGATCTTCCGTTGCCTGCCCTATAAATATCCCAGTATTTCCTCCCCTTGCTCTCTTGCTCTCTGCCTTCCTGCCTCCCGCTCGCCTCCCTATAATAAAAATTTCCTGCCGGACCTCTCGGTGCGTGAGTGGCATAATTGGGTAAGGGGCACCCAAAGGGGGCTCGAGACCCCTTTCACTGGTGTCAGAAGCAGGATCTGGGATTGCCAGACCCACAAGCTAAAACGCCTGAGGCCCAAAACCCAGATTCTAGGGCGCCCCTGCTCAGCCCCCGCCCAACGTCCGCAACCATTCTCCTCATCGCCATCTTCGCAGCCACCACCGACCTGCTGATCTTCCAACCCACACTTTTTTAGGGTAAGTTCCCCTTTCTGAAAAGTCTTCAGGGTAACAGGGACCCCAGACCTCAGACCACCCACTGGGATCACATTTGGGACACGGCCGGGCGCCAAGCTCTGTCCTCACTCTCTCGCAAACCAGGTTTGCCACATTTGAGCTAAGTAGAGGACTTAGCTTCACTTAAAGTCCTATCTTGTGTGAGGGACACCTTCACAAGAAACCGGGTTTCCATCCTCTAGACCAGGTCTAGAGAAGAGGGGGTCTTATCAGAACTCTCGGAGACATCTGGGCTTCTGATAACCTCCTTATCCCAGTGGTCATGGGCTCTGGCTCCTCCATACCCACAGACTCTCCTTTGGGATGCTTACTCTGGAATTTGGAGGGTCTTGATTTAAAACCCAAATGGCTAATTCGCTTGTCTACTCAAATTTGGTCCCAATATAAATTAGATAATCAAAACGTCTGGCCACCTAACAGCTCCTTTGAATCGGGTCTAATTAGAGACCTTTACAACTTATGCGAGTGACAAGGAAAATGGTCGGAGATCCCATATGTCCAAGGCTTTTCCTATCTTGCTAATCAGCCCTCTCTTTGTTCCACTGCCAAAACTGCTCCAATACTTTTGCTGACTCAAAGCCTTTCCGCTACCAACTCCTCTCTTTCTGACTGTCCCACCCAACTCAATCAGGCAGATGATCCACCTCCTTATCCTGCAGCAAAAATTCCTTCCACTCCTCCCCCTACTCCATCTGACTCCTCCCAACCCTCTGAATCTCCCGCCTCTCTCATTTCCCCTGGACCTCCCACTGCCCCACCTCATGCGCCAACTCCACCCCTCACTCGCTCCAGGTCACACAAGGGCCACACAATGGTGCCCTTGCGCGAGGTAGCTGGAGCCGAAGGAATTGTCCGCGTTCATACTCCTTTCCTATGTCTGAACTAGCTCTCATTCAGGCCAGACTTGGTTCTTTTACAGCCGACCTGACTACCTTTATAAAACAATTTCAACTTTTGACTCAGTCTTACCAACTAACTTACCATGATCTCTTTGTAGTTTGAACCAATGCCTTAACTCCCGAGGAAAATAGAAGAGTGCTGGACCAGGCTCGTGCACATGCAGACCAAGAACATTTAACCAACAATCACCACCCGGCAGGTGCTGCTGCAGTCCCTGATCAGGACCCAGAATGGGACTACAACACAGAGGTGGGAATTGCAGCTCGAAACAGGTACCAAAATTGTCTCCTTCATGGGCTCTGCAGAGCTGCCATGAAGGCCATTAATTATGAAAAGCTTAATGAAATTATACAAGACAAGAACGAAAATCCATCCACCTTTCTAAAAAGGCTAACTGATGGCCTCCGTCAACATACCAAACTAGACCCTGAGTCTGTGGATGGTCAGAAATTAATTATGATGCATTTCTTTGCTCAGAGCTACCCTGACATTAGACTTAAGCTATAAAAGCTTGATCAGGGGCCCTTGACCCCTCAGGCAGAGGTTCTGGCCACAGCATTCAAGGCTTACCATGGCCGAGATGACCTCAAAATTACAAAGAAATATCAATTATTAACACAAGCTCTTAATTTGACTAGTCCACCTATGCCACAGGAAAGAAAACCCCTACAAAAGAGCTCCCAACCACCAGGCCCCTGTTACAAGTGCCATCAGGAAGGCCACTGGGCAAAGGACTGTCCTAATCCCAGAGTGCCAACTAAGCCCTGTCCCAAATGCCACCAGAGGGGACATTGGGGCACAGACTGTCCCTTGGCATCCACCCGCCATCAGATCATCAGCCCCACAGCTTCCAAACATGCGGACCTGATAGGTCTAGCGACAACGGAGGGAAAATGAAGAGGCCCTGACACATCTGGCCCAATGCGGATCACCACCCAGGAGCCCAGGGTAACCTTGACTGTGGCAGGTAGGACCATTTCTTTCTTATTGGATACTGGTACCAGCTTCTCTGCACTTCAAGAATACTGGGGGCCTACCTCCCTTTCTCAGACTTCTATTGTTGGGGTGGAAGGACAACTACAGCACCCTTGCCAGACTCCCATACTATCAAGCACAATTGGTGACTTTTCTTCCTTCCTTCATTCCTAGTCCTCCCATCCTGTCCCGTTCTCTTATTGGGTCATGACATTTTATCTCAAATTGGAACATCCATTCATTTTTTATGGTGAAGCCCTTCCAGCACTCTGACAACTTCCCTCTGCCTGGTACTATCTCAAGCCCTCCAATCCTCATCTTCCCAATCCACTTGGACAATTAGCCCCTCTCTTGTTAATCCTCAAGTATGGGATATCTACTCTCCCTCAGTAGCCAAATGTCCCCCTGTCAAAATTCTCCTTAAAAATCCCTCACAATTCCCTAACTTGGCACAATATCCCCTTCCCCACTCTAGCTTAGAGGAATTAAACCCCATAATCCATGATCTCTTACAAAAGGGACTCCTGAGACATGCCAACTCTCCCTATAACACCCCCATTTTAGCAGTAAAAAAACCCAATGGGACATACCGATTGGTTCAAGACCTTAGGCTCATTCACTCAGCTGTAGTTCCTATACATCCTATCGTGCCAAACCATATACACTCCTGTCTTCCATTCAATCCGATGCCACTTATTTTTCTGTTTTAGACCTCAGAGATGCATTCTTTTCTATCCCCTTACATAAAGACTCTCAAGATATTTTCTTATTCACCTGGACCGATCCCTTCACCAATGGGTCTACCCAGCTTACCTGGACTGTCTTGCCTCAGGGTTTTAGAGATAGCCCCCACCTGTTTAGTCAAATTCTAACACAAGATCTTTCTCTTCTCCAACTCAAGGATACACAATGTATTCAGTATGTAGATGACCTCCTTCTCTGTGCTCCTTCATTACCCACACTCCAGCAAGACACTTACACACTCCTAAACTCTATCTCTCAGAAAGGATATCAGGTGTCACCAACAAAAGTCCAACTTTTCAAACAACAGGTCACCTATTTAGGAGTGTCTTTAACACATCCCATTCCACCCCCAATGGCAGTTCATTTCTCAAAGATCTCACCAGGAGGGTGGGATATGCCATAGTATCCCACTCTGAAGTCATAGAACAAGGGTCCTTACCCACCCAAACTACTAACCAACAAGCAGAGCTCATAGCCCTTACTCAAGCATTTATATTGGCCTCAGGAAAATGACTTACTGTATATACTGATTCCAAATATGCTTTCCATATACTTCTCTCACATGCAGCGATCTGGCAAGAAAGAGGATTCTGCACCACAAAGGGCAACTCAATCCAAAATTCCAAGTTCATTATAGAACTCTTACAGGCATCCAGGTTACCATCGGCAATAGGTATTGTCCATTGCAAAGCCCACCAATCAGACACATCACAAGTATCTAAGGCAAATAACAGGGCCAATCAGGCTGCAAAAGAGGCTGCCCTAAACTCACAAAACATCCCAAACTCTAACTCTATGCTGCCCCTGACTACAACAGGTCCTTCAGATGGCCCAGATACACCCCCCAAAGTCCCTCCTATAACCAGAGATCAGCTTATCTACCTACATAAACTTTTCCATCCCGGTTATAAGACCTTACTGGCCTTTCTAGAACCAATAACTTCTCTTTCTCCTTCAGATAAATTGTTCCTCCAAAACCTGACCTCCACCTGCCTCATATGTCAAAAATCTAACCCCTCTACCAGGCCCACCCCCTTTCCCACACACCAAGCAAGAGGCACATTACCAGGCATGGATTGGCAGATAGACTTTACACATATGCCTAGGATAAAAAAATATAAATATCTGTTAGTACTAGTAGATACTTTCTCTGGATGGGTCGAGGCCTACCCTACTACAAACAAATGGGCCTCCACTGTTTCCCTTTTGATTTTTAAAGAACTCATTCCCAGGTTTGGACTCCCACCTCCTTCCAATCTGATAATGGACCTGAGTTCACCTCTCGGATAACTCAGGGCCTCACCAAATTCATGGGAACTTCCTGGCATTTCCATATCCCATTCCACCCCCAATCTTCAGGAAAGATAGAACGTACCAATAGGTCTATCAAATCCACCCTCACTAAACTGACCTTAGAACTCCACGTAGATTGGGTTACACTCTTGCCCCTTGCTTTAATAAGGTTGAGATCCCTACCCAAAGCCCCTCTCTCTTTGAAATAATGTTTGGACGCCCCATGCTGCCTCCAGGACTAATCCCCCAAGCCTCCCCTCTTCCTCCAATAATGTTTGGACACCCTATGCTGCCTCCAGGACTAAACCCCCAAGCCTCCCCTCTTCCTCCCACCCTATTAATTCCCTTACTTAATTACATGTGGGTCCAGTTATGGCAACATGTTGATTCATTATTACCCTGCCCCATATCAGACCTCCCGCCTTCCTACCAACCCGGAGACCAGGTCCTCCTGGCTTCACCTAATGAACAAAGAGATCCCCTTAAACCTAAATATCAAGGACCATTTACAGTAGTTCTATCCACTCCAACCACAGTAAAACTAAAATCTCTCCACGGCTGGTTCCACTGTTCCCGACTTAAACCATTTTTACCCACTTCTTCCCTTCCCAACCATTCAACAGATTCTCCTTCAACCTACTCTGCAACCCATATGGGACCTCTCAAGGTAAAACTTACTAAAATTACAGAAAAAACACCTGACTTGAACTTGGATGCACGAGAGATCTCCAACACTCAAAACATCTAAGTGCCTCCATGGGATATTGTGAAGTATTTGCCGTTACATCCTTGCTTGATGTGTTAAGCCTTCTCCTGATAGTTCTTAGTGGAATACTCCTGGGAATAGGCTTGGCTTCTGCAGCTCCTTCAGATTTTACATTAAGACATAGAATAATATTGATGCTAACTTATTATTTGATTATTAGTGTGTTTGCCTTCCTTGCCTGCTTAAGATAGGTTAAGATTTACATCTCCTATAACTAAGAGATAACCAGTTGGGTCTCTGAGGCCTGGTTCCAGGGATCCCTTTGTCAGTTCACACCAGATAAAATTGAGACTTTCACTTTCCTTTTACTCTTCATTATTTCTAAAATGACTCACCTCAGTTCTTAGAGTCTCCCCTCGACTAAAATCCGGCCTCAGTTCCCCTCCTCACTGACCAACCTGTATGTTTAAGTTTTTCTTACAGATAACTCCAATGACCGTCAGCTCACCCACGCCCAACGACAGCATAGCCAACTGCACATCAGGCTAACTCCCACCCCCTAGGTTGATTCATAGCCCCAATTCAGCAGGAAGTAGATACAGAAGACAGACTCTCCGCCCCTTTTTCTGCCTGCCATGGACATGTTGGCTGTCGATTGTCATCCAAAATCAAAGAGTGGGGAATGTTAGGAGATCGCACATGTTAAAATATAACCCCCCCAGCCATTTTATATCTTACTTCCGGGTTCTTTCCTGACTCTGTATCCTTTCTCACACCGAAATTATAAAGTGCAAAATTCAAAAGACAACCTGGCTTGTGATAGAATAACAAAGACCGCTTCTCGCAAGGAAGGATCTTCCATTGCCTGCCCTATAAATATCCCAGTATTTCCTCCCCTCGCTCTCTCGCTCTCTGCCTTCCTGCCTCCCACTCGCCTCCCTATAATAAAAATCTCCTGCCAGATCTCTCGGTGTGTGAGTGGCATAATTGGGTAAGGGGCACCCAAAGGGGGTGTGAGACCCCTTTCAACACTGGTCTATCATTCCTTAATATTTTATTTTTATTTTTAAAATTTTATTAGTATGTTTTAGATATACATAATAATAGTCATTATTTGTAATTGTATCTGTACATAATATATCTTGATTCTTCTTTTTTCCCCTTTTCCTCCCCTTCCTTCAACCCCTCTTCCTCTCCTTATTTAAAAGAGCTTTATTTCCATTTTCCCTCTATTCCTTCTTTTCCTTTTTCCTTCTTTTTTTCCACCTCCCCCTTCCCTAGTTGCCCTTCCAATTTGAACATTTTCTTTGTAATTCACAGTATCTAGTATATTAGTATATCTAGTCCTTATTTACAGTTTTGATTTCTCACACTAAATATTTGTGATATTTGAACATATCTGTTCCATTTATTTCCCTTAAGAGTATGGCCTTACGGTGCATCCATTTACCTAGAAATGTCTCAAGCTTATCCTTATTTGTGGCAGAGCAGAACTCCTTTGCGTATATTTTAAAACACACATGCACATCTTTATCCATTTTGGGCTGTTTCCAAGATTTAGCTATTGCAAACTGTGCAGCTATAAATATGGGCATGTAAATATCATGGTGGTATGATGCTTTAATTCTTTTAGGAAGAAATCAAAATGGGAAATAGCTGGGTCAAATGGAACTTCCAGTTTTAGTTTTTTTAAGAAGCTCCACACTGATTTCCACAATGATTGCACCAGTCTATACTCCCACCAACACTGGAGAAGGGTTTCATTTTCCTTCCAGCCACTACAGCATTAGTTATTGGTTGATTTTTGGATAATAGCCCTTATTTCTGGAATGAGATGGAATCTCAGTGTTGTTTTAATTTGCATCTATGGAATGACCAGTGATATTAAATGTTTTTTCATATCTTCATTTGCCATTTCTACTTCTTCATCTGAGAAGCATCTGTTCATTTCAGATGCCCATTTTTGGATTAGGTCTTTAATTTGGGAGTCTTTTTTTTTTCAGTTCTTTACATATTCTAGATAATGATCCTTTGAGGAATAGCTGGCAAAATTTTTCCCACTCTATAGTTTGTCTTTTCACTCTATTTGTGGTTTCTTTTGATATGCAAAAGCTTGTTAGTAACATGAGATACCAGTTTTGACTCCTTGTGATATTTCCCATACAACTCAGGTTTTGTTGATAGTCTTTGCCTACACCTATGTCTTCAAGAGTTCTACATGTTCTATGTTTCAGCAGTTTTAGTGTTTCTGTTTCATTATTTAGATCTTTTATGAACAAAAAGGTACTAGAAGAGAAGCATGTTGGAGGAAAAAGTAACATTAAGCAAGCTTTGGGAACTGGTGAAGAATACAGGAGGAAGAGAAAGAAGGAAAAAACAGAAACAAGAACAGAGGAAAACACATAAAACAACCCTAGAAGCAATGTCCTCAATCATATAAAAACAATCAAGAAAAAGAGAAAAAAACTTGAAAGAAAAGCAGAAAAACAAATGTCCATTTCAGGGAGTGTCTCTGCTGACACTGGTTGACACAGGGAGCAGACAGGAATCCATTTTGACTGATCCCAGCAAACCAGCAGTAGAATTACACAGTGGTAGATAATAGTAGCAAACCTGGGCCTTTAGTTCCACTAAAGTTCAAGCTGCTTCTAGTTTCTTGCTATGAGGCAGAAACCTGAGTTTTTCAGCCTGCACAACCCCAAGTGCCTCCTGCTGACTTGAACTCAGCTCCCTGCCAGCTTGCACTTGGCTGCCTGACCTGCTGGTTTGAACTCAGTTGCATCTCACCCTGACAATTTAAGCCACTAGATGGAGCCAACCCACAGCCGCTCCGAGTCCTGACTTCCATTGATCCTTTTACAAAATGGCTACCAGCCTATCACCCTCTCCTAGGGGGTGTCTCAACCCTACAACTCACCAGCCACTGCAGTCCGCAGCATCTGCTCCTCCATTCCTTTGGTGCATTTCTCCTTGGAGGCCACCACTAGTCACTGTACCTCTGCAGGATTGAGCTGGACCTCCCACTCCTTAAACTGGAGCTCAGGTAGAAAGCTCCACTTCCACCCTTCCTCTTCTGAGTTGTGGTCCCTCTCTTTCATTTCCCTCTAGCTTCTGACTCTCGCTTTAGGTCTTTAGTAGGTCTGAGGGGCCCACTTACCACCTCCTTCTCTTCCTCATATTGCTGTTTTCCAGCATCTGGATTCTAAATCAAAGAGGCTGTTTCTCTGCCACTCACCATTCCACTTCCCAGAAGTCACTCCTTAATTTTTACGGAAGAGAAATGAAAGTGAATGCCAACATAAAACCTCCCCATAAATATTTATAGCTGACATTTTCCTAATAGAAAAATTAGAAAAGATCCAGAAGCTATCATCTATTGAATAAACTATGACATACATTTGCTCAAAAATCAATATTCTTCAGTACTATAATTAAAAATGAATAAATTAGTAATACATGAAACAATATGAGTAAATAAACATTACATAATGTGGAGTAACAGTCCAAAAGCCATGAGTTTTAACCAGAATCCATAGAAATGAAAAGACATAGACTATGTTTAAACTTGTTAAAGAAAATGAAGTTAATTCAGAATGCTATACTTGGTGAAAATATTTTTTAAAATTAGGTTACAGCAGGTATATTTGTTTATTCCCCGTCTTTCACAGAGTTTATATAATGTTAGTTTTTATCTGTGTTCACCTTTATCAAAATAGTTTTGATCTTGCTGTATCTTATGTATCCATTTCACATAACGAAGACTCAATCCTCACCACACAACCCACATACAACATAAGTCTGATTAAATGTATCACAGAGTTATTGTAAAGGTGAAGCATTTAACTTTTGGAAAATCTTTACAACATTGAGGTCAGCAAAGGTTTCCAAGACAGTTAAACAAAAGCATGACTCACAATAGAGAAAAAATGATGCATTAAAAGATTGTATCAAAAATTTTGTTTTTTGAAAGACATTGTAAAAAAATTGTATATTATACATATATAATGAATATTTGCTAAAAATGCATAAAGAATGCTTACAGCCCCCTAATAAGAAAAACAAATCAGTTTAAAAATAGGAAAACATTGTATAACATATTTAACTCTTTTGGGAAGATATACTGAACAAGAAGAGTTGAGTTCTATAAAACTCTAGTTTCCATTTTTTAGGAATTTCCATACTAATTTCTAGGGTGATTGCACCACTGTATATAGGAGCACCACTCATAATACAGATGTTCCTCTTTTAATGACATACCTGTTTGACAACTGCTTGGGCCTATGACAGAGGCATGCTGTTCAGAATTATGAGCCACTTGTCAGACTTATGACTGGTCTTTTTTATTTTTTGTACAATTCTGTACATCTTGTTTATACAGCCTTAATGTCTTTTTGTACTGTGTAACTTGTTTATACAGTACTATAATTATTTCTGTACTATATAATACAGTAGTATAGTTTTATGACCTGTTATACATTATAGTACTGCATATAAAAGTTATGCAAATAAAATGAAAGTCATCAAGTTGGAATTTGTTTTGACCATTTTTTTTCTGAGTATACTATATACAATTCCTCATTTCATGACCAATTAATTTAATGATCTAGTCATGGGGTTGGAACCTTGCTTGTTAGGAATGTCTATAAGTAAATCTTGGAAGTGGC
>NW_022900916.1:46170237-46194324 GCF_012274545.1 Fukomys damarensis | reverse complement strand
ATATATATATATATGTATGTATGTATAATGTGGTGTTTCTGCATAATGGAGTACTACTCTGCCATAAAGAAAGAAAAGTTTGAGATATTTGCAGCAAAACTGATACACCTTGAAATCACAATAAATCAGACAAACAAGCTTAAATATCACATGACTTTTCTTATATGAGAAACCCAAAATATAAATCATTTTAAATATGAAATAAAAGATAGATAACAGGAAACAGAGAGATAGATGGTATGTAAATGGGAAAGAAATTTAGAAGACAGAAAGAGGGGGGAAGGAGGAATTAGAGAGGGGAGAAGAAAAGGAATAGAAAGAATTCAGATACATTAAGTGGGACCGGGGATTTAGCTTAGTGGCACTACGCCTGCCATTCAAGTGTAAGGCCCTGTGTTTGATTCCCTGTACCAAAAAGAAAAAAAAAAAAAAGATATCTTAAGTGCATGAACTTACTTCCTAAAATGAATCTAAATATTACATACTACAAATATGTTCTAATAAAACATAAAGAATAAAATATTGGAAAAGTCCTTGCACAAATATCGTACAAATATTCTGTAAATATATGTGAAGATATTAACATCAGTAATAACCACTGAATTGTAAATTAACATACATGATACAATGGTTACTACTTCAAATTCATTAATATGGTTAATATTGAAGGCAAAAGACTTAAAGGATTGACAGGTATGAAGAAAAACTTAAACTACACAATGCTTTTAAAAATATAAAATGGTACTGATTCCAGAAAACAATTTAGGAATTTTTAAATAAACTTAAACATGAACTTATTAAATGATACAATGATTTCAGGTCTAGGTGTTTATTCAAGGAAAATAAAAGCAAGATCACCAAAACACATGCATGTGAATGCATATGTTGCCAGTCCATTGAGGGTTCTTTGCTCAACTCAGATAAACATCATGAATCAGCAAAGTATAGCTGCCAGAAACCTTGATGCCACTGACTGACAACAGGTATGTCATATGCCAACAACTGACAGACTGCTTGTCTCGGCTGCTCCTGGCTGCTTCCATGCAATGCCAGCTTGTGCTCACTGTCCAGAGACCATTTTGAGCCTCTGCCAGGTGCTACTTTCTGTTACTGATCTTTATCAGTCACTGGCCTCTGGAGATTTTCAGGGCTGTCACTAGTGTTTATTGCTCTTTTCTTTAAAGTAATGGCTCTGACCCCACTAATCAGAATCCTGAGTAGATTTATAGGAACTTCCAAGCCTACATTACCCAAGAAATAATCACGAGCACTTTATAGGATCACCAGAGGAAGGCTTTATTTTAATAGGATATGTACAGCAGTACATCAGAAGGAGCTATTCAAGATTAACCCAAAAAATGTAAAGGGAATGTTGCTTGTATTGCAGCTACAGGTCTATGATTGGTCTGTATCTAAGTCTGTGCTGTATTTAAGCCAATCCGTAATTGTTTCAGGTAGGTTCAAGCCATTCCAGACAGCCAAACCGTGGGGCTGCGTGTGAACTATTTGATTGACAGCTGTCATCTCTCCATTAAAAAAAGAAGGGGCTGAAACTGGGAAATATTCAGGAAGATTAGCTGTGTTAATCACAGCCATTGAGGTTAGAGGAGATTGGGGGTGTTGACAATGGGGCAAGATCCCTCCTTCCCTAATATTAATCATATCAGGGTGGTCTCCCTCTCATTCTTCAGTGTCTGGAATGTAGGGAGAAGGAAAGGGAAGCCACAGTTAATAACCAAAGTACACCTGCTGTCAGGGGGCCTGGTGAGTGACCCTGAAGCAACTCCAAGGTGGCAGGAGGACACTGAGCAGCATGTCTCATTCCATCTTCAGGGGAGAAGGGGAATTCAAGGAAACTGGGAAGAGAAATGACAGCTGTTTGCTAAACCTTCTTCTCTAAAAATGGGAGAGTGAGGCACTCTCCTCTGTCTAATTTCCTCACTATTAGAGTTTATCCTCCTTAACCTTAAGAGACCTAAAGGATGATGGTCTCTCTTTTGAAAGTTTTGAGGCTGACTTGGGGCAGTTGACCCTGCCTAGTGGAGGAATACAAATCTTACAAAGGGAGACACCAGTTGGAAGCTCTGCATCATCAGCAGCTTAATGTGGAAGTTCTCTATTGTAGAACGCACAAATTTACCAACATGTTAAAGATACAGGGTGGTATAATTGCTTTTAGAGGATATTTGTTGTGGTTCCTTTCCCCGGTGTCATTACAACTTCATCCTCTAAAACAAATGTCCTCTCTTCTAAGTGTTTCTGATCTGAGCACTGCCTTCAAGACTGTTCAGACTTTCTTCCTGAGGAAGAACCTTTACCAATAACTCCCACAGTTCGAGATTTTCCACCACTACCCTTTCCAAATCAACCATATTCTCCTTGAGGTTAACTTGACCTTAAAGACATCTCATGGCTTGCATACCATGTGATTGTCTATCCAGAGAAAAAGTTCCCCTCAAGACATCTTGGGAACTCATGACTGACCCACATACAATCCGTATAGTACCAGTAGCTACTGTAAACCCAAGTGATCCCTGGACTAGAAGAGAATTAGCCAATCAACATGCACTTCTACTTTTATTGTCCCTAAAAATGGAGCCCAGAGCTGGTGTGACTAGTATCAGAAACACATTCAGTTTATGCCACCATTAGCAGGCCCAAAGTGTAAAAACCTCAAAATCAAACCTTTCTAATCTTCCAATGCCATTTATTCTCTGGCTATAAAGCCTCTTTTGTACCAAAACTGCTACATGGAGATCCGGGTGAGAGTGAGAAGGACAGGTTATATAAATAACCCCATGGGTACATGATGTGCACCTCTTCCTACAGCAGAGGAGGAGTCAGATGGCCAGGCCTGCTCTTTTTGTCATTGCAAGATAAAAGGAACCAAGCCCATAATCTGGGCCTTTTGTTCCCACAGATGCTGGATTTAAATTAGGAGAGTGTGAAAGCCACATCTCTTTTTGGCTAGAGAAGAAAGCACAACCACACCCTTTCCTGGCAGATCCCACTTCTCTCTGTGTCTCCAGCTCCTTCTTTCCTGTGCATGGTGTACTAAATTCTTCTCCTTCCATAGTGCAAAAACAAAATAAGCCATTCCCAGCACCCTTCAGTGAAGGAAATTTGGCTTCTGCATGCAGGAATACTGGCCCTGAGGATTCAAAAGTCTGATGGTTTTTCCTAATATCTTACTTGAGAGTTCATTCTTGCATGGGAGATAAGATTTGCAGCACTACTAGTGTAGAAATGCTGTCTTGGAATTGTGCCAATAAATTAGCAAACATTGGGCCTGTGGACTTTAAGTGGCAATATTACCCTATGAACCTTATAACAATCTTTCCCTGTCATCATTACTTCACCCCCCCAAAAAAAATGTTAAGGCCAGCAGTACAAGGTGGCACAGAATAAAAGAAATTGGGGAGGCTCGGATTCATACATACAGGGTGTTATAAAAATATAAGAATGATCATTTGCAGTCCTCAATTCCTGACTCTGTGTGAATAGGGGAAGCCTTCACCTACCCCAGAAAAGTGTCAGTAAATACCAAGAGACATCTGCATCCTAGATTTGGAGGAATCTGAATAAAATTTATCTGCCATTCTTCCCATGGGGATGGTTTTCGATATTGGACACAGGAGTAAGATCATAAAAAAATGAGATGGGACTAAGGATTACTCATAAGGCATATTTCACAGTTACAGTTACCTGCTTGTCTTTCTAAGCCCTTTCCCTATAAAAGAATTTTGAAGTAGACACCATAAAGAATCCTACAAATAATGATTGCCATGTAGCACTCCCTAACCACTTTCAAAGATTGGCTCCAGCCAAGAGAACTTATCCTCCTTTTTCTGTCCACTACCTTGAGGATATTGTAAGGTGTCCTTGAATCTGAGGCGCCTTTATTCTCCTGATTAGAGCATTAGGGAACAGTGTTCCAGAGACTAGTCTACTATTATACTCAATAACCTTCCAGGCTTCATTGTTTTGTTTGCTCTTTTGAGTGCAAACTATATATAGTCAACTTCACTACACATATTTCCTTTCTTAAGCTTTATCCCTTGAAAAACCTACTGCAACTTACTTTAATGATCTGGAAAAATCTTATCATTCAAAATTCTTCCTTATCTAAACATATTCTCTCTTTATATCCACTCTTCGTTACATCTCATTCATTCCTTTTTCTAGAGCTATATACCTGGAAACATACTCCACAAAGCTGAGTATAAACAGAATCACTTTTCCTCCAACAAAATTAAAATGTTTTGTGAATTTTTATGGTTTTATCTTCAAAATAGAACCCAATTTCCTTCCATATAGAAGTTTTAACCCAGAGCAAAAGCAATCCTGACCTTTTTATGCCTTCTAAGAGAAGAACCCAATAGTTGGCCTCAAGTCATCCACTAATATCTTTTTTCTTTTAAGACAGTTTGACCCTAGTGAAAGGTCTATGCTTCCAAAGATTGGCTGAGGTACAATTTTAAAATTTTTCTGCCCAGTTACAGCCACTGCTCTTAGATAACTAAGTCATCCAAGTGCTACTACATCTAATAATACAGAGAAATAAGGTACCAGCCAAGGAAAATCTCTTAGTCTTTGGATAGACTCTTTATTTCACCCTATATGCCTCAGAGTGACAAAAGGTAACATGAAGACTTCATATTAGACAATCTCAGGCATCCAGGTGATGCTAAAGTCAACTATTCCCAGAAGGCCTTGAAGAGCCACTATGTACGCCTTCAACTGATATGCTTGATAGAACCCAGGTTATAGGGTCTCAAAGTAAGGACTACAGAAGTTGGAGACCCAAATATTACATAAAGCTAAACACACAAAACATGCCTGGGCAGAAATTTTGTAACAAATTTCCAGTGACCAAACAAAAGTCTTTGTTTTTCTTTACCTGCCATTCAATGGCTACCTAAGGCTCTGCCAGAGTAATGGTGATGTCTCCTGATTGTGGTAGGGTATAGAAGATTCTCAGATTTTCCTAATTCAGGTTTTAGCTCTCCTCTTTGGAAGAGTATGTCAGATCCTGGGCTTCAAAAATTATTAGGAAGCTGATCCCTTCTCGGTCAGTTTTGCATTTCCCTTTCCAATTAATTTCTTTTTTTGCAACATGCACACCTGTGTCTGTTCAATTCCTACTGAATAAATTTTAAGAGTCGTGTGAGTTAGCCTGATGTAACAGTTGAATTAAGGCACCCAAAGGCTGTAGCTTTTTTTTTCTAACTTCATTATCTTTTTTGCCTCTTCTGTCTGATCCCAGTTATTATAAACTTTAAAAGCCTCTTCCTTCGGTGGGGTTGACAGTGGGGTTTTGGGACTTGCTTCAAGCTTTTAAAGTTTTCTTTCTAATATTGTGGGCAGACTGCATTATAAAATGCATAGCCATTAACACTCTCCCCTCTGCTGACATTGGATCAGAGTTACTATACTTTCGCTAAGCCTCTGACAATTGAGTTTAAAAAATAGTGGGATTCTTTTTCCTTTCCTGTGTTATCTCTTTGACTTTGTCATAATTGATAAACTTAACCAGACACCTTCCCATTCATTCTGAAATAAAAGTTACAAAATCCCTCCATTCTCTTTTTATGGATAGAAATTTGAAGGTTCCATTGAGGGTTGGTGTGGAAAACTATATTCACCAGACCTCTGAGCATTGTGATCTGCCATGTTCATTGCCAACCCATCTGCTACTCTAGCAGCTTTTTAAATAATGCATTCTTTCTTGTCAGAAATTCAGCAATGAGTTAACACTCCAATCACATCTCTCCAAGTCTGAGCAAATATTGTGCTCAACTTAACAAATTCATCACTAAATGTATCAGGATTCTCAGAAAAGCTACCAAAACTTTCCTTTCACTAAGTCATGTCTATCACTGAGAAGGTAATGTGTATTCTTATAACTTCATCCCATCCTGATCCTTCCCATAAGAACCAGTGCTAATTTGTTTCCTGATCTTAATCCTGATGGAAATGCTGAGTGGATGGTGAGGAGGGCAGAGGCAAACAGGGCATTGCTTTGGAAAAGAGGTGGTAGGAGGAGAAAGGGAACTATCACTTGGCTAGGAGGCAGAGAGGATGACCCACATCAGGGGATGCAGGTTGTCATACTGAGTGTGATGGTGATATAAAAGATGCTGATGAAGGCTGATTAGAGCTGGGATCTGTCTGTGTTGGGTTCTATGAGTGAACCTAGGAGATTTAGAAATAGCAACCACACAAATAGCTTCAAAAATACCTAGATGTACGGGATCTCTCACCACTTCCCTTCCCTTTCATAAAATAGGTCTAACTGAAAGATGATGATATCATTTAGAGGACCATTCTTTGGTCAGCATTCTTGTTTTCCCAGTTTACACTGAGGCCAGACTTTGTTACAGAAGATCTGCCTCCTTTTCTTCAAACCATCCCCCTTAAGCTTGTTCCAGTCACTTAAAAGTGCATCCTAGTGGTGGTTCCTTTGGAATACTCTTAGTAGCTCCTATATTTGATAAGATGTTTACCAGATTGAGCATAAAAGCAAAGAAAAACTGGACTCACTACCTTTGGGGCATTAGAAGTATAGCAACCAAATACCAAAAGCAGAATCTCCTTCATACTAAACACTGAATCCTTCTAAAGAAAATAATAGCACAAGACAGAATCTCAAGAAAAACATCAACACACTACACTACAACAATAGCAGATCAAAGAAATCTAAGGGCCACTATTTTCCAAGACTAATGCACAACCTAGAGTAACAGCCACAAATCACCTGAACATAAACAATAGCAATAGCAGATAGTAGCATAAGTTAGCAACGAGGATGTCTGAGGAATTCAGACTCCCTATCCAGAAGATCCACTTCCAAAAGGTAAACAACCAGTGAACCAATGTTTATTGCTCCCCTGCAGCAATTCATAAAGCCCAGTATCTTAAAGCACATGTGCGAATCTAAGCCACAGAAACACTGCCTCAAACACCAAAGAAATGCAACTAGTTGAGCACTCATGCAACTCTGAATGATCAAGCCAGGTCCACTGTGATCCAACTTAACTTACTATCGATGTCTATCAGTGATGACAAAGCACTTTTCATGGTCTCACTCTGCCCTCCAAGTGGATACTTTGACAAATGAACAGAGCTGGTAACCTCAATCCACCCTTCTCTAGGTGTCTAGTGTGTAACTAAAGCCAGGATGTTTGAAAAGACACACACACACATTTCAGCCAAGTTTTACTTTCAAGTTCAGGTAGGTTAATTCCCTAGAAGATGAAATTCCAAATTAATAATTTAGAATGCATAACTATGCCGTCCATTAATCCCAATTGTGCTCCTAAGAGGAAAGCTCTATAAAACACTGGGCCAGAGATTTAGCTCAGTAGTTCTGCCACCTGCCTCACAAGTTCAAGGTCCTGAGTTTGATCCCCGGTACAAAAATAAAATAAAATACCAGGAATCCTTAACTAGAAAACAGAAAAGAATGATGCCTTGAAAGATGAGACAGAGGCAGAGAGGAAGAGGGGCTGAGAGAGAGAGAGAGAGAGAGAGAGGAGTGTTAGGTACAGAACAGAGGGGTGGGTTAGCATCACTCAGGTGGGGAGGGCAACCACAGCTACCTTATCAGTCATGGCTGAGGTGGAAGCAAATGTTCAAGGGGACATTTGTCATCCATGAGGGAGGTTTATGTCAACTATTGCCTGTTCTGTTCCTGGGGATCCCTGAAAAGAAGGTGTCTCATCTGCATTACTAAATGTTGCCAATCACTTGAGAGTTCTTTTGCTCAATTCATATAGAAGTCATGAAGCAGCGAAGTACAGGTCTTCTAGCAGCTTGGGGGCCACCAATTAACTCAAGTTAATTCTGGATGCCAATAGTTGACATTGTCGGCTGCTGGTTTCTACCACTTCTAGGTTCCTCTGTTTGATGCCAGCTTGTGTTGAACGTTATTGAGAGAATCCACCAAGTGCTGGTCTCTGCCAGATGCTGCTTTCTATTGCTGGTCTTTATCAGCTGTTGGGTTTGGAGCTCTTCAGGGATAAGAGCCCTGAAGTTTATTGCTTTTTCATTTACAGTTACCACTCTGTCCACAACACTTAAGATTCCTAAATAGACTTCCATGACATTCTAAGCCCACACTACACAAGAAATAATTAGTAACAGATTTATAAGACCACAAAAGCAAGGTTTTATTTTAACAGGATGTAGGTGGCAGCATGGGGTGGTCAGTATACAAACAGGAGCCTTCTAAAACTAACCCAAGAAGTGTGAAGGGAGTCCTGTTTGTATAGCAGCTGCAGGCCTGTGATTGTTCTAAGTGTCAGCCTGTGATTGGTTCAAAGTCCAGACTTCTGACTGATACAAATGTAGGCATGTGATTGGTCCAGAGCATCCTGGACAGTCCAGCTCTTGTGGCCATGTGTGAGCTATTTGACTGACATTTATTGTGCCTCCCTGAAAAGCAGCAAGGCAAAAACTAGGAAATATTCAGAAGGGCTAAGTGTTCATCACAGCTACTGAGGCTTGAGGAGATAGGGGACATTAATAATGGGCTAAGATCCCTTCTTCCCTGATGTTAGCCAGTGTGATTCCTCTTTTTTTAGCATCTGGACTGGGGGAATTTGGACAGGAGAGTTACAGCTGATAGCCAAGATGAACCTCTTGTCAGAACAGCCCATTGAACGGAAAAGAAACCTCCAGAATGTGGGGGGACTCTAAGACAAACTGTTCTAGTGCATTGCTGTGAGGAGAGGGAGTAAATGGAAGAGGGGGGAGGGGTTGCAAATGTTGCAACCTATTTCCTCCTCCAGCTGACACATGGAAAAGGAGAGAGTTCGGTACTTTTCGTCTGATTTACAGCCACTTAATTCTCAAGAGGTGGTAACAAAACAGTCAAAATACTATGATAAGTGAATAGAAAAATCATATGATAGGGCCAGGGATTTAGCTCAGCCGTTCTGCTGCCTGTCTTGCAAGCACAAGGACCTGAGTTCAATCCCCAGTACAAAAAAAAAAAAGAAAAGAAAAGAAAAGAAAAATCATATGATAGGATAACAGAGAAGTAATATGAGTCAACATAAATGAAGCTCAAAAACATGTTGATTAAAAGCCATACACATATGTTACATCTTGTAAACATCTATTTCTGTAGAATTTTCTAAAAAGCAACTCCTCATAGTGATTACCTGAAGCAGATTACCAGAAGAACGAGACTAATGGGGGGGTCATTTAAAAGGGTACAAGGAAATTCAGTATTTCACTAAATTGAGTTTTGTAGTCTTCTACACTGATTTATCTATTCTCTAGTTCTCATAACTGACAGTTTTGGATTACAAAAGCCCTGTTTGTCAAACTCATAACTAGAAGAAATTCTTCTCAAAGTTTATAGTTGGTTGACTGTAAGTATTCAGTTTGATAGCATTTTAAATTTTCATCCTTTTGTTATATTTAATACATTGATTTATGTGTAATTGTGAAAAGCCACATCAGCAACTACTGGCCACCCTTTTATATTATTGACCTTTTTTGTTAATGGAAAAAATGAACAAAGTTTCATATCACTTTATAACATACTGTTAATTAGAGGAGCACAGTGCATCTTCTAATCATTTATACTAAATCATGAAAGAGCAATACTTAAGCAGAATTTTCAAAACTGCTCAAATACAACTTATGCAATATACAGAAACATAAAACTGAATGACCTGTTATGTTCCCTTTTCCCCACATACCAACCTGACCATCTCTCTTAGAAGATGCCACTGTGAATTATTTGGAATTTTTTTCTTTAATTGTTGTTTTATTTCTCTTTTTGCATTTGTAACAATTCAGTTTACTTCTCTGGATTGTTCATTAGAAAGAGTAAGAGATTTGTGTTGTTGTTTGCTTTGTAACTATGTATATATCTATGACATTCATCTTTATTAGGCAAAGTATGTTATTAATGTATTTTAGCTATTAACAGAGGAAGAAAGAGGTGAGTCTGAGAATTAACTTGAATATCATTTTTAAGGGCTGAATGAAGAACTAATTAGCTCCCCAAAGAAATATTAGAACCATATTCCAATTTTACTCTGTATATGTGTTTTATTCTACTTAATTTATACTATATTCTTAATATTTGTATACATCTAATTAACTTATTTGATCTCAATTTTGAATTGGCAAAATTTCTCTCTCTCTCTCTCTCTCTCTCTCGTTATTTGAGTCAGCACAATGCTTTAGACATCAACACAAAAAGAGATCAAGCTGTGCGTTCGACTGATGTTCAGACCATAATCTTTCTGACCACACTTCCAACTAACTGACCAGTATTTCATTAACTTGGGTAAGTTCTAAGCCAAGACTCATTCCTACATGTAACACTTTTGTTGTCTAAGGACTGAAATTTTTTAAAATGTTGTAAAGCTACTAAGAATGCTACACAGTGAGAGCTCAATAAATTAAGCTCAAAATTGTGTTCTGTGTCTGCTGTTTAATATTTGGAGCACCTCCCAAGAAAACTTTTTATTAATGTCATACAATGTCAAGAGATTAAAGTATATTAATAAATATTAAATAAAATTAAAATTAAAATAATAGGTTTTGTCCCTTTCACAATTTCTATCTCTTTGGTATTACAGGATATGGATGCATCCATTTATTTTTCTTTCTTTATACTTTAATGTGTAATTTATTTTCATTGCAAGGCACTTGAACTTTACAATAGTTTAGAAATGTGGAGATGGTTAATAGATGAAAATATATTGGCATTATTAAAGCTAATTGCCCAGAGATTTACAAGTAAAGACACATTTAAAGACACAATCATTATTGTGATTGTTGCAATGAATACTATGAACTTTTCAGTAGATTGTTAAGCAATGCCCTAGAGAGGTATCATTTCTAAAACATTATTTTTGATATGGCATCCATTAGACATTTGGAGTGAATGCTAAATATACTATTAAGCATATATTTCCAGTTATTCATTACTTATTAAACCATCCATAATTAATGAAAACATCATTCCAACACCTGAGATCTAAATTTCAATCTAGTAAAAAAAAAAAAAGGTTAACATCTGTGGTGAAAACAAATAAAATAAAAGCTCAAAATAATTTTATTAGATTGAAAAGCAGTTTTAATGGAAAAAGAAAGACATGAGGGCTTAAATTATTGAATACAGTTATTACAGCCACATGACTTTTCTAAATAATTACAACTTTACAAAGCTTGCAGTTTTAAAAATCAAGAACCTTCCTGTAGTATAAATTATGAGTCTTGTTCCTACTTTCAATACTGTGGAATATGAACTGTAGTGAATACACAGAACACTCTTTTAAAAAATATATACTCTTCCAATTACTGAAATTTAATATGCATTTTATTTTTCTGAGAGTAGCTAATATTTAAACATCCTTCACACAGGTTTGAGTCTCATGAATAGGTCATAGGAAGCAATCTTTGGAAAATCTACTTTTACTTTGAATTTTTCTTTTGAATTAATCCATGTGACCTTAAATTTCCCCTGTTAGCTTGAATAAACTGGAGACAGACTCTTTCCTAACTCTAAGCCTCTGACCTCCCTTTACTTAAGAGAATTTACTTTGAAAATCTTGTAAGTGTAAATTCTTTCTCTACTTCTTTGAGATGTAAATCTTTTAAAAGTCTCTTGCTGGTTTTACAACCCAGAAATGTCTACTCAAGGACCTAAGAGCCATCTCTTTAACTGTTATGTTCAAATGACATAGCACCAATGTCTCATTTCCTGTGAAGTAGGAGTCTAACTTCCATAGGTAATTTGCTCAAAGTTACAAAACTACCTTGTCCTAAAGATTGTAAAGACTTTACTTTTCCTTTGAATAAATCCAGTTAGTAAACACAGATAATTTAGGAGTATAATATCTTTTGATGTGTTTTTATTAGTTTACCTAGCCCTTAAAAAGTCCCATGTAAATTAGGAATAGGAATTATCCACTCTAGTACTTAAAACAGGTCCCTGCTAAGTATTAAGACCCTAATCTATTACAAAATTCTACAATCTAAAAATTATGTAAAAATCACTATCACCAAAAATGTGGTCTTTTCTGAGAGGAAAAAGTAAATGCAACCAAAGTACGTTAAGGTCAGCATAGGAGCATAATCCGAGTATAAAACAGAGGAAATTATACCTCCATGGGAAGCAAGATCAAAGAGCAAGAGCCCAGGAGCCGAAGAAACACCAAAGATCAAGCTCACCTCATGCATACCATAAGAGAATTTGGTGAGACAAGCTGTAATTGAAAGGTCTACTAAGATAAAAAATTTCAGCATATTTTGGAATGAATCAGGGGAGTTTGAATGACAATTATCTAAAACTATTAAAATGTTTCTAAAAATATATTTCCAGTCCCTTATATGATAACACTTAAAATTGAAATCTGGAAATTAACTTCCAGAAAAGATAATTTCATAATTAAAACATATCATTATAAACTCATAAAAAAAACCTCTATTATAGAGAAAAGAAAACCTACCAGGCTGAGGAGTTAGTTCAGTGGTGCTGCTGCCTCTGTTGCAAGCACAAGGACCCAAGTTCAATTCCCAGTACCAAAAAAAAAAAAAAAAAAAAAAAAAAAAAAAAAAAAAAAAAAAGAAAGAAAGAAAAGAAAAAATGAAGAAAACCTACCATAATACAGACATGGACTGCTATCCAAAATCTTCTCATCTAGCTGCATCCAGTGGAAGGAAGGTGGAAGGTGAAGGTCCGTGACAGCCCCTGTGCAGGTATCCCATCCTTGCTCAACCTGTTTCAAGCAAACCAGTGAGGACCAGTTTGACACAGGCATCTCTGCAATATCCACACAGCATGCCCCCTCCCCAGCTCTCAGTCCTCCTGATTGTGCCGGTTCTTGGATCCTCTCTGTAAAGGCACAGGAGGAGATATTTTTTCTGAGCTCCAGAAGATAGAACAGAAGTGAACAACTGCAATAAAGGCACATCAGATCTACATAGTTAGTAAATTGGAGAGATCACCATGTTCCATCACAACTTGGAATATCTCCAGAGAAAGGGACAACTTGGAATATCTCCAGAGAAAGGGCAGAGGGGACTTGTAGAAGAACCTTACAGAGTTCAACCCTGCAGGAGGTTAAGAAGCTGAATTTGGGCCTTGCAGCCTGAATTCAGCCTGAATCTCAGGGTGGAGCCATTGGCTAGCTGAGACTAAAGGACTTAGTTCTGCACATGGCTGAGTACACTGTCTAGTGTGACAGCAGAAATATAGTCTGAAAGAGGCCCTTCAAATTTTTTCTTCTTTCTTTTCTCATTCCACTCTGCAAATTCTTTTCTTTTTTCTGTTTTCCTTCTCCAACTCAGTCTCTTGCTCTCCCATATTATTCTTCATCTCCTTTTCTGTTCCTATTCCTGCCCTAACATGGATATCCTCTTTTATTATTTCTTCTTCTTTATTTATTTTCTTTTCTTCTCTCATTTTCCTTCACTCAAGGGTCAATAGTTTCAAAGGAAAGTGAGCTCCTGTTACTGTTGTTATATTCTTCTCCTTATTCTTACACTCTGTCTTTCCCTCTTGTCTTCAACAGTTTCCTAAAGTTTGTGTGGTCATCCTGTGTCCTCTGGCTTCACTTGAAACTTTCTTCAATTCTTTTACCTATCTACTCATCTCTTCCTAAATATGTCTAAGCCCCCGTCCTAAATGGTAAAGATGCTATATTGAAGAGTTTATTCACTGCAAACATATTTTGGGCGGCTCCTTGATTTTGATTTAATTCACATGGTTGAAAGGTGATAGATTAATGACTACCACAAATGGTCAATTTGTAAGTTGTGCTTGATCCTATTGTGTTGCTGATTGTATCAATTGGGTTAATGGGTTGTGATTGATTTAATGAGTTGTCCTTTCTAATATTATGAAAATGAGAATGTCTATGAGTCATTAGACACTCAAAAGCTGATGTGCAAAATATCAGGAAGATTTAAGTAATAACCCAGGAATTAAACCAAGGAGAAGCAACAAAATAAAAATGAGGAAGCAAACTCTAGGGCAAATGAGGTTGAAAAGTCTGACAGTGAACAACCAGGACACTCTGCACAGGAAGTGACAAAACATATCAATCAGGCACTAGAAAAATTTAAAACAGAAATAATTTCCCAGATAAGTACAGAGATGGTGAGCACAGTGAAAGACATGATTAGAGACTCTAGAACAGAAACTGAAAAAAAAATTAGATGAGCTCAGGACCATGTTAGAAGCCATAAAGGCCCAGCATAAGAAAGAAATGGAAATCATGAATGACCAAAATAGGAAATAAATGGAATCCATAAAAAAGATTCAAACAGATATCCTGTTAAAAGCTCTATTGAAAGTTTTCACATCAGAATAAATGAATGTGAAGATAGAATGTCAGATATAGAAGATAAGATTGCAATCATTGACCATGAGAAGAGAGGTCTCTTAAAAACAGTAAGGGATCATGAGAAATCGATCCAACAACTCCTAGATGATGCAAAGAAGAATAACATAAGACTTATAGGAATCCATGAAGTACCAGGAGAAAATACAAATGATTTCAAAAAGCTGTTCACAGAATTAATGACAGAAAACTTCCCAAACAGAGAAGAAGAATTTGACATACAGATAAGTGAGACATATACGACTCCAACGAGCCATGATAAAAAAAAAAAAAATCTACACCTAGACATATAATAATCAAGATCCCAGAAATCCTACAGAAGAACAAATACTACAAGCACTAAGAGAAAAGAAACAAATTACATGCAAAGGAAAGCCCATCAGAATCACAGCAGACTTTTCAACACAAACCCTCAGGTCAAGGAGAGCCTGGAGTGAGGTATTTCAATTCCTAAAAGAAAATAACCTCCAACCTAGACTGATGTATCCTGCAAAAGTCTCTTTCAAAATGGATGGGGAAATAAGATACTTCCAGGAAAAGGAACACCTGAGAAACTTCGTGAATACCAAAACAGCACTACAAGGAATTTTAAACAATATCCTAGAAAAAGACAATGAAAGTCACAACACCATGAGGCCCAACAGAGCAAATCAAATGAGAGAGGCAAGAATCTAAAAGGAGAGGGGGGAAAAGTAAAAGGAGTCAACAAAAGGACAACAACCTGATATAATAAGTCAATACATATCAGTTATAACCATCAATGTCCATAGCCTCAATTCACCAATCAAGAGAAATAGACTGGCAGAATAGATTAAGAAACAAAATCCAACAATATGTTGTACACAAGAAACATACCTAGTACAAAAAGAAACCCATAGACTGAAAGTAAAAGATGGGAAATATTTCTCCATGTGACAGGAGCCCAGAAAAAGCAGGGGTAGCTATCTTATTTGAAGAAAAAGTAAATTTCTATCCAAAACTGATCAAGAGAGACAAAGAAGGCCACTACATCCTTGTAAAGGAAACAATTCAAGAGGAAGAGATGACAATCATAAATATATATGCACCAAATATTAATGCCCCCAACTATGTAAAATAAATATTAAGTAACATGAAAAAAACAAATAAGCACAAACACAATTATAGTGGGGGACCTAAACACTCAACTATCACAAATAGAAAGATTATCTAGGCAAAAAATCAACAATGAAATACTAGAACTGAATGAAGCTTTTGAACATATGGACTTAATAGACATCTATAGAGTGTTCCAACAAATCAGAATATACATTCTTTGCAGCTGCACATGGGTCAGTCTCCAAGATACATCACATACTAGCTCGTAGAACAGGTTTGAATAAATGCAAAGGAATCAAAGTTATTCCCTCTATATTATCAGATCATAGTGCAATCAAGCTAGAGATCAATAGCATAAGAAACCATAGGAACTTCACAAACACATGGAAATTGAACAACACTCTCCTGAACAATCAATGGGTCACAGAGGAAATTGAAGAAGAAATTAGATAGTTTTTACAAATAAATGATAAATCCAATACAACATACAGGAATCTATGGGACACAACAAAAGCAGTTCTATGTGGAAAATTCATAGCAGTGAATACCCACATTAGGGAAAACAGAGTGAGCTCAAATAAACAACCTAATTATGAATCTTAGACTCTTAGAAAAAGAAGAGCAAGAAGCTTGTACAAGAGAGGAAATTATAAAGATTAGATCAGAAAACAATATAATGGAAACTAAGAAAATGATACAAAAAATCAATGAATTCAAGAGTTGGTTTTTTGAAAGAATAAATAAAATCAATAAACCCTTAGTTAACCTTATCAAAAAAAGGAATGAAAAGGCTCAGATCCATGCAATCAGGAATGAAAAAGTTGAAGTCAGAAATCCAGAAGATCATCAATACCTACTTTGAGAACCTGTACTCTAATAAAATGGAAAACACAGAATGGACAGATTCCTAGATACATATGAATTACTAAAGTTGAACGAAGAAGTTAGATTTAAAAATTTAAACACCCCAATTACAATCAGTGAAATTGAAATTGTAATTAAAAGTTTGCCAGCAAAGAAAAGCCCAAGTCCTGATGGATTCACCACTGAATTTTATAAGACATTTAGAGAAGAGCTACTACCACTACTCTTTAAACTTTTCAGTGAAATTGAAAGGGAAGCAATACTTCCAAATTCATTTATGGAAGCAAGTGTTACTTTGATTCCCAAACCAGGGAAAGACCCAACTAAAAAAAAAGAACTACAGGCCAATCTCCTTAATGAATATAGATGCAAAAATCCTTAATAAGACACTGGCAAACAGAATATAGAGAGTCATGAAGAAGATCACACAACCTGACCAAGTCAGATTTATTCCAGGGATGCAAGGATGGTTCAATGTACATAAGTCAATAACTGTAATACACTATATTAACAGAGTCAAGGACAAAAGCCATATGATCCCCTCAATAGATGCAGAAAAAGCATTTGAAAAAATTCAACACCCATTCATGATAAAAACCCTGCAAAAAATTGGAACAGATAGTCTATATTTCAACTTAATAAAGGCTATCTATGAAAAACCAACAGCAAACATCATATTAAACGTCCAAAAACTGAAAATCTTTACATTAAAATCAAGAACAAGACAAGGATGTCCACTGCCACCACTCCTCTTCAATATAGTACTGGAAATATTAGCCACCACAATTAGACAAGAGAAAGAAATTAAAGGAATAAAGGTAGGAAAGGAAGAAATTAAAGTGTCATTATTTGGTGATGATATGACACTCTACATTGAAGACACAAAAAACTCCACCAAAGACTTCTAGACTTAATTGACACTTTCAGCAGAGTAGCTGGATACAAGGTCAACACTCAAAAATACACAAATAACAGACCCACTGAGAGAGAAATTAGGGAAACAATTCCTTTCACAATATCATCCAAAAAAACAAAAATGAAGTATCAAGGAATCAATCTAAAGAAAGAAGCAAAAGACCTCTACACTGAAAACTACAGCACTCCAAAAAACAGATTGAAGAGGATATAAGAAAATGGAAAGATATCCCCTGCTCCTGGGTAGGAAGAATCAACAGAGTGAAAATGGCCATAGTACCAAAACTGCTATAGAGAGTCAATGCAATGCCAATTAAAATTTCAACACTTTGTTTCACAGAACTAGAAAAAATAATCCAAAAATTCATTTGGAACCAGAAGAGACCTAGAATAGCAAAAGCCATCCTAGGCAACAGAGACATGGCAGCAGGTATAACAATTCCCAATTTGAAGCTATACTACAAAGCCACTGTGATAAATAGATCACGGTACTGGCGAAGAAACAGACCTGAGGATCCATGGAACAATTGGAAGCCACAAAAACAACTATAGATGTATTCAGCTACCTCATCTTTGACAAAGGAGCTGACCATCCCCACTGGAGGAAAGATAGCCTCTTTAATAAATGGTGTTGGAAAAACTGGATCTCAATCTGCCAAAGATTAAAACTAGACCCCTATGTCTCACCATGCACTAAATTAAAATCCAAGTGGATTAAAGATCTAAATATTAAAACAGAGACACTAAACTTGGTGGAACATAAGTTAGGCAGAACTCTCGAAGACACTGGCATAGGAAAAGACTTTATGAACAAATCCGCAGTAGCATGTTAACTAGAAGAAAGAATCAACAATTGGGATCTCATCTTATTAAAAATCTTGTGCATAGCAAAAGAAACCATCAGCAGAACTAAGAGACAACCTACACTGTGGGAAAAAATTTTTTACCAGCTTCTCCTCAGACAACGGACTATTATCTAGACTATATAAAGAACTCAAAACAATCAGCCCCCACAAATATAAGGACCCAATTCAAAAATGGGCATATAAAGTGAACAAACATTTCTCAGACACAGAAACAAAAGCAGCAAATAAATATATGAAAATATGTTCCACATCACTGGTTATTCAAGAGATGCAGATGAAAATAACAGAGATTCCACCTCACCCCACAAAGAATGGCTGCTATCAAGAAATCAACCAACATCAAATGTTGGTGGGGTTGTGGGGAGAAAGGAACCCTTCTCCATTGTTGGTGGGAGTGCAGATTGGTGCAACCACTAAGGAAATCAATATGGAGACACCTCAAAGAGCTGGGACTAGAGGTTCCATTTGACCCTGTCATCCCTCTGCTGGTATCTTTTCACAAGAATTAAAAGAATCATATCACAGTGATATATGCACACCTATGTTTATAGCGGCTCAGTTTGTAATAGCTAAAACTTGGAAACTGCCCATTTGCCCATCCGTTGGAAACTGGATAAAAAAGATGAGGTTTTTCTATAAAATGGAATATTACTCAGCCATAAAGAATGAGAAATTAGAGTTATTTAGAGGAAAATGGATGCATGTTGAGGATATACTCTTGTGAAATACATAAGTCACACATGTGTAAATACCGAATAGTTTCTCTGGTGTGAAAAACTATAATCATAAATAAAATACTAATGGTATAATTGATAATGCAAAATAGGAAAAAAAAAGGCTAAAAGTGTAGGGGGAGTTGGAAGGATAGGGGAAAGGAAATAAGTGAAAAGAAAAAAACAGGCGAAAATGACAAAATGGAAATAAAGTTTTTGTAAATAGGAAAGGGAGGAGGGCATAAAGGGAGGGCAGGAGTATGGGAACAAATGAGAACCAAGACCTGTCATGTAAAGGTACAAGATCCCAATGAAGAATGTAACTGTACTGTATACCTAAAATGTACCAATTAACTTAATGAGGAAAAAAAATCTTCTCATCTTGTCTAAATGCAATAAATTAGCAGTGTCCACTCCAGATTAAGTATGAGTATTTTCTGAGGAGTTTAAAACTTCTCTTTCATTTTTTGAATGCAATCAAGCAAACATATCTCAGAAAGACAAGAAGAAATGTTAGACTTTTTTAAAAATGAAGATTAGAAACCTTTCACATGTAGAATGTTTTATAAAATGAATATATAATGAACTACTTATAAAAATTAATTGCTACTAAGTCAGCTAAAGTTTGTACTGACCCAAATGTATGAGAGGATTTATATATTTATAAATGTCTGCTGTTGCTTTATTAAGATCAAAACTGGAAACAACCTAAAGTCAGTTGAGGTGTGAAATTCATTATGATAATTGCATATAATGCAAGATATGAGCAATATTTATGGTGAATGTTTAAATTTTAATTTTATTACAGTAGAGACACATTGCCATTAATCCCTCTTAAAATACTTCTCCTTGCTTCTAATATACTTATTGCATTGTTCTTGACACTTTCAAAGCAGTTCTGGAAGCTCTCTTTTGTGAATATCTTTATAGAATATGATAAAAAAAATCAGTGAATGCTGCTGCCCAGTGCACTCAAGAGAAAGGCAGCAGGCTCATCAAAAAACATTACAGTGTGTCATCACCCATCTTATTCACCAGACCTGGCACTCTATGACATCTGGCTCTTCCCCAAAGTCAAATGCACATGAAAGATAAACTTTAAATTCATTCAGAGCATTATGGAAGCAAAGACAGTGCCACTAATAATATTTATAAAACAGTTCTTCTAGGACTGCTTTTGAAAGCAGCAAACACAATAAATGAATCTGAAGTAGGGGAGATGTTTTGAGGGAGATTAGTGGGAAGGTGTAATACATTTTTCTATAGTATACTTTTAATTTAAATATTTGCTGTATTTTTCAATCATACTACATGAAATCCTACTCCTTAATTAGTAGGAATAAAGTAGATCTGTGTGGATATGAAAATATCTAAGACAAAATGAGTAAAAAGTAATTTGTAGATTAATGTGTATATGTCTGTCTATAAGTGTAAGTTTCCACATATACAAAACCATGTATAAAAGATGCATGATATATACTTGTTTATATTCAAAAATGGTCCTAAAAGTTTTATACAAGAAAACATAAAAGTGGTTACTCATATATTACAGTTTATATCTAGATATTCCCTCAAAGCCTCATGTGCTCATAGGTGGGGCTTTTGGGGGTGATTGGACCATGGGGGCCTGACATTCATCAGTGGACTAGTCCACAGATGAGTTTATAGCTATGTGTGATGCAGGAAGGTGAAGACTGTTTGGAGGAGTGTGGTTTGGAAGGGTCTGTCTCCCTCTGTCCTCACAGGATTGCTCTTGGCTTCCTGTCACAGTGCTCTGTTTTTCCTTTTCCATACTCTGCACCTGGACCATCCTACCTTGGATCCACTCAACTACCAGTATGGACAGAAACCTTTAAAGACTGTGAAAGACAATAAACCTTTTGCTCCTTAAGTTGTGGGTGTCAGGCATTTTGCTCCAGCAATGAAAAAAAAAAGTAAGCCACCATCAGAACTTAAAGATGAGACAAGGAAAGGTAACATTTTAAACATTAGTTCTTATATTAGTTTTCTTTTAATATAATATATTTTTACCAAAAAAATAATATATTTACCATATATAAACATATTTTACTCACATATCTTAGTTATTTTTAAGAATTTTTGTTTACTTTGTTTCTCCAGAATTTCAAATTTTCCTACTGTACATAACAATGTACCCTTTTTTCGGATTTGAGAAAGTAATGGCTAGATTTTTCCTGTCAATTATATTCAGTTAAAGCCAATAAATTAATTTTAAAAAATAATACACTATGGAAAAACAATCATTGAAATCTCAGACTTTTTGTTTCTTCCTTCATGATTTTATTTTCTAGAATCTCAAAGACATTGGGAGAAAGTAATAATTATTATTTTAAAAACTGATAGAAATTGAAGTGGGAAAAGAGCAATTATACTTAGTAATGGAGAAAGTTATTAAGAAAAGAGTTAACTTAAAGAAAAACAAAATAGTTACATACAATGTCTATCATCATCATAGCTATAGGTCTGGAACAGCAAATACCAATAACAGCCATTGATACTGATCTGATCTGATGGACCAGAAATCCACCATTTAATTTTTTTATTATAACTATTGCAATTAGACAGTGTGAAAATGAATCACCCCCAGACTCATACAAATAATTTTTTCTCCAATGAAAGGGCCTATCTTGTGGAAAAGAGTCACAAACTTGGGTCTTGTCTCTCCAATAAACAAAGAAATCTCTCAATTAAAATGTTAAACTTAAAAAAACAATTGGCAAAAAAAATGGCAAACCAATATACACAACTGCTCCAATTTACGAGACAAAAACAAAGCAGAACTACATATTTTTATGTTCACATGTGAATATGGATATATATACATGCTTAGGCACAGACATGCCTAGAATTTTAGACAATTAACCATGAGCTCATGTATTTGACATATACAAATATAAATATTTTTGCATTTTAACTGATAAATCAGACCCCCATTTACCCCAGCTGCTCAAGTTCTGGAGCTCTGAGAATAATCAGTCCATCCCTACATCCTGTAGGGGCTAGGGATTTAGCTCAGTGGTTCTACCACCTGCCTTGTGAGAGCAGTGTCCCAAGTTCAATCCCTGGTACCAAAAGAAAAAAACAAAAAAGAGAGATACATTCCTACATCCTGTAGCCTTCTGCCTGAGCCTGGGAACAATGCAGAAGACAGGACACTCCTACCCCATCTACTAGGTCACAGTGCCCATTACTCTAGTTATTATTCAGCCATTTTGGTCCCTCAATCTCATCCCACACTTTCGTATCACCCCCATTCTTCTCATTAGCACCTCTACACTATCCATAAAAGACCCAGCTCAATAGACTGTGCTCAGACTCTCCTATGGAGTTGCTCCAGGAGCTCTCATCTGGAACCCCCATATTCAGGCTGGCTGTGTTCTTTACTTGAGTCATCACCACTTACATAACATTAGCAATGAAGTTTTATTTTTTATTTTAAAAATTTAATGAAGAAATATCATTTTATAAGAGAATTTAAGAACATAGTAAGAAAAGCACAAAATTCATACTAAGACTAACAGCCACCAAACCGTAAAGATAACCCCAGTGGAAAAAAAACTGAGTTCAACTTATTTATGAACATAACATGGAGCATTTTGCATTGAAACATTAGGAAAGGTAATCCAGCAATACAGAAGTGCATATACTTAGATTAGCTGTTACAGCATCACAGAATGTTCATTAGGGTGGCATGGAGGCACTAATAGATCCAGTTACTTGGGCTGAACCTGGGAAAATTATTCAGACACAAACTGTTCATTTTTAAAAGGGCCTGTTGATACATCACAGAGGTAGAATTCCCTAGAGTGCAACACTTCATTCCAAAAAAAAAAAAAATGTATTCAGTGTAAGAAAAATCTAAGTAAATGACTACAGGAAGTTTAAAGAACAAAAATCACAATTCTTACAATAGAAGAGATAAAGCATTTTAAAACCCAATATTATACAAACAAGGGCACTAACAATCTGAAAGAGAACCAAAGGGGTCTTTAGGCAGAAATTGATAATAGACAATCTAAGAGGAATTTGAAACTAGGAAATGCAGAAGTTCTTGTTGCCTGGCACTATTCTGATTTCATATCCTACAGCAGTTCTTACCCAAGCAATAAATAGAAATGAATACAATTGTTTAGAAGTAAAAAGTGACTACAAAGGATAAATTGATGATAGCTAACAGATATGCAACATAAAAAGGGATTATTTACTAACTTTAAAATGTTATTTTGAGAAGCTAAACATGTGCTATTTTTTCTCAAAGTGAATTTAAATGACTTCAGCTTTTATTTAGGTCTGTGGTTGAGTATAACGGCCTTGCAAGTTCAAACTTATGCCCTATTTTATTATTCTAGTATCTACTCTGCAGAAAAAGAGTTAACAAGCAAATTATTGGTTTTATAGTAACATGTCCTCCAATGTAGTTTCTATTATTAATAAAGTAAGTAGTTTTTTCTCCATCCGTTGACTGTTTTATCTCAGTTTTCAATTAGATTTAAACTCAAGAGAGGAAGAGGGCTGCTAATTAGTAAGATCTTATCAAATAGTTTATATTTTCATGGCATATAAACAACCAGTTCTATCTTTATGGAAAGTAAGCCAAAATAGATCCTATTTCATGTAGCAAATATAATCTGATATAATTTCCTAAATTAAGACATCAATAATTCATAATCTCCAACTAAAATATAATAAATCTAGGAATTTGGAATAAAATCACAAAGCTAAAGCTTACAAAGAAAATTTAAAATAAAAATAATTTTCTTAAACACAAAAAAGATATTTTTGGCAACTCAATGTATAAAGTTGCTATAGCAGAACAAAATGCAGAATATTTGTTGGTTTGGTTTGTTGTTATTGCTGCTGTTGTTGTCGTTGTTTGAGACAGGGTCTCACTATGTAGTTGAGACTGACCTGGAATTCACTATGTAACTCAGGCTGGTCTCGAACTCACAGTGATCCTCCTGCCTCAACCTCCCCAGTGCTGGGATTACAGGCATGCGCCACCACGCCTGGCCAATGCAGAATATTTGATTCAGTGACTATAACTATTTTTTAATAAACATTGTAATTTTTATATCTATATACTCTGAGTCTTCTAAGTAAATATTCTTTTCTGATAATTCACATATAAATTTATGTTAAATTCAGTGTCCCAAAGAAGACAGGGAAAAGAAACAGCATACACTTTACAGTTACTACTTTTAAGGTCAACCCCCAGAATTTCTTTTTTTTTTTTTTTTTTTTTTTTTTTTTTTTTTT